>NC_062217.1:123568866-123880020 GCF_902686445.1 Sciurus carolinensis | reverse complement strand
ATAGGCCTCCAATACCGTAAATGAATGAAGCTTACTATGACCAAGTCAGCAGGTAAGAAACAAAACATCCAAGACCAGTATCAGATCTTGTATATCCTTCATGTCTCTCTGTCTTCCAAAATGTACTCTCAAATTTTGTTGTTGTATTGTTGCTATTCATATTTATTATCACCACCAGAAAGCTAACTATACATTTACTGATACGGTACTAAGGCAAAAACAGTCTCTCAACTTTATCAATGCCTACATATTCTTAGTACACAGGCATAAAGCACATTCCATATTTACTGTAGATTATTCAGTCCGTTAAACATTCTTATTGATGAGGTGGACACCAAGAAGCTCTGGACTCAAATCTAGACCTGTCACTAAATAGTGTCATGTCCTCAGCATATCATTTAACTTGTATGGGTCTTCTCTGAGATACTGCACAAAAAGGAAATTTTTTAATTAACTTATAAATGAAATAATTATTTCTACCAATACTGTTATACAAAAAATAAAACAGGGCTGGGGAGATAGCTCAGCTGGTAGAGTGCCTGCCTCGCAAGCACAAGGCCCTGAGTTCAATCCCCAGTACCAAAAATAAATAAATAAATAAATAAATAAATAAAATAAAAATCATTGCTTTAGTTCCCTTAACACACTTTAAACAAAAGTTGTCAAAATGCTTTCAAAGAATAGAAATATTCTACAAATGCAAGGCCTTATAAAATACATCATTAAATTTTTAGAATTTTATTAGAGCAGTATTATCATAGTATTATAGAGGTGATGCACACAAATGACTCACTCATAAGGTAACCATAATTAATCTGGGTATGACTGTGAGCACCTAGAGTCCCAGCTACTTGGGAAACTGAGGTAGGAGGATCACAAATATGAGTTTGAGGGTAGACTGGGCAACAAAGCAAGACCTTGTCAAGAAAGAAGGAAAGAAAGAGAAAAAGAAAAACCATCATTTGAAAACTTGTGGAAGCATAAGTATTGAGAGTGGAATAAACAAGCTTCATCAATAATATCTGTTTGGCAATACTTGCTGCTTTCCTTTGGCTTGTTGAGTAGCATTTTATGCAGCAAATGCTACTATTCCTATAAGGGCAGTAAATGTGGAGCCTTAAGTCTGCCTATCTAGTCTAACATCTCCCAGGGGTGCTCAGGGCAAGAGATATCTCCATTTAACAAATGAGAAAAGTCTGGGCAATGGCCTACACATATGGAATTTAAAAATTAAATTAGAGCCCAATGTGGTGATGCATGCCTACAAATCCAGTAACTCGGGAGGCTGGCGGAAGCAGGAGGATCACAAGTTATCGCCCAGCAGGGGCAACTTAGTGAGATCCTGTCTCAAAATAAGAACAGCAAAAACTGGTTCAATCCTCACTACCAACAAAACAAACAAACAAACAAACAAAACAAAACAAAACAAAAAAGGCTAAATTCATTATTCTTTTTCCTAGAATACACTGCCTTCCTTGAGACAGAACAAACTCCCAATTACAACAAACCATCCCTTCTCAAGTTTCTTCACTACCTATCTAAGAACACTGTACAACAGTGCAAAAGGAAAAAATTTGTCCCATAAGAAACCGCAAGGAGGGGTGGGGACATGGCTCAGTGGTAGAGTACTTACTTGCCTATAATGTGTAAGGCCCTGAGTTCAATCTCTAGAGAAGAGAAGAGAGGAGAGGGAAGGGGAAGGGAGGGGTGGAAAGAAAGAAGGAAAGGAAAGGAAAGGAAAAGAAAGGAAAGGAAAGGAAAGGAAGGAAAAAAGGAAGAAGGAAGGAAAAAAGGAAGAAGGAAGGAACTAACTGCAAGGAACTATCTTCATGAAATCTGTGGTTTCTACTTAGCAGCTTTACAAACTATATAAACTGACTTCCATTAAGATCAAGGTCAGACTCATGTGACTTGAGCTGATCCATTTGGGAAGAAAATACTGTACATCTGGCAAAATAATCTGCCAAAGACAAGGCTTCCTATATCATGATCAAGCGATGACAGTATAACACTAAATGGCTATTACTAATGTGCACTTAACCACATTTACCTACAAATTATTTTCTTTATTTAAGGTGCCTCATTACTAAGATACATCAAAGAAAATAACCCCCCCAACAGGCTTTAAAAGACTAAGAAGAACCCAGAAACAGAGTTCAAAAATCATAATTCCAAAGTTAAACACTTATGTACTATGCAGCTACAAACATATTGCTATCGGTACTGAATTTTGCTAACCTTGATACGGTATACCAAAGTTAAAACTGCCTGCTCAACCAAGATATAGGGTTTACAGATGAAGTATGTGTTGATTTGGTTTTAAACTACTAAATGTTTCAACAGCTGAAATTTACCACCAACTTGAATTTACATAGAAAACACATTCAGTCCATGAAACATCAAAACAAGCTGGGTGTGGAGGCACGTGCTTTTAGTCCAGATTACTGAGGAGTCTGAGGCAAAAGGATCACTTGAGCCCACCAAGTTCAAGATCAGCCTGGGCAACATAGTGAGACCCCCATATCAAAATAAATAATAAAAACAAAATAGTGTGTAAGCTCTAAGAAGGCAGAAATTGAGGAATGATTGCTGAAGCAGAAAATCAGAAAATACAAACTAGGTATCCTTGCTTTCATCATGAAGGACACTAAATGGCTTCATTTTGTTTCATTTTGTTTTCTTGTAGTTCTGGGGATGGACCCCAGAAACTTGCACATACTAGGCAAGTGCTCTACCAAGCCCTCTTAACAGATTTTTTTTTTAAGAATAAAAAGAAAACTGAAGCCAAAACTCATAACGTTTCTTTTTTAATATTTTTAGTTGTAGATGGACACAATACTTTTATTTGTTTATTTTTACATGGCGCTGAGGATTGAACCCAGTGCCTCACACAGGCTAGGCAAGCACTCAACCACTGAGCCACAACTCCAGCCCTCATAATGCTTTTTAAACGTGCTACTCCTCCATTTTTATTCAGTTTTTGAGTTATTAATTTAACTGTTGTACAGACATTGTATGATCCTTGAAATATCTCAAAGTAACCAATGGTAGAGTTTAGAAGAACACAGTGTAGCCTGGAAAACCCATAGCACCAGAGAGGTACAAGGAGGAATGAGGAAGAAAACAGAGGTCCTGAACTAAGGTTAAAAGCAGCAAGTAGGTAGCACCCAAGTAAAAATTAGCATCTTCAGGGCTGTGATGTAGCTCAGTGGTAAAGGCACGCCCGGGGCCCTGGGAGCAATCTCCAGTGACTAAAATAAAATAAGCACCTTTCCCCAAACATTTCCTTATATTTTGGATTTATACTGTTAGCAGTTTTGGGTCACATCTCCTGTGTTAGGCTGAAGAAGCCCAAACAGTTTTACTGTTAGGTTCAGAATTACCTTTATATTTCCAAATTTCAAAGAGGTTAAATTCTCACACTTAGCAACTTGCCATTAAATGTTTATCAAACTTCTAAGCAGACTGAAACATATCCACCCAATCCCCTACATAATGACTACTCATCTTGATATGTCAGAGTTGACATTAGAAGAGCCAAATAAATTCTTTTTTCTGTACCCTGGTTTACCTTACTTGGAAACAGTTATGACAAATTTTGCATTACATTTATATTTCAGATGGCTGCTTAATGTCACAATTATAAATTAGCAAAAAATCCCCAAATACAAAAGGGTTAATGTAATCTCTGGATGTAATTTCAATTACAGTCATGTGTCTCTGAAGGATGGAGATTTTGAGAAATGTTTCATTAGACCCTTTCAGCACTGTGCTAACAGAATATACTTACACAAACTATGACAGTTATGATATCACTAGGTGATATAATTTTATGAGACTACTAGAAGTAATCTACTATTGACCAAAACACCATTGTGTGGTACATGATTGTTTCAAACACTAAAGTCTTCTTACATGTCCTAAAACTGGTAAGAGGCCTGAAAATAATGAACTTCAGGTTTTTTGCTTATGACAAACACTACTCCAATAGATACAATTTAAATGTTAAATCTATCTAGAAGATTTATCTAATTTTAAAGGGAGGTAATATTTATATTGACACAACTGACATTTATGTATTTTGTATGTGTGTACTGAGGATTGAACACAGGAGTGCTCTACCACCAAACTGCATCTCCAGTCCTTTATTTTTATTTTGAGGCAGGGTGTAACTAAACTGCCCAGGTTGGCATGGAACTTGCAATCTTCCTGCCTCAGCTTCCTGAGTAGCTGGGATTACATTCATGAGTCACCTCCCTCTTCCAGATCCTTTGTCTTTTTGATACTTAAAATTAACAAAGTATCCAAGTACACTTGCACAAGAGTTTTTTTTTTTTTTTAAACAACCATTCAAAAATCTGGTTTCTCCAAGTATGTGATGTGACTTGGAGCTTCTGACTCAGTATTTTTTTTTTCTTTTAAGTCTGACCATAATTTGAATATTTTGTGACTTTTGAAAAACTACAGTGAGGCCAGGGTAGCTGATATCAGACAATCCTGTTTGCAAATAGTATAGCTGATAGTTTTACCACTTTAGGTTTCAACATGCCCTACTGTGTATACAAACAGTGCTCAAAAAATATTTTGGGGGTTGAATAAATCAGAGGGGAAATAAGTTCATTGCTATCAGACTGAAAAAAAAAAAACTGGATGCAAGGAAACAAAAACAGACAGAAGGAGGCAGGATGTCCTTAGACCAAGAAACACTAAAAAATCGTCATCAGTAGGAAATGTTAGAGAGTTCTGGAGATGGATAATGGCTCACAACCCATGTGAATATACTTAACAACACTGAACTTGATACTTTTTAAATCGTGAAAACGATTAATTTTATGTTACATATATTTTACCATAGACTTCACAGAAGATAGGCTGTGATAAGAAATTCTGGCCATGTAAAATATGATACATGGTAAAGCAAAAAAACTTCACTCTTATCTTACTAAAGGCTGAGGATGAAGCGGAGTGATAGAGCCTAGAACATGTGAAGCACTGGGTTCGATCCTCAGTACCACAAAAAAAAATAAAATCTAAAGGTATTGTGTCAATCTACAACTAAAACATATATTTTACAAAAAAAGGCTCTTACTAAAAAGTTGTATTATGTATTATACCTTGTTGGTGGAACTGCAAATTAGTATAACCACTTTGGAAAGCAGTATGGAGAGTCCATCAAAAGATAAGCTATCCCAGTCCTTGTATTTAGCCAAAAGATCAAAAATCAGCATACTATAGTAACACATACCAATATTTACAGCAGCCCAAATCACAATAGCTAAGTTATGGAAATAATCTAGGTGTCCATCAACTGACAAATGGGCAAAGAAAATGTGGACAACGGAGTTTTATTCAGCCATAAAGAAGAATGAAAATATATCATTTGTTGGTAAATGGGCAGAACTAGAGAACATCAGGCTTAATGAAATAAGTATGACTCAGAAAGTCAAGGGTTGAAGGTCCTAATATGTAGAACTAGAGAAAGAGAAAGAGAGAGAGAAAGAGGAAAAAGGGAAAAAAAAGGGGGGGGGGCAGATCTCACAAAAATAGAAGGAGACCAATAGAGAACAGAAGGGGATCAAGAGGGAGCAAGGAGGGGAGGGCATGGGGAAGTACTAAGGAATGAAATCTACCAAATTATGCTATGCCCATGTATGAATATACCACAGTGAATCATATATACATACTTATGATTATATATGATATATATAATGCACTAATTTAAACCACAACAGCAAAAACAGAAGGGAGAGCAGTGGAGTGGAGCAACTGAATGAGGAGGGGGAAGGAAAGTGAAAGGAAGGGTACTGGGGAAAGATTAATCAAATTATGTTATGTGCACATGTGAACGCGGCTCTGAATCCTACTGTTATGTCTAATTATAAGGCACCAGTAAAAACTCTTACGTTGTATGGCGAGGATATTCTGTTTAACAAAATATCTGCCTTTGCCACATCTATGTGATGAAAGTGGCATGCTGTAGGTAGCTGTTTATATATAAAACACTGAACAGTATTCTGCTGGAAGAAAACTTAGGTTCTATAACTACCTTTATTTCTAAAGGCTCATAGAATTTGAACCTTTAGAAATAAATCTGCTTGCCTTAAAAAATTTTGAATTAAATTGTTTTGATCTATGTTTTCTGTAAGTCTTTCAATTTTATAAATAGATTTTTAACTCACATAGACAAATCTCAAAATAATTTATAGTATAAATATGATAAAATGTACAGATCTTATTATCCACATTCAAGAGAAAAGATGAGAGGCAGATTATGTTAAGAAAACTCATCTTACACTAAACACTCAGAGGTTAAAAGAAAATATGAAACCTCAACTGTGATGTGGGGACTGACTGTTGACCTAGAGGTCTATCTAAACATTCCTGCAATGCTTTCCAACAACAGATCTGGCAGTAATAAGTCTACATGGTGACTCAGGAAAGCTGACAGAACTAGATGTTTTTAGGAAAGAAGAGTGGGCCTATTTCTTCAAATGACTACCAGACTTGCTTTTATGTTCTATCTAAAAGCTGTGACCACTCAATCAAAATTCTACCATTTTCTACTTCCCATCAAACTCTTTTGAACTTAAGGAACTGGTTAGCAAAATGAAATCAGTCCATCCTTGCTGTTGTATGTTCTGTCCAAAGCTGCAACCAATCAGCCAAAAATCCTAGCTTTTTTCCTCTCCTCTAAACCCTTTTGCATCGAAGGAGTTAACGGGCAAAATGAAATGAGTCCAGTGATCAAGTCTGCACTCAGTCTGTCACCAAGTAAGAATGCTCTATTTCTGCTAAGGTTTTCCAAAAGTTAACCATTCAAAAATCTTTTTTTAAAAAAAGCTACTTTAGATCCAGGATAGGAAAAATGAAGCCAAAAGATCAACTACACAGTTATTTCATAATATACACAAAGAATGTATAAAATATATAGAAAACATTTCCTATGTTAAGTGGGTTGGAAAAGGAAAGGAAATTTGAAAATATCTACATATGAAAATTATTTTAATCCAATTATGCACATACTCAGAGAGTTAAGGGGGAGAAATAAAGATGATAAGCTACAGCAAAACCTACCAAAAATAATGGCTGGATTTGGGGAATGAGCTGTGATTTAATTATATATAGAACAGTACTTTGCTCAGCTTCTCAGAGTCAGCTGCCATCAGGCACTGAGAATTTCAAGTAGTAGTAAAGGTACTACATAGAACTAAGGCTATTTTCAAGTCTAATTAGTTGGTCTCAAATTCCACCATGCATATAAATCTTTCATGATTTCTTCATAGCCACTCTTCCAATGAAAGCATCTACCCCTCTAGGTAATCACACAAAATGAATGTGTACTCAAAGTTTTTCTTCATTTGCTTCTAAGTTCATAATACTGTAATTTGTGCATATACTGCAAGCTTCTAGGAGAAACATGACTTGTTTAGCACCTTAAATGAATAAGTACAAGAAAAATATGCTTCCAATAATCAGAACAATTCCCAACACATAGTAGACACTCAATATATATTCGCTGAATGAATAAAAGATTACCATCTCCACCTCGTAAAGATGCCCATATTAAAGAAACTCTAAAAACCCTCACCTAGACAGCTAATCACTAAACAATGTCATAAATTCAATGTAATGATCAAGTTACATTCCCCACTTCCCCACCACACACACAAAATCCAACACAGGGTACTTGTTTCTCCCCTTTCCCTGACTGCCTTGACTAAAACCCCTAGTGGTATTTATAGCTTTGTAGCCCCACGAATTGTGCAAAGAGCAAGCTGCCCTTCTATTTACATCTTTAGGAGACAGACCTTTCCTAACTTGGGTTCTCTGGAGCTTTCTGCCTCTTCAAATGAGTAAAATCAATTCTCATAATTTATCTAAAGCCCAGGCCCTGCCCATGGGCCATAAATTCTTTTAAATTTAATGATTCCTCAGCTGGGTATGGTGGCATGCACCTGTAGTCCCAGCCACTTGAGAGGCTAACTTAGGAAGACTGTTTAAGTCCAGGGATTTGAGGCCAGCCTGAGAGATACAGCAAAACCCTGCCTCAAAACAAAATCTATGATGGCATACCTTTATGTGTAAAAGTTTTAGGAGAAGTCATAAGTCTGGCTTATTGTCTACTCAATCCTATATGCCTGCTACTAGGTAAGATTTTCATACAACCACTCCAGCCAATGAACAGGCAAGCACTCGAGAACCACAAGAAAACTGTAGGTGCTAATTTATACCTGAAGACACTGACCAGGGGTGGCCAGAACTTGTGACTCTGAGAATTGTATTCATTTCTGGGCATTATTTACTACTCACAGGTCAGAAGTTGAAGAAACCAAGGAAGAAGGGGAAGAAGAACACTGAAGAGCATATAAAATTGCTGAGAATCTATGAGGGAAAATGGTAACAAAACAGAGTATATATAAAATATAACTGCAAGTTTATGATGCCCAGGCATAGTGACACAGGCTTATAATCCCAGCTACTCAGGTGGCTAAAGGCAGAAAGCAGGAAATAGAAGTTTTAAATACAAAAAATCCACAAGTCAACTTGGAAGCAAAACAGAAAACGTCAACATTAGTAACCACTGACCACAGGGACATGGGATACCTCTCACAGAACAGATGCTTCTCATTCCTCCCGGTATGGAAATACCTCCTGCTATCAAAAGAAGACTGTTCCCATGTGTTTATTCTTTTTAGTAAACATCTATAAATCACAGGGACTTCTTTTGGTTTTTTGGGTTTTTTTCTGTACCAAGGATTGAACCCAGGGGCACTTAACCACTGAGTCACAGCCCAGCCCTTTTTAAAAACATTTTATTTAGAGATAGGGTTTTGCTGAGTTGCTTAGGGCCTCACTGAGTTGCTGAGGCTAACATTGAACTCGTGATCTTCCTGCCTCACCATGCCCAGTTCATATTTTTAACATAATTTGTTTATGCCAAATAAAACCTGTATCTAGTCATGGACAACTAACTGCTGTCCTTTCAAAAGCTCAATTATTAAGGTCATTAACTACTGTATTTGAAGGGGAAAAATTATTGTTACAATTAAATATATGAATAAATACATTAATTTTTTTATTAACAACTACTGATATAGCCTAGAATAGCCTACATGGTGTCAAATACAGCTAGAATTTTTTCACATATTCAAGAAGTCTTGCCTATTAGATCTGAAAAGCCTTTATCTCAAAACCATGCCTCATTTCCCCACTGCTACAACTGGACTGAAATGATCTGTTGTGACACAGAGCTCATTAAGAGGCACAACCACACCTAACAGCAGCACACTGGCTGCCCCAGCAAAGGAGCAAATGACTCACAGTACCTGTTGGCTCAAACTCATTCATGTACTACATTAGCTTTTATGACCTTTCTGGAATGGAAATCAGAAATCCAGAAAACAAGCAGTGTGCAAAATACACATGGGAATAGCAGTCAGAAACACAGAATTAAAAAGCACAATTTTGAAGCCTGTTGTTCAAGACATTCCAACAAAATTAGTAAGAAGTTCGACTTGACAAAATCATTTCTAATAGAAAATTATTTCCCTGTTATGCTCTCACAGAAATTAGAGTTTTCTGTTTTCAGAAAAAAGAAGAGAAAGCTTCACAGTAGAAAGGAGAAGATGATGAGGGCAGAATTCTTTTCCAGCTGGCCACAGAACAGCAAGCAAGAAAGTTATTACTCCAACAAGGGGAAGAGACACTAACTAATCAGATTGAAATGGAGGCACAGAATCAAACTTAATTTTCTCTCCTGGCCAACTTCATATACTAAGCCTACTTTCAGAGGAAAGGGGTTGATTAACCACACATCTCAAACCCTACTCCTGCAACAAGGTCAGACTGTGGGAGCCTACGAAGGTGGCATTCTTTAAAATGGAAAATGTTCCTCTGTTTCATAGAGAGACTGCTCCAAGAGGCTATTAAAATGCTCCATTCACCTAGAATGGAACTTAACACCTTTAAACTAGAATTCAAAGGGGAAAAGCATCTACACAGTCTAACTTTATCACTTTCCAATTTCCAGCACAAGATTTCTTTAAAAATCCTACATGATGCAATACTAGCAAGACTCAAACTGTGGTAAACCAGGAAAGGTGGTAACTGCTACTCGGGAGGTTGAAGCAGGAGGATCAAAAGTTCAAGGCCAGACTGGCCAAGTTATCAAGACCCTGCCTCAAAATAAAATAAAAAGGGTTGGGGATGTAGCTTAGAGATAGAACACTCCTGGGTTCCATCCCCAGTACAAAAAAAAAAAAAAAAAAAAAAAGTGCTGAGCTGGAGCAAAGCTCTTGCCTTGCACATGTGAGGCACTGGGTTCGATCCTCAGCACTATATAAAAATAAATGAATAAAATAAAGGTACCTTATCCATCTACAATTAAAAAAAAATTTTAAGTGCTAAGCACAATCCAAAATGGTATTTTTAAAGCAAGTAAAAGGGAATAATCTATCTTAAATTTGAATGTGAGCTTCACTGCAATGTATACTGGTCATTCCCAACTTTTCTTTTTTGGGAATCAGTAAACTAGTCATTAGTCAAAAAGGTTTTAGGGTAAAATGACTCCTAGACCCTCCAAGTCATAGTTTCTACTTCAGTAATTTAAATATAATTTGCTATGCATCTAATACGTCCAACAACACTGTGGCATGACATTTAAGCCATAGTATTTATACTGTGTAGATGCACATAGTATTTGTCTTCCAATACATATCCGAACACACCTTTGGCTCTAGTTGAATAAAATAATGAGAAGAGTGTTCTGATAATGGTATAGACAAAAGGCTTGGGGCCTTGAAGAATGAATAGCATTTTCACAGAAGAAAAGGAATAGGAGGGCATTACCATAAAAAGAAATGAACAAAAACAGAGAACCACAGGCCTGTCTCAGGAAACTAGCACAGCAAAGGCCTAGGATGCCAAAAGGAAAAAGGAGCCTGAAAGGCCAGGCTGGGGTCAAACCACCAAGGGCTTTCAATACCAGAGCTCACAGATTTTAAGCTTTTATTCTCCAGGCAACAGGCAGCAAAGGATTTTAAACAGAAGGATGACCATTATAAACTGTGTCAAATATAGAATTTCCACAGATAAGAAAGTATAAGTCTCACATAACGTTTCCTTATGTTTTGTTATTTATAACCTTAACTCCTCAGATGAGAGGCTCAGATGTCAGTGTCATGGCTGTTGGCACACATCATCTTCTTTTTCACGTCTATTAAGAATCCACATTATTTTGCTTAGCCTAAACTTTCTAGAAAGGCTCTTTGTCTTCCTGCCCCATTTTACCTAAAACAAATAGCATGAACCAGAGGACTATGACTCTTTTCTAACATTTGCTCAATCCTCAAGCTAAATCCAGCACATAAGAGTATGCACCATTACTGTACACATTTGGTTCTATTCCTTACTCCAAGAAGCTATTTTTGATTTGTTGAATGTAGGACTAAGGAGGCAGAGTGGGGAGAATTCTCAGTGCCCCCAGGGCACTCATTCATATAACTTTACTCCAACTTCCCCTCTGCTTTCCTCAAATTCTTTTGATTTCTATAATTGAGCTTTATACCATTAACAGAGCTAGAAAGCTTTTCCAGTTGTTTTTATTTATACCAGAATGTACCTCTTCCCTCCGCTCCAGTCTAGGTGTCCTCATTCTTTAAAAATATTTCTCCAGTTGCACAAGTTCCCAGAAGCCTGTAAGTTCTAAAGACTAGTAAAGCAGCAAGTGTACCTAAAGATAACCCCCATTTAAGCTGCTGCTCATCCCTGCTCCCATGCCAACTTAAAAGCAAGAGAATAACACAGAGTTGCTGTGGATGTGATAGACAGCTTGCTGCCCTGATGCTTACATCCAGTGACAGTCCACTCTTGAACTTCAGGTAAGAAACAGGAAAGGGGAAAACACCACCAGCCTTCCTTGTAAGAAATTCACATAGGATGTCATAATAGATAAGGGTTCCCTCCCCATTCCTTCCCTTTAAAATTTTAAATTATACATCTCTTAAAACTACACTATATGCTGTTTGAAATCTGTGACTAGCAATGGGACCTCACAGAAGTAATAGAAAAAGAATTTTTAAACATGAAACAAAAATAAATATTTCTTGAATTGAGGCCTCTGCTCATCTGTTACCACTTTTGTTCCTATATTGTTCTAACAGAAAGCTTCTGCTTCTATACCTTCTTTATTTGTTTTCTTACCTCAAAGACTTATTAATATCAGACCATATCCAAAGGAAATGAAATCAGTATGTCTAAGAGATACCTACACTCATAGGTATGGCAAGTGCTATTCACAACAGCTAAGAGGTAGAACCGATCCAAGTGTCTATCAACAGATGCACTTAAGAAAATGTGGTATATACACACAAAAGAATACTACTTAAAAACATGGATGAACCTGGAGGATACATTAAGTGATAAGCCAGGCACAGAAAGATAAATACCACACAATCTCACTCCTATGTGGAATCTTAAAAAGCTGACCTCATAGGAGTACAGAGTAGAATGGTGATTATCAGGAGCTTTGAGGGTAAGCAGGGAGGGAAGAACAGGGAGATGCTGTTCAAAGGAAATGTAATTACAGTTAGATAGGAGGAATATTTGTTTAAATGTGTCCAGAATAGTCAAACATAGAGACAGAAAGCGGGTAAGTGATTGCCGGGACACTGGGGCAGGGGAGAGGGCTATGGGTAGTAACTATGATGATTATGGAGTTTCTTTTGCATGTGTATACATGGTATCAGGGATTGAACCCAAGACCTCACACAGGTAAGCAAGTGCTCTACCGCTGAGCTGTATCCTCAGCCCTTTTCCCCCCATTTAATTTAAGGCAGGGTCTCGCTAAATTACCCAGGTTGACCAGGAACTTATAATTCTCCTGTCTCAACTTTTTGAGTAGCTGGGATTATAGGCATGCATCACCATGTCAGGCTTAGAATTTTTTACGTAATAATAATGTTCTGAAATTAATTGTGATGATGGTTTTACACTCTGTGGTCATACTTACAACTGTTAGACTTTAAAAGAAAAAAAACAACTGGGGGGTGTAGCTAAGTGGTAGCATGTACATTTAGCATGCACGAGGCCCTGGGCTTAGCACCAAAACCTCCCCAGCATCAAAATACCCCACAAAAACACAAAAACAAATGTGTCTGAGAATGCAAACTGGTGACTAGAAAATTTAGACTATACAATTTCTATGGTATTAACAACTACTATGGTACCAACTAAGAACTTCTGAAATTTAAAGAAAACAAACGAAGAGTCATACTGAAGAAAATGTTTACAGCCATTCAGAGCTTAAGCTGTTAATTATATGCCCACATGGTTCACTAACAAGACCACAAAGTTTTGGGGCACACTGTAGTGAATTATAAAGAGTCTAGCAGAAACTTTATAAATATTGAATGAAATCGGTCTGTGAAAGCTCTTTGAACGAACCAAATGCTAACAGAACAATTTCTCCTAGCACTACCTTGTCAAATACCAAACTGTATTATGTTGACATCAAGCAACGGTATCCAAGATTGTCCATCATTCAGATTGCTAAATGCCTGGGTCAAAAAGAAATCATCAAAAGAGCAGTGTTAAGCCATGGCACAGGAAACACATCAAAAATCTCTTTGGTGCCCTATGGTGGCACATGCCTGTAATCCCTGCAACTCAAGAAGGTGAGGCAGAAGGATGGCAAGTTAGAGGCCAGTCTCACAACTTAGTGAGACCCTGTCTCAAAATGAAAACAAAACAAAACAAAAAAAAGGTGGGGGGAGATGGGTTGGAATCTAGCTCAGAAGTAAAGCAGGCCTGGGTTCAATACCCAGTATGTATATGTGTATGTATGTGTGTATAAATCTCTGACAAAATGTTACAGATTTTAAAAATATGTGAGAGTCCCCATAATTTTTATGTATTGCTAAAATTTAACTTACATTTTTTAAATGATGAACCTATAATCCAATAAGCTTTTCAGAAAAAAATCTATATCTTCATTTTGAAAGAGTCTGATGAGTATCTGGGAAAACTGAAAATTGATATGGGATAATAAACTCTATTCTGTCAGTTTATTTGTCCATCCTGTGCAGATACAGGAAAATCCTAATCTCTGTATCTACTTAATAAATGTGAAGACCTCCTTATTAAAAACACATTTCCAAGCTCTCAGTCACACTGCAGAACTCTCAGGAGCTCTGTTCACTCCAACCACTTGTCACTGTCACCATTTCAATTTCTAATTCCTGAGTCAAGGAACAATATACATAAAAGGATGTAAGAAAACTGAGTGAATTAAATATGAAAATTCTACACTAACAGTTACTAAGATAATAATGGAGGGAGGAGTGTGGCTCTGAGTTTTTGTTACCGCCTATTTACTAAAGTTGCTTAGCAACGCTTCTAAACACAGGAGGCAAGTGTGGGACGGCAGGCTCTCTTAGTAAGCACAAGGCCCCATGGTCTCTGGGGTATATAACAGACCACCTGAAGGAACACAAAAGATATCTGGTTTAGAAGCAAATATTTTCCTCAGAGAATGCCATATTTTTTTCCATTCCCGCTTCTTTTTAGAACAGCTTTTAGATGGGGGTGCTAGGCAGTAGCAGTCAAAGGAAAAAATGAATCACAGAAGTTAGTCAGGATTATATTATTTAGTTTTTCTAACAATTAAAATCTGGAGGCTGAAGGGGAATCTGAGCAAGCAGAATGGTCTGCCAAAGCCCAATGAAATTTCCCTGTCACCATCCAGAGAGCTACAGAAAGGAATAACAGTAAACATCAAGCACATCAGTCTTCTAAAGACAAAACATAAATAAAAATCCACACATCCAACCTCCACATACACGTCTCAGTACATGAGAAGGGGCAGAAAAGGGGATGATCTCCTTCATGTCCATCATAAAGGGTTAAACCCCTATACCAAAAGACAAAAGAAAAGCATAACAAGTTAATCTGATCACACCTGTACATGATTAAAGATCCAAAGACAGAGCAAACTAACCTTCATCCCCAGTTCTTTTTCTTTATTTCACTTTTTTTTTTAATTTTCATTTATTTGTTTTTTATTTTGAGACAGTCTCCCCAAGTTGTCCAGGTTGGCCTCCAACTTGCAATTCTCCTGCCTTAGCCTCCCAAATCACTAGGATTGCAAGTGTGTACCACATTCAGCACAGAGGTATCCATTTTTATGCTTAGAAACAATGAAGCATGAAAGTCATGTAGAAATAGAATTGGGAGGCTGGGGATGTAGCTCAGTGGTAGAGCACTTGCCTAGTATACACTGGTCCTAGGATTGACCCCCAGGACAAAAAAAAAAAAAAAAAATTTGTGCTAGACCAAGAAAAAAAATTAATTTGTGTCAAGAGTATTTGTTTACAAATTCTTTCTTAGAGAGTAATACATATTCATTGTAAAAGCTAAAATTAAACATAGAAACATAACATGGAAAATGGCAGTAATCTGCCGTCTAATCCCCCAAACACAACCACTATTAACACTTTAAGCTCAGTATTCTGATATATCAAAGTGAAGAATTCACAACAGTATTATGAATAATCAAATACCTTCTTCACCTCTATATCCCCAAGCTGGTGATACTAAAATATTCTCTAAATGTCCCTGCCAAGAATTCATCCAACCTTCACTTAAACAAATCCTGTGATAAGGGCCTGATTATCTCCCAAGGAAGTCCACTCCTTAAGGAGGTTTTATTCCAATACCAAATAGCTATCACCTTCCTATCAGATCATCCTGGTTTCTCCCTAGAATAGACCTCTATTTTTAAATGTATACCCTTAAAATAAGATACACAGATATGAACACACAATAGTCTGGAACAATCCTAGTCCTCATTCTGGATGCTATGTTTCTATTAATAGAGCCTAAATCATAAAGTAGATTCACATTGAACATGCTGTCAACTGAAACACTTCAATTATGTTTCATGATACTTGCTATTAAACCACACTGCATCCATCTACAATTATATTGTTTTTTGAATGTGTGGAATTTTACACTTATCAATGATGAAAAGATCTTGATCAGTTCAGTCTGAAAACTACTTTCAATCCTTCCTTGGAAAAACACTCTATGACTTATAATTTCCAACTCCAGGTCATACAATGGATTCCTAACCAAGTCATTAATATCCCATCAAGTTATTAATAAAAAACTGAACACAAAAATACTCAATTGGAACTTTATAATCAATTATAAAAAGTAAAATTCTGCTACATGCAATAATATATATGGAGCCTATGAATATTATTCTTTTTAAACATTTTGCTTCTTATTTTTTAAAAATACTTTTAGTTATAGTTGTCAGTGGTCTTTTATTTTATTTATTTATTTTTACGTGGTGCTGAGGATCGAATCCAGTACCTTGCACAAGCTAAGCAAGAGATCTACCACTGAGCCACAACCCAAGTCACATGAAAATTATTCTTAGTGAATTAAGCTGGACACAGAGAAATACTGCATGATTCTTCTTATATGAGATACACAGAAAAGACAAATTAACAGAGCTAGAAAGTAGAGGGTACCAAGAACTAGGAGAAGAAGGAGTAATTGCTTAATAGTTTTTGTTGGGGATGATAAAAGATTTTAGGTATACAGAAAGGTGACAGTTACACAACCTTATAAATGCACTTACTATCACTGAATTATATACTTATGACTGGTTAAATATTGTGTTATATGTTTTACAATATTTTTTAAAGAAAAAAACCTATAAGGCTATCATGCTGAGTGTAAAACCTAATTTTACAAGGTTACATATTACATGATTCAACTTGCATAACATTCTTTAAATGACAACTATATATATATTTATATTTATACATATAAATGAAGACCAGATTAGCAGTTTCCAGGGGTTGGAGCTGGAAAAAATATGGCATGGTTATAAAAAGGCAAAAGACTAAATCCCTGAGTTGCTCTGTGTCTTCACTATGGTGCTGGACATAGGAGCCTATACGTGTGACAGAAACGCACTGAGGTCTAAATACACACCCCACACCCAAATGAGTACAAGTAACACTGAGAAAATCCAAAAAGAGCTGTAGATAATGTCAACATGCTGGCTGTGATAAACAACAGCCTGGCAAAATGTTGCCACTGGGGGAAACTAGGTTAAGGGCATACTGGATCTCTCTATAGTAATTCCTACAATTTTGCATGTGAATCTATAATTATCTCAAAATTAAAAGTTAATTTTTTTAAAAGTGTGAACAAAAGATGGTATAGTGTCTGACCCATTGCTACCATGTCCCACTGTCTGCTGTGACCATGGTCACTACCACTAGAACTTTCCACCATTGGACATCTGCATCTTTTTTATTAGAATTCTTTTGGTCTTCAACCAATTATAAGTTCATTCATGTATAAGAATGTACAATTCTTGTTTATAAGGAAATTGCTAAAACCTTTTTTCAATATCTAATATCTTAACTTTAAATTTCCATATTTTAAAGAATAACTACTATTTTAAAGTATTAACTACTCCTTAAGCACAGCGCTATCCAATAGAAATATAATGTGATGGACTAGGGATGCAGCTTAGCAGCAGAGTGCTTACCTAGCATGACCAAGGCCCTGAGTACCATACCCAGCACTGAAGAAAAAAAAAGTCACATTTTAGTCTAGTAGTCACATTAATAAAAATAAATTTCATTTTAATAGTAATTTTGTTTAACATAATTAATATTCTCATTTCAACATATGAATAATCCAATGTGCCTTTTAGATTTACAACACATCTCAGTTTGAACTAGGTACATTTCAAGTCACATATGGTTAAGTACTACTATATTGTGGTTATAGCATCTCACTCTACAAATGGTTTCACAACTCTGTTTAGAAAGAATATTAGGATACTCTGCAACTTTCATTTCCTCAAAAACACAACTTTTTGTGTGAGTTCAGCAATGTTAAAGATTAAACCTAGGGTCTGGGGTTGTGACTCAGTGGCTGAGCGTTTGCTAGCAGATGCAAGCACTGCGTTCAATTCTCAGCACCGCATATAATAAAATAAAGGACCATTGCCAACTTAAAAAAATGACAGAGAGATTAAAAAAAAAAAAATTAAACCTAGGCTCTGGTACATGCTAGGCAAGAGCTCTACCACGGAACCAGTCCAACACTTATAATTTTTTTTCCTTTGGGAAGTCTAGTCTCAAACTCCTGCACTCCAGCAATCCTGCCTCAGTCTCCCAAGAAGCTGAGACAACAAGCATGCACCCTACTAATATTTAAGACTTTTCAAATTCACTTATTGTTATTATTGTTTTATTTTTTTGGTACTGGGGATTGAACCCTAGGGGCACTTTAGCACTGAGCCACATCCCGAGTCCTTTTTTATTTTATTTTTTATTTTGAGATGGGAGCTCACTAAGTTCCTTAGGGCCTCACTAAATTGCTGAGGTTAGCCTCAAACTTGCAATCCTCCTGTCTCAGTCTCCCAAGTTGATGACATTACAGGCATATACCACCACACCAGGTTCAAATTCATTTTAAATCAGATTCTAGAATCCTGCCTTGTCACTAGTCTTTCTTTGGTCTAAAATCTACTTTCTCCCTGTTTTCAGACTAATTTTAAATTTTCTATAACTTCTCTCATTTTCTAAGATTTCTCAGAGACCACAATCTCATATGCAAGCTTCAAGTACTATAGTTTTTTTTGTTGTTTTGTTTGTTTATTTTCTGGGTTAGCTCTATGTTTCCTTATAAGGCTGTTTACTATTCCAAGATTAGGCTACTCTTTATTATTATTATTATCATCTTCTTTTTAAGTGTCATTTCCATTCTTCAAGGAAAAGGAAGTTCCAAATCAGGAATGTGAATAAGAGTAAGGAATTGTGCTTTCCTTGCTATCTAACATCACTGAATATAAGTAGCAATCCTATCCTTACCTATTCCTTTTAATCTACAATTTAAAAAATTTTTGTTAGCGGAATAATCTTTAGAAGCCTTATCTCCTTTGGAGTCCTTTCTGATAATAAAGTAACTCTTGATTGTAGTATAGTCTTCTGATTGGTCTTTTGTAAATGTCCATTTTAGCTCTTAGTAAAGCATGTTTCTTTCATGGTATTCATCAGTCTCTACAGACTCTTCCTCCAGCTCTTACTCATAAATTCCAGTTATCACAATTATTGTTCCTTTCTGAGGGACTTTTGTCTACTTGGACCACGTTCACATTTAAAGCCTCTGTTCATAGTCCTATGTATCTTTTTCTGAATTTTGCAAAGTATAATTTTTAAATAATTTTTAACAAGCATATCATTATAATAAAAAGTTAATCCTTTAAAAAAAAACAGAATCAGGTTTGCTTTATATAACCTTTTGTGAATTAAATTACCAGAAAGGCTTTTAAGATTGAGTAGATGCTCTAATTTAAACAATATAAAATTATCTGAACTTTCCCAAAAAATAACTTGAAACATTTTGTATAGCAGGTACCTTCAAATGAGTGCCTATTATGCCAGGCACTAGCCTAAATGCTTTTCATACAAGCCTTGTTTTACCTTCACAATTTTTCAAGATAGATTTTATCCATTCCATTTTATAAATGACAAAACTAAAGATCTGAGAGATTAAAATGACTCACCAAGGTCACCTACAGGGAAATAAGAGAGTTAGGATTTGAAACCCAGTCTGGCACCAAAGCCTGTGCTCTTTCCAACCCACTCTACTTTTCCTTCAGCACTTCTTACATATACGCCACATACTCTTCTTACATAGTTTTTTTTCCATTTAATATATTAATCAGGCATAAATACTCTTACAGAAAGTATAAACCATACTAACACCACTACACATAGAAAAAGCATTCATAAGGGTCGTTTTGGTCTCATAGATGCTCTCTTCTACAGTTTAATCAAGCCAATCAATAGCCTACATTTGCTACCATAAGAGTTGGAATTATGATGGCTATGTAAACCATTCTCATGATCTCATTAAACCAATTATGAATTATTTAAATATCCACATTCCTAATGGCAGAAGGTAGAACAAACACACAAACTGTTGTGCACAAAACCTTGCAATACTAGGTACAGGCATTTCTTATATTCCTGAGAAGGAACATGCTTAAAACCCATTTTTCCCATCAACTCAGATGTGGAACACCTATAAAACCTAGCCAGGCATAGTGGTGCACATCTGTAATCCCAGCAGATAAAGAGGCTGGCATCAGGAGGATTACCAAGTTTACCCGCAGCTCAGTGATAGAGCAATTGCCTAGCCCCTGAGAGGCACTGGGTTCGATCCTCAGAACCACATAAAAATAAATAAATAAAATAAAGGTATGGTGCCTATCTACAACAAAAAAAATTAATATTAATTAATATAATAATATATAAGCTATATTAATGCACCTGTATCACTTTTGTTGAAATATTCACAGAATTGAAAACTTGGAACTTAATGGGTTAAAGAGTATGCCAGAGACCAACAACAGCTGTCTGGTCATTCAGCAGCCATTCCCTGCTCAATCAGGGGATTTATATTATTAGTTTGAACTATGTTAGCAGTGCTTTATCATTTCTTCTACTTACCTGTCTTTGCACCTCAATAATCTTCATTTCAATTTTTTAAAATTATGCCACTATCTTGGTGATAAGCATTCAAAAAATATGAATGAGATGAAAAGGACACACAACTGCCTTCTTTAAAAAAAGATTTTATGGGTTATCAGTTCAAATAAATGAATGGATGCTAGATTCATAGTGAAATAAAAGGAAGCTTAAAAAAGACATCCTTACTCTTACAACTCAACAATAGAAAGACAATCTGATTTTAAAATGGGCTAAGGTTTTAAGTAGGTATATTTTTACTAGCTACAAGTTGCGCACATGAGTAAGTTCAACATCATTAGTCACTAGGAAAATGCAAATCAAAACCACACTGACGGGTGGCAGAAAGAGTGCTCATTAGCATATGCAAAGCACTAGGTTTATCCCAGGACCACAACAAAACAAAACACAGTGAGATACCATTTCACATCCACTATGAGGACTAATTAAAAGACAAGCATGAGTGTGTTGATGAGGATATAAGGAAACTAGAACTCTCATACGTTGTTGGTAGGATTAAAAAAAATGATGCAAACATTTTGTGAAATAGTTCCTAAGTTCCTCACAAAGCTAAGCACAGAATAACCCTGTGACTCAGCAATCCCACTCCTAGGTATACACCTAAGAAAAATGAAATCATGTCCACAAAAAATGTGTACACAAATGTTCTCAGCAACATTATTCATAACAAAAAATAGGAAATGACCCAAATGTCCATCAACTGATGAACATGACAGCAGTTGATGTCATGATCACGTACAATGTGAGTACAAAATGTATATAACCGTACAATGACATATCATTTAGCAGGAAACAAGAAGGAAGTGCCAAACATTCTACATGAATGAACCCTGTAAACATTACATTAAATGAAAGAAGCCAGTATATTATGATTCCATTCAAATGAAATGACCAAAAGAAGAAAATCCATAGAAATATGATCGATTAGTTTTTGCCAAGGGCTGGATGGAGTGGAGAAGGGAGAGTGAATGCTATTGGGCAGGGGGGTTTCTTTCTGTGGTGATGAAAATGTTCTGGAATTAAATAATGGTGATGACTGCAGAACTCTAAGTATCTTTAAAACCACTGAGTTGCATACTTTACACAAGGGTAAATGTTATACTGTAATGAATTAACCCTCAATAAAACTGCTGTTAAAAAAAAGATTGAGGGGCTGGGGAGATAGCTCAGTTGGTAGAGTGCTTGCCTTGCAAGCCCGAGGCCCTGGGTTCGATTCCCCAGCACCTCCAAAAAAAAAAAAAAGATTGTGAGGGCTGGGGAGATAGCTCAGCTGGTAGAGTGCTTGCCTCGGAAGCACAAGGCCCTGAGTTCAATCCCCAGCACCACAAAAAAAAAAAAAAAAAAAAAAAAAAAAAGATTGTGAACCTGTGACAAGTTACAGCTTTCCAATATCCACTTCTTGTGTGCGCACTGACAAGAAAGGATTAAAGGCCCTAAATCTGAACAAAGAGAGTGTTTTTAAGTTTCTCACTGGTTGTTATTTATATATCCTTAACTTTTTCTTTTCTCTTCTCTTTTTTTTTTTTTTTTGGGTGGAGGGAGGTCCTTTAAAAATATTGAGGCAAATGAGTTTTTCCTTTTGAATATTCTGCAGAGAAATAAATGCAAACACACCAGTAAAAGAAAAGTATAGCTCTTTTGAGCTCAGAAAACAAAAGCATTTCTGAGAACAAATGAAAAGGAAATTTTAGAGATGGAGTTTCAAACCCAATAAATGATAGGAAAAAAACAAAAACCGTATGGCTAATAGAGTCCTTAAAATGAGATTTTATATATAATATGTTCAGGATTCATAAAGTAGCACTTTCTACAAATATTAAATATTGCATTCAACACAGCTGTCTTAAATGAGATCTGAAGTAACTCACTGCCAAGTCCAAATATTGGATGAGAAAAGAGGATCAAGTATGATTTTAATCCAGGGTGTAAAACAGAAAAGTTTCAGCAATTATTCCAAAACACCACTACCCTCCTTTATACCCATCAATCAGTACTTCTTAAGTTACAAACAGAAAAAAATCTCAGAAGCAGTTGAAACACTATGAAAATGTCTCTGGAAGACAAGAAGGGGTAGGCTTTAAAGCTAGTGAACATAGCAGTTCCAAATTGCCTCTGGATTGCCCAAGTTACATTCATGGTTAACATCATCAGCTATTTCTTTCTTGTGGTTTTAAGGTGGAAACCAGCAGACCTGGGTTTACCAGTTTCTCTGTACAAATTAAGCAGAATGGATGTTCCTTTGCCCTAAGTCCTTTCTTTCAGGTTGACTAGGCTTAGATCATATGCCCATTCCAGAATCAATAACTGCACTAAGGGAATTCCATGTACAGATTGGCTTCTATTTGGGCTCCTGAATCAATCACTGGCAAGCATGGAATTATCATGATTAGCTTAGACCAATGATTTTCTTTTTCAACTGAAAGTCACAATAAGAATAAACAGTCATGCACTGCTTAATGATGGGTATACATTCTGAGAATTGAAGTTAGGTGATTTCATTGTTGTGTGAACATCACAGAGTGTATTTACACAAACTAAGACAGCTACAATGTCACTACAATCTTATGGGGCCACCACTGTACATGAAATTGGTCACAGACCAAAATATTGTTATACAGTATATAACTGTTACAAGACTCAGCACACACACAAATGCAGAGAAGTGCATGTTCTGTGAAACAACACTTACCCTTGTGATAGTTAACACTTAACACAATGAACTCTGATATTTTTAATATTACTTATTAAAATTGTTGGTTGCCACTATAATAAATTGATTTTATGATCCTTTAATAGGTTGTATCCATTCAACCTGACTGGCTTAGCTAATGAAACCTTACGCAAGAGGCTAGGGTCAAAGTCAGAAACCATGTGGCTGCTGCACAATGGAGACAAGGCTAAATAGTTTTTCCAGAATTAACCATTTTATTCATTACATCACCCACAGTGCACTCTTGCATAGGTTATCTTATTTGAGCTTACAAAAGTATTACTGGAAAATTCTAAGTGATACATACATAATAAAATGGGGTTTTGTCTTCTCATTTTATTTATTCTTTTTGTGGTATTGGGAATTAAACCCAGGCATTATACATGTGAGGCAAGTGATCTACCACTGAGTTACATCCCCAACCCTTGTCTTCTCATTTTAAAACATTTTAAAGTTTTTGGAGCCAGGGGCAGCAGTGTGCACCTATAGTTCCAGTTATCCAGAGTCTGAAGTAGGAGAATCACTTAAGCCCAGGAGTTCAAGACCAGCCTGAGCAACATAGCAAGCTCTGTCCTCCCCAATCCCACCTCTCAAAAGAAAACAACAATGAAACGGTAGGACAGAGAGGTCATACTCAGAAAGTGTTCACATGGAGTCATTTTCTGCATTTACAGGGTATAGTCATCAGATATCATTACAAAGGATAAACAGAAGAGTAAGTTTTGAAAGAAGGCCAAAGAGATACAGTCTCTTTGGTTCTCAAACACAGGTGATCTTTGGCAATGGTCTAAAGACATTTTTGGTTATCACAGCTGGAGAGGAACAAGCTAGGCACCTACTGAGTAGAAGTCAGGGATGTTGCTAAGCATGTTGCAATACACAAGAGAGGCTCCCAAGCACAAATAATTATCTGACACAAAATATTTGCAGAGCCAAGAATGAGTAACTATTGCCACCTAAGGTAAATACCACTTGGCAATATGAGACTAAGATAAACCTGGACTGTGTGTTCTAGTGTTAGAAGCAGAGTTTCACAAGTAGAAGAGAGTGAGGAAGAAGCAGAGTCCCCTATATTCAGAGTGATAATTGTTCTGCATTCCAAAGATAAAATTAACTCATTTGATTGTGGAATTGATTTCTTTTTTACTTCACTATTGTTGGCATCAGATCTGTTATTATTCTCCCTCCCCCACACCATTTTATAACCCAGATTGTCAGTCTGTGAACATCCCAACCAGCTATTGGTCCACTCATCAGCTTGTGAACATTCTTGGCAGTCATGTCCAGATTGTCAGCCTGTGAACATCCTAGCCAGTCATTGGTCCACTCATCAGTCTGTGAACATTCTTAGCAGTCACTGGTCCAGATTGTCAGCCTGTGAACATTCTCTTCAGTCATTGGTCTGTTATTAGCCTACAAACTACTTAAGAATAGTTCCCCCGCCATTTTCTCTCTCTCTCCTCCTCGCTTTCATGCTCTCTCCTCCTGGCTCTCACTCTCTCTCTCTTGCGTGCACACGCTCTCTCTCTCTCTCTTTTCCTCTCATTTTCTCTCTCTTTCTCCCTGCAGGGAGAAACTCTGCCTGTTTGCTTAATAAAATCTATTCCTTGAGTTTTCACGTCTGAAGTGGTTTCTGGGTGCTTTCAACTATATAATGCGATGCTTTAATAGGAAAGATTTATCAGTATACATTGGGGCTGAAGTCTTTTGAGATACAGTCATGAGAATTAGCACAGTACAAGTAACTGCAACCACAATACACTGTTTCCAGACATCAAGAAAGAAAAACGAAGAGAGTTCTTTCAAGGCCCACCAGGATAACACACTGGAATAAAAGCAGAAGGCTTTATACCCCTACTCACTAGCCACAATCTTTCTAGTATTATTTTTTCTAGATCCCCTCATGCTGTTCTCCTCCTGAATAATATATAAATAATTTCGGTCACTCCAGGGCATCCAACAGCCTTTCTTGTCACTACACCTATTATTACATCCCTACTCTCAATGGGGGGCATCTCAGAGAAAGAAAAAAGAAGTGAGGGTCCTCAAACGCTCATCAAACCTTCCTTCCTGTGTTCCTTCCTAACTTCCTCACACTCACACTGCAGCCACAGTACACCAGCCAACCTGCTCTTCCTCCAACAGACCAAGCTCATATAACATCCTATGCATCACCCCAATTCCAAACCAGGGCTTTTCACTTGTTTCCTCCGCTGATAATATTCTTCATTCATAACCTTCCTTGTCATTGGTCAGCTTAAATCACTTGTCCTTAGAGAAGCCTTGTCCGACTACTAAATCTAAATCCAATCACTTTCTATTATATCAAATTTCCCATGGTTTTTAAGTACTCAGTACCTTTAAATAGCCTTCCTTGTTTGGAGAATTTCTCATTTCATAAAGCCTGGTCCCCAAGATAGAAGTCAAAAATCCACTTTCCCAGCAGCCTCTTTTGCAAACAAGAAGCATGTATGTGGTCTGTGTTTTGCCAAACACACTGACATGATCTTTCAATTAGGAAACAAAATGATATAACAGAGCCATCATGAGGAATCCATTCTGAAGAACATTTC
The DNA here is from genome assembly GCF_902686445.1 of Sciurus carolinensis. Classification (NCBI taxonomy): domain Eukaryota; kingdom Metazoa; phylum Chordata; class Mammalia; order Rodentia; family Sciuridae; genus Sciurus; species Sciurus carolinensis. The sequence continues at coordinate 123,854,152 of NC_062217.1, read as the reverse complement.
AGAGTGATAACAGCTCTCTTTCAGAAGCAAAAATGGCAGAGATTCTGGCAATTGCATCTCATGCTTAGCAGAGAGAGTAAGTTCTAGAACCTATTCCCAGGGGCAAAAGCAGTAGAGCCTCCAATGTTTTAGTCCAGTGGTATAATTTGGACATTGTTTCTGGATAAGCAGACTATAAGACTAATTCTCTGGTTTCTCTGAAGACTCTGCCAGCTATCTAACATGATTAGAAAAATATTTTTTTTCTTAAAAATATTTTTATTTTAAGAAAAAATGTGTTTGTGTGTGTGTGTGTGTGTGTGTGTGTGTGTATATTTTTTTTTTCCTGCTTACATTAACTAGAGTGGGGTGAGTGGGTTCAACCATTTACAATGAGCTCTGATTCTTCCTTCCTTCATTCCTTTCTTTCTTTTTGCAATACTGGCAATTGAACCCAGGGCCTTATACATGTTAGGCAAGAACTCTACCATTGAGCTATATTCTTCCCAGGTTTTTTTTTTTTTTTTTTTTTTAAAGATAGTTTTAAGTTGCCTAGGATGGCCTTGAACTGTGGTCTTCCTTCCTCCATCTCCCCAGTAACTGGGATTACAGGTACACACCACTGCACCTACCATAAATTTTTTTATCCACTTCTTACTACATACTATTGTCTTGTTAATAATTTCATCTATTGGTGGTCCCTCCACACAAGAATATATACTTCATGAGGACAGGGACATTGTGTATCTTGTTTATTCCCGTAAATCCAGTATTTAGGATTAGTACTTCACATACAAAAGATACTCATGAAAAAACTCAAATTTTCTACTGCTATGCCAAAGATATGCTCAGGAACCAGATGGAAGAAATTCAAAACATCAGTGCTAAAGGAATTAAGAGATAAAAAGCAACAGTGTAGACCAGAGAAGTCAAACTGGCTTTATGAAGGAGTTGACACTTGCATGGAATACTGAAAAGATGACTGCAATCAGGGGTGTAAAAAGAAGGATACATGCCTTCCAAGGGACAAAAACTAAAGCATGGCACCAAGAATGAGTGTGGCAAACAGAGAAATACAGGATTAGGGGAAAGTCCTGGGCTTAGTAGGAAATAACAGACATGCACGATGAGCAAGATTATAAATGGCCCTGAACGCTAGACCTGGGGAATGTTGTATGATGATTTTTCAAGAACACTAATCCTCAATGAGTATTTTCATCTGTTCTTTATTCTAGATGTTATCTGCTGTGTAAAACTACAACAGCTACCCACACATTTTCTATGGAGTTCCCTCTCTGAACATTGATGCTCTATATTTATCTGTTCAAGCTGAGAGACTACTAGAGAAAGAGATTCTTATAATTAATTCTCTTACAACCAGGCTAATACTCAATTTAAAAATAAAAATCTATTACCAAAATGACCTTTATTTCCCAAACCCCATCCTCAAAGTCAAATTTTAAAATTTCTCTTAACTCCATTTACCTTTTAGTCTATCAGAATATTACATTGGTTCCAAGGATGTAAACTAGAGTTTTGACAAAATAATTTTTATTTTGCTTAAAGTAACATGACCACTCCAAACACAGAAAGATGATCAATTTTATAACTGAACACTTTATATTCTTTTAAGAATCCAACAATTCTTATAACTAACAACCATTAAAAGGCTATATAATTATATTTTATGGTCTTACATTGAACCGAAGGGACCTTAGAAAGATTCTTAACCTATTTTGTCCCATCATACAAGATGTGGAATACCTATAAAACTTAAATATAGTATATAACGCAAAATTATATAATATGTAGTATAATTAAATAAAAATATAATTATATAGTAATATAATTTTTGATATAATTTTAATATACTTACATATATATGAGCTCTAGATTATGATTTCCAACCTATTTTAATGTATCTGTGTCAATTTTGATGTATTCTCAGAACTGAAAACTTGGGACTTAATGGATTAAGTTGGTCTTAGAAAGCAATCTGGCAGTAATTATTAAATGTGCATATGTATATATCCTTTGAAACAGTAATCCCACTTGTGACTGTCATAAAATAAATGTACTAGTATATAAGGATATGAACAAGGTACTTACTATGATGTACACAGTGACAAAATGGGAAACAAAGTAAATTGGTAGAGAGATTACACTCTACTTATGTATGATCTATCAAAATGTATAAATGCAGTCTACTGTCATGAACAACTAACTAGAACACATAAAAATTTTTTAAAAAATTTTTAAAAAGTAAATTAGTAAAGAATCTGTCAAATAAGGGTAAAGTCATAGCATGGCATAATCCCATACATAATGGCATGTTACACAGTCACTAAATGAATAACTTAGAGCTATTATTGGATTACATAAAGCTCTGCTACTTATTACTATTTGAGAAAAACCATATGCAGAACAGAATGCAGAATATATTCAGTTTTATAAAACTATAAACAATATATATAACATGTGCCTGAAGAAGTGTGTTGACAGGCAGACAAAAAATAGGTAAGATCATTATTTAAGTATAGGGGAAAATATTTAAGTATAGGGGAAATATATATATATATATATATATATATATATCACAGTTATCTTTGAACAAGTTGGAAAGAGGGAGAGGTAATTAAGCAAGATACAGAAAGAAAATTCAGTTATATAAAAGTCATATGTACATATAGAAATTAATATTTTTAAATACAAATATGAAAATAAGAGTTCTTAGAAACCAGTTTATTCAACTTTCTAAATGATCCAGAGATTCATTTATTCAACACCACTGAATAGTGCCTATTTTGTGTAATGAACTGGGAAAAGGGTTGGAATCTCCTTTCCAATTACAGATCTATTAACAAAAAATCCATCAATTACGAGGGATAATCCAATGAAAGAAAATTCTTCCACATATTTAGCTGAATATGCTTCTTCATAAAGGGAAGGAATGAATTAAATCGAACTTCATCTAAACAGCTATCTTCAGATATTTCCAGGACTAATATTCACTAACACTATACATTGTTCCCTACTTTCATATATAATACAGCCCTTAAAATGCATCCAAGAGTTGTATGTGTAGATTCAGACATAAAGGACTTACAATGTTAAAAAATGACAAACTTGAAAAAGATTGCAACTCAAAACACAAAGAATTGGCATAAAATTTTTCATGAGCTTCTTACTATGTGATATTGTCTTGTTAATTATTTCATTTATTGGTCAACTCTCCCCACAAGAATATATACTCCATGAGGACAGAGACACTGTATATCTTGTTTATTCCTATAAACCCAGTATTTAGCACTTCACATACAAGAGATACTCAAGAAAAACATTTTCTCCTGCTAAGCAAATATGTGCTCAGGAACTAGCTGGAAGAAATTCACATACTGTATGGGTAACTGGTTAATAGTTAAAGGCTGCTACACATGGTGGCACACACCAGTCAACCCAGTGGGTGGAGGCTAAGGCAAGAAAAAAGTTCAAGGCTAGCCTGGGTAACTTAGCAAGACCTTGTCTCAAAATAAAAAGGGCTGGGAATGTATCTAAGTGGTAAAGCACTCCCGGGTTCAATCTCCAGTACCTCAAAAAACAAACAAAGGGCTATGGATGATGAGTTATCCTAACAGCATGATAGTCCTGACACATATAAGGCAGATAATTATCCTTCAGATGGTACCCTGGGTGTCCTCACTGGGGTGGTAGCTGGGTGTGAGAAACTTCACCATAGGCACAGTATAAGGGTAGCCACTGAGGAACTCTAGGGAAAGAGTATTTTCATGTCTTCACATACTATGCCAGCTGCTCCATGGTTGGTCCTTATCCAATTGGAAGGGTTATCCGGTTCAAGGAAGACAGAAATTCCTTTGTCACCAGACATTATGAGGGTCATCAACTCCTGCTGTAGCCTCCTGTTCATAAGGCCCCAGGCAGCAACCCCACTAGCTCAGTTTCTCTATAAGCAGCAAAGATACTGGTGGCAGCAGGGTCACAGTATGGGGAGGCCATCTGGGTGGTACTGGTAGGAGTTCAAAGAACAACCTCAACTCAATTTTACATATATTTAATGCATGTGTATACTTGGAATTTGTCACATTAGATCAGGAGTGGGATTTTCCATTCCAGCATGTCAGTGCTCAAAAAAGTTTCATATTGGAGAATTTAGGATTTCAGATTTTTGGAGTAGGAAACTCAACTTGTGTATCCACACACCTATAGGAAAGAATCATAAGCTTCTTTCTTAATATTCTTAGTTACTAAATCTACAGACGGAGGATGGGCTTTCCAAAAGCCTTAGAAGACTCCCACAGTTTTCATTGAAATGGAAGAGTTCTCAAGAATGGCATCTCGAGTGGATGAACTGTTGATGATGCCGTGAACACCTTTACTGTGATTTGTGCCTGTCACTTATGAGTGCATAAAAACATTGTCAGGGCAGTAGCTAGTTCCATTTACACAGTAATAAAATAAAAGTATCATCAAGCAAATATAGGGAAAGAATGTCCATCTTTATCATTTTCAAATGTACAGATAAAAACAAAGTCTATTTTGTTTAGTTTTTGTTTTCTGGTGCTGGAGATTGAACTCAAGGTCTGTTCACACTAAGCATAGGCTCTACCACTAAGCTACACCTCCCGCCCCACAAAACCTCTTTTGAAAAGTATGTTACAAACACAAACAGTGATATAGTCACTTCTTGGAATATTATGCTGCCATTAAATGTGTACAACAGATTTATCAAATATTTGGACAATGCTAAGCAAAGGAAGCAAAATACACTTACTTGGTTTTATATAGTTCATATTTATATTTATTTACATAAAACCAAAACTCAAAAGTTAAATAAACTTCATAAAAAGAGGTCTGGGGGGAAATACACAATAATGTTAACAATGGTGATCTCCAAGAAATGTTTTTCTTCTCCCTTCTATTTCTCTGTACCTCTTAATTTTTCTATAGTATTTCTTTTATAATAAGGAAAAAAAGTTTTTAAAAATAGATAAGTCAATTAATCTTTGATATGGGAAGAATATTTTTTCTCCAGTGTTCTATTGCTTTGAGGGAAGAAATAAAGAAAACTTTAGTTAACAATAACACAAATCTTTCATTAAGAGAGAGAAAGAGAGACACTTGGAGGGAATGTGGCTCAGTGGTAGAGTGCTCACCTAGTATGTGCAAGTCCCTCAGTTCCATCCACAGCACCACTAACCCCCAAAAAGAAAGAAACAGACTTTTTCTCTATTTCTTAATTACTTCTTGGGCAGAAGTGACAACTTTTAGTTCAAGCTACTCTCTTCTCTGACCTCTGTTAATCAAATCTAAAACAGAAACAATTTATTCTGATTATGCTTTAAAGATTAAGTTTTTAAAAAGTAACTCTGGCTATCATGTTTTCAACTTTGGTTAGAGTTTACTTGTAAAAAATACTTAAGAGGGAAGGAAAAGGGGCTGGGCTGTGGCTCAGTGGTAGAGAGCTTGCCTAGCATGCGTGAGGCACTGGGTTCGATCTTAGCACCACACACAAATAAAATTAAAAATAAAGGTCTATCAATGACTGAAAAATATTTTAAAAAAAGAAAAAAGAAATTTAAAGTTGAATAACAATAACAGGCCCAAACTATTTATATGCATCACAGATATTTTCATTTCAACAAAAATGAAAAGCTTCTTTTCAGCCTCAACAGCAAATACAAATATTATCCCCACCTATAGATAACACTGCCTAGAAAGAGCAATAATGCATCACTACAGGAAGACATTAGGCAGGTACAAAAACACTGAGGTATATATTAGAAATCATCTCAGACCAACCAGTAAAATAAAATTTTCATACAGAAAGGTCACCTTACTGAGAATATGGTATTTGAACAAAAACTTGAGGGAGCTAGGAAATAAGCAAACCTACGTGTGTTTAAGACAAGAGTATTTTAATTACAGGAAACTGCTAATGCGAAGATCCTGTGAGGTAGGTGCATGTGAAGCATGTTTGAGGAACAGCAAGGGGGTCAGCATTGCAAGAACAGAGTGAGTATGAGGAAGAGTGGCGGCAGATGGGAGTCAGAGAGCCAAATGTTCCGCAGTGGTGTGCTGAAGCTGACAATGGTTGGAGAGCAGACTGTTGTACATTCTAGAACTTTGAATCAGTCAGTGTGGGAGTAATCATACTAGGAAAAGAAGAACATGCTATAAATTAGAGGCTTTGCCTGCCCCAGAAAATCAGCTTATCGTTGCTACATATAAGTCACTTTAAGAATTTTGTCTTTCATTCTGAGTGAGATCAAAGTTGTTGGAAGGGTCTTTTGCCTGGCACCACCACTGCATTTTGACCATCAGGAAAAAGGAACAAAGCAGAGCAACTAATTTGAAAGTTGTTAAAATAACAAGGTAAAATATATTGGTACCTAGAACCAAAGTGCTTGTGGTGAGATAGTGAGATGTAATCAAACTCCAGATATAAAAAGATATTTTGAGTTGAATCAGTATATGGCAATAATTAAAAAGCTTTATGTCTACAAATCAGTAATATCTAACTTTAGCCAGACAAGGTGGTTCCAGCTTCTTGGGAGACTGAGGCAGGAAGACTTTTTGAGCCCAAAAGTTCATGGCCAGCCTGAGCAGCATGGTGAGACACTATCTCAAAAAATGACAATAATAATAGTTACATTAATATTAAAAACTATTAATAATAATACTTGTTATTATCATCATCTCACCTCAGCATCTCAGTCCTGGTTCTAAAATAAGATGGATAGCTGGACTCATACTTCAAGAAGCCCAAATGTGTGGCAGTACAAATTTATAATCCCTACTACTCAGGAGGGTAAGACAAGAGTCACAGGCTCAAGGACAGAAAACTGGGCACTGAGGTGAAATCCTGTTTCAAAAAGATGACAATAATGCCAGGCACAGTGGTACACGCTTGTAATCCCAGCAGCTCCGGAGGCAGAGGCGACAGGATTGCAAGTTTGCAGCCAACCTCAACAACTTCGTGAGGGTCTAAGCAACCTAGTGAGTCCCTGTCTCAAAATTTAAAAAATAAAAATAAGAAAAGGGCTGGGGATGTGGCTCAGTGGTTAAGCGTCCCTGGGTTCAATTCCTGCTGCTAGCAGTAGTAGTCTAGTAATGGTAGAAGAAAAGAGGAGGAAGAGGAGGAGAGAGGAGGAGGAAGAGGAGGAGGAGGAGGAAAAGAAGGAGAAGGAGGAGGAGAAAAATACTCAAAGAACCAAGAGTCTTTGAAGTACATTGTCTCTTTAGTTATTTAAGGGTTCTATTATCATTTCAACTGAGAAATACATGCATTTCTTTAACAGCTTCTACATATAAAGCCCTGCAGAAGATGGGGAAAAAAATCTGTAGCCCAAACCCTTTCCTCAAGGAGGTTCCTATAAAAATCTAAGGTAAATCATCCATATATTTTTTAAAAAATGCACAATTGAGACAATGAAAAAAAAAAATGTGTGGGAAGGTCAATGAGTATTCTGTAAATTGGAGAGGGAGGGACAAAAAACTGTCCATACGGGACTTCAGTTATATCTTCAAGGATGAAGAAAGTGAGAATTTAAGAGGGAAGAAAGGAACAAGGGCAGGCCTACTAGGCAGTGGATCTGCAGAGTGCAGGAGCTAAGATACAGGTGAGAGTGCGTCTGGGGTAAAGGAGCGCCCTACATGAGGCACTCGAGCATGGGGAGGTGCGGGTGTGCCTCCTGTAATCCAGCTGTACAGGAGGCTAAGGCAGGAGGATTTTGAGTACTGACATAAAATCTCAAGAAAAAGAGACGGGGAGAGAAAAGGAAAAAAGGCAGGGCTGGAGGTACATAGCTCAGTGGTAGAGCACTTGCCCCGCATGTGGGAGACGCTAGATTGGATCCCCAACACCCCAAGACCATGAGAGGATCAGTTTACAACTGAGGAGTATGTACACATATACTTGAACCCCTAATTCTACCACTTACTAGCCTGGGCAAGTTATTTAGAACGCTCTTGCCTCTGTTTCCTTAGTAGTAGTAATTATAATACCTACCTTAAAAGATGGCTATTCACAAAGGGGAATGAAGGGAAGGGAAGGGAAGGGAGGAAATGGGAATGGGAATGCGAAAGAAAGTAGAATGAATCAGACATAAAGTTCCTCTGTTCATAAAAGAACACACGACCAGTGTAACTCCACATCATGCACAACTACAAGAATGGGAAGTTATACTCCATGTATACATTTTACTGTTATATATAACTAAAAAGAACAAATAAAAAAAAATTTTTAAAAGACTGCTCTTCAAAATAAATAAAATTAGTTCCATCGAGGCTGGATGTTTTGTTGCTGCTCTGCTACAGAATGCTGTATCCGCCGACAATGCTGGTCTTTGTGAAAACCTTAACTGGCAAGACCATCGCCCTGGAGGTGGAGCTCAGTGACACCATTGAGAATGTCAAGGCAAAGATCCAAGACAGGAAGGCACTCCCCTACCACCAGCAGAGGTTGATCTTTGCCGGCAAACAGCTGGAAGCAGGCACACCGTCTGATGACAACATCCACAAGGAGTCCCCTCTGCATTTGGTCCTGCGCTTGAGGGGAGGTGTCTAAGTTCCCCTGTTCTTTTGAGCTCTTGACAAGTTTCACTGCACTTTTCTTTCAGCAAAGTTCTTGCATTCCAAATAAATAAATAGATAAACAGATAAATAAAATCATACATTTACATTGCCACATCAGCTTGGAAGTTAACAAGCAGTCATTGCTTATCGAAAACATAATCTTTACTATGAAAGATGGAAATGGATTGGAATTCAATTACAGAAAGCCTTGAATATCAGACTAAGGAAGAATTTACATTAAGTTCTACAGGTAGTAGAGCCATAGTTTTGTGTGGAGAAATGAGATAGTGAGTGGGGTTTTACTTTTTTATTTTGTGTGTGTGGTGCTGGGGGATTAAATCCACAGCCTTAGGCATGCTAAGTAAGTGAACTATCACTGAGCTATACTCCAAGTCCTTTTTAAGTGAGGTTTCAGATAAATCTGGCAGGATGATTACAGAAGAAACACTGAGTGTTGGGATCCTATTTAAGCAACAGTCTAGACACATGGTAAGAATCTAAACAAGAGGAGCTGGGAGTGGTGGCACACACCTGTAATTTCAGTAACTCAGGAGGCTGAGGCAGGAGGATTCCAAGTTTGAGGCCAGACTGGGCAACTCCATGAGAGTCTGTCTCAAAAAATAAAAAGGGCTGGGAATGTAGCTCAGTGGTAGAGCACTCCTGGGTTCAACCTCCAGTACCACATACACACACACCAAAAAAAAAAAAAACTTAACATGGGGAGAGTATTGATAATCAGAAAGCAAAATGCAAGATAAATGAGAAGAAAAACAGACAAGGATATAGTTACTAAATCGAAGGGTGAGATACTGAACGGAACATTTAAAAAATAGCGATAGTAAATGTTATATTATTTTACCACAATTTTAAAAGAAGGCGTATGAAAAGATTACAAAGGAAAATGGAAATGCTAAAATTAATTTTAACTCCAATAACTGGGAAAACCAAAGGCACCAGTAAGAAAGTCATAAAGAGCTCCCTTTAGAAAAAGGACTCTATATTCTGTGAGGTGTGAAGTGATGCCGTAAGTCAAAAGAACATTTAAAATATACACAGGGGCAAGACTGAAGCTCACTCACTGATATAACAAAGACAATCAGCAGGAAGGAGATCACCCCACCATGCATGTACATACTAACACACCTAAGTCACAACTACCTGACGTATCAGATTTTACTGTAGTAAAAGAGTGGATGGACATTGTTACTTGGTGACTCTACTTAACACAGACCAAGAAGAAAAGAAGTCCTCTTCTGAAGCATCAAAAACCCGAGAACAAGAAGAATTTTTAAAAAGCCATAAACACTACCTACTTTATTTATCTTATAACACAAATAGGGCTGGAACAGCTTCAGTAATACAATGGTACCATTCATAATTCATAATTCTGTCCCCATTTATTCTAAGACATAAGATTAATTTGTTTAACTTGTTCTCTATACATCCCTTAAATGTTCACAGTGAAATTTTGTGGTTTTTATAATTACTAATACTCTAATATTTTTGTGTATTTTTTTTCTGTGATGAATAACATGCACATGAAAAGTATATACACTTGTAATATTGTCCAAATAACATTGTTATACTGGATATTGTGTTCATGTACCAACATGTAACAACAAATCCCATCAGTATGTACAATTATAATGCACAATTTAAAAAGTGGGAAAAAAAGTATATAAGCTTATTTTTCACAAGATGAAAACACCTATGTAACTAGTACCTAAATCAAAAAACACAAAATTATTAGCATCCCAGCAACTCCCTCATACCCCATTCCAAACACTTCCCCAAACCTCACAAGGATAATCAATCTTCTGACTTCTGATAACAGAGATTACTTTTACCCTTTTTCTGAAACTGATGTGAATGGAATTGCAGAGTATGCACTATTAGTATCTAGCTTCTTTTGTTCATTATATCTGTAAGATTCACCCATTTTTATATGTAACTGTAGTTTGTTCATTCTAGTCGTTGTTTAGTATTCCTTGTGTGATTATGTCACAACTTATTGACCCATCCTACTGTTGATAAGCATTTGGAGAATTCCAGTTTGGACTATTAGTTCTTCCATGAACACGTTTATCCATGTTTTTTGGTGACTATGTACACACAATTCTGTTGTATATAAATCTAAGAATGGAACTGCTGAGTCATAGGGCACGCATGTGTTCAACTTTAGTAAATAACTAAAGAACATTTAAGAAAGAAATATTTTAAGAACTTTATAGTGAAATGTGAATGACTAATGATTCTTCAGAAGGAAGAAATGCACACTGAAGTAGAATAGTTGATCTACATGGTTCCCAAAGGAGGCAATTTACTTAGAATATTTCTACCAGCAGTTTATCCTATGACATTTAATAACAGAAGTAACCAAGCTTATCTTGTCTTTTCTGGAACTGATGATGCTAAAATTTAGAAACAAACAACTGAAGAGCCATTACTATCAATAAGGTAAAGTAACAACTTTAGATCATGTTGCAGGAGAATATAAATGTTACAAGTCAGAACTTTGCAGTAGTTAAGGCTGTACTCTTTTTAAACCAAATCTTAGAAACTGAAGTAAACTTCAGAATTAATCTAACCTTCAAGTGATCAAATAAATGCTTTCTACCTCAATGAACATGCTAATAAAAATTGATTTATCAATCCCAAAAGGAAAGAAAGGAGGAAATCATTTAACCCTGGAATTGGGAAAGGCAATCTGAAGTAATCTGAGTAAAGTATGCACTTTAGTTAATAAAAATAATATATCAAGATTGGTTCATTAATTGTGATAAATATGCGATAGCAATGTGAGATGCTAATAACAGGAAAGATAGGCGGGTATAGAAACTGTGTTCTACTTTGCTATCTGTAAGTCTAAAACTGTTCTAAAACAAAATTTATTTTTAAATGTCCATTTAAACCATGCAACACAAACTGAAGATTGCAAGGCACCTGCTAAACTTGTTCAGAATGCAATCCATATGAACTTTATAACTCTCTCTCTCTCTCTCTCTCTCTCTCTCTCTCTCTCTCTCTCTCTCTCTCACACACACACACACACACACACATACACACACACTTTCCATCTATAGGCTTAGATACATAGATAAATATATGGAACATTCTATCTAAGCAATTTAAGGTTTGCACCTACCTAACTATAAAATTATGAAGAAGGCTCAGAATTCCTTTTTTATGCCATCTAATCTAAGCTTTCTGAGTATACACTAAAAGCATTTAATGATTCATTAAGAAGAAATCCTCCAGTAATCTTCAAACAATAAAATAAAATCATCCAAATTCCAAATAAGGTCAACATTTCAACAGTCCTAACTTTGTGGTTTAAATTATCAAGTCTGCTTTTACTTCAGGGGAAATAAAGGAAAAGAAATAGATTGTGCCTTTCAGCTAGTAAAGAAAACAAGCAGCCACTAATATGATGTGGGACCTAATAGAAAGAACATGAGCAAGAAGGCAGGCAACTTTGACTGTAGTTTCAGCTCTACCACTGATTTACTCTGTGATCCTTAAACACCTCTGGTCCTCAATATCCAAGACTGCATATCTATTTTAAGTATAATAAGTCTAAAATGAATTAGAAGGTCCTTCCATTATCACTTCTTGGCCATACCAAATATCCTAGTTAAATCTTTTATCCTTTTCTATTCTACAAAACCTTTAAAGGATGTAAAAAACAATACCCTACCACTGAATGCCAATAAAGAGAGAATATAATGAATGAAAGATAAGCTCAGCTGCATCATAGCTTTTGAATGTATTAGTAATCATACCACTATGAAAATATCTATTTGCTAGTCAACAGCATTTTGACATAGGTCCGAGAAGCCTATTCAACTGTGATTCTAGCAAGTTTATATTTAAAAAAAATTGGACATTTGGTTCTTCTACAGTTGAGTTGACAAACTTTATTAAAGAGTCAGATAATAAATATTTAGGCTTTAGAGACCATACGATCTCTGTGGCAACAATTCTGCTCTGTTGTAATACAAGGAAGGCCACAGACAATGAAATTGAATGAACCTGTGTTTCAATCAAAGCTTATTTACAAAAACAAGCAGCAGTCTAAGCTATCATTTGCCAATCTCAGTACTACACTCAAAGGGGGCAGGAAAATCAACTGGAAAGACAGTTTTTGTAAAACCACATCATAAGTTCACACTAAAATAAACTTTTTTGTTTTGTTTTTGTTTTTTTGCTGGAAGAAAATGCTTATGAATTATGATCTTCACATACCTGCAAATGTTCAAGTTTCCCCTGCATGAACAGGTCACATCACCAATACCTAAGACAGAGCAGGAAAACACTCTCCCTTACATGGTTGTTATGATATAACAGGGGATGTGTTAATTTATATAGGCAAAATTTACAAGATGACCTGCAAAAGTAAAATACCAGGTTTTAGCAACTTTAGCAACAAACACAGAAACACAAACCTGATTAATTAACTATGACTTCTTCCATATATTGAGCCAGATAATTAAGATAAATATCAAGGTCATTGGCTTCCTGGAAGAGCTATTCTGTTTTCATACAACCCAGTTGGTTTAGGTCAACAGACTCTTGTTCATTCATAACCTGTTAAACTTCCAGGAGGCCAGAGTAACTAACTATTTAAGCTAACAGTTCTGATTTATTCTGGAATGGGGCTGTTCATAGTATGAATGTTCAATCCAAGATCATATCTATCATCCATTCAGGTATACCTTAGCAAAAATGTTCCATTCTGCAATAGTCACCACACTAAACTTAGCTCCAAGTTAGCTACCAGGTGTTCAACAGCAGGCTGGAGCAAAGAGCCAACCCACAAGGATCAAGCAAGTGCCTTTTTAAAAACTAATCTTAAGAAATGTCTCTACATGGCTTTGCAAAGTAAGCAAAAACCATGCCAAATAGTAAAAAAGGCACTTACTTGACTCCCACAGGCCAGCTCCACACTCTAGCAGCTAAGATGTCACTGGCATGGTACATGGAGAGTGAGGTGGAAACGATATCTTGCCAACCACTGTAGGAATGGTAGTGAAAGACCTAAAAGAACAGAAAAAAGTAAAGTCAATGTCAAAGGTAAAGGCCCTCTTGAGCCTGCTAACATGGGTACCAAAGCATATAATGCCAGATAAGAAAAGAAAATCTGAAAAACCTTGTTTAGGTTATTCTTAGCTACCAGTTATTACAGTGACCCTTAGGACAAGAGGGTACTTCTAAAAGAAGATAAACTGTAACCTAGAATTAATCCAGATTGATTATGAGAAACTGTTATACACTTTATTTCTCAAAATTATCACATGGTAAACCCAAGCAAATGTAAAAATTGAGAACAACAATTCATAAATACTTTTTTTCTCTTCTTTTTTTAATATGAACACGTCACAAATTTGCATGTCATCCTTGCACAGGGGTCATGCTAATCTTCTCTGTATTGTTCCAATTTTAGTATATGTGTGTTGCCAAAGTGAGTACATAAACTAATACTTTTAGAAATATCTTAACTAGCTTTTTTGTTGCTTTGTTTTTGTTTTTATTTTTGCAGTGCTGGGTATGGAATCCAGGGCCTCATGCACACTAGGCAAGTGCTTTACCATTGATCTATATTTCCAACCCTTGAAAAAAAATTCACCCTATCTACAAAAAAAAAAAAAAAAAAAAAAAAAAAAAAGATGGAACTCTAATAAATGTTGAGGAACAAAGGAAAAAAAAAATTTTAAGTAAAAGGAATTTTGACAACAGAAGCCCTTGGGCTATTCAAATTCATTTACAAACCAGAGAAGCTCCAAGAGAAATCTTGGTGCATTAAAAAGAAAAAAATCCAATTTACTTGCCTAATCATTACAACTCTGTAGAATAGGGGTTCTGTTTGAAAAGACTGGAGATCATTCCAAAACAAGAACAAAAATAAAAGACATCTTTCCCATACCACTGTCTCCTTTCTTCACACTTACACTATGCATGGGTTATAAAAAAAAAAAAAAAAGTGTGATTAGCAAGAAAAACAACAGTAAAAAAAAAAAAATCATTCTTAATTCTTAATCATTCTCCTCCATGTAATCATTCCTACAAAACAAACAAAAACAACAACCAAAAAAAGACTCTTCCTTTGCTGCAGGTGCATTCAGTACTCTTTCTCTCAAAACTATGGAAGAAACAAATAGGTCCCTGAGTTTAATCATTCTTGAGGCTCCAGAATCTATCAAAAAAAAGTCAAAGACAATTTTTCATTCTCAGTAAGTTTTAACCAAAAGACTATTCTTGCATGATCCATAATTCTAATATGCTTAAAACTGGCCACTCTTTTTAACAGACAATCTGGTATTTCAAACTGCCCAGGTCCCAATTAATTTAATTAGAAGAAGATATTCAGTGTTAATGGCATATCTGGCCAGACTACAGTTTGAATGCCTAAGAAACATTTTCTTCTTACTTTTGGCTTGTGTTTGCTTTGCCTTAGCTACCATGCCTGGAAAGCATCCCATTTATTAGTGTTTCCCTAGCTGCCTCAGCATTTCTGGTTAATGCACAATATAGCAAATCATTTGGCGGGACAACCTGAATGAACCTCTGCACTATGTATTCTGTAAAAATGCTTAAACCATTATCAAGGATGCTGCAAAAGAAAGACAACAGCATAAAATCAAGAAGATAAAATTTATCAGAGATTGTCTTTTTAAAACAATAACTACAAAGTAAGAATAAACATGGATTAATATATGTTTATTATTAAAACAAATATTTATTTCACACCAACTATCTCTCCTCTTTCCTAGACCTCATTTTTCCTCTGGCTTGCTCCATAAAACTATAACACAATTCAAGAACAATCTTTTTACCATAATAGGCACATATCCTTTTACAAACTAAGCAGATAGTATCCAAATAGCAGATAATTCCAAACACTCAGAAACAATGAATTAATGCCAACAAGTTTCCATTCACAGCTTGTCTGATTTGAAAAATCTGAGGATTTTAGTGGAGTAAACCAAGCTTTTGCTGCAGCAGCTCAATCCCTCATGAGCTTGCTGTATTATAGCAGATGCTCTTCTGCATTTTGTGCAAGACATATTCATCTGTGTAATGAAACATTACCCTTCTCTGCCTCCTCTGGGGGAAGTACAAAGGGTTTTCCCAGGATTCTGATAAACGGGACTGCACACCAAAAATGGAAATTGGCTTTTCTCAAAGTCAAAACAACATTCCTTATCCAACTTAAAAAATGATATAATAGATTTCCCTTTCCTGTCCCTCAAAATATTCAGCTAAAAATACATTCAGACAACAGGATAATGATTAAATACATGGAATAGAAACAGAAATGCCACAAAGTAGTTAAAAATGAATGAACCAGAACCACATGTATCAACTATATTTTAAATATTAAGCAAAAAGAATAAACTACAGAAGGATACATAGTATAATATCTTCTAAATAAAGTTGTAAAACATGTTTACAATACTATATAAAGACTTATGGATACAAACATATACAGCAAAAGGAAAAATACATACATGGAGGGTAAACACCAAGTTTAAGAGAATGTTACTTTGGGAAAGAGGACAGGAAAGAGGACTAAGGAAGAGTACTTGGGGACACAATTACGGTGTTTCTCAAGCTAGAGGACATACGTTATCTTACTCCACTTGTTTTTATACACGATATACTTTATAATTTAAAAAGACAACTTTTCCCCTTGTATGTTTATCTGTACACAATGTCATTTCCTTTCCACCCCTAAAAGAAAAAAAAAAAAAAAAAAAAACCCTCCGGTAATAGAATGGCCTTTCCAAGTGCTCTCCTTTGAGAGCATGCTCATCAGCAGTTTCTTCCGTCTTTTCTTCCACTAGTGCCATGATTGTCTTTTTTTCTTCCGTCTTTTCTTCCACTAGTGCCATGATTGTCTTTTTTCTTTTTTTTTTTTTCTTTTGCGGTGCTGGGGATTGAACCCAGGGCCTTGTGCTCGTGAGGCAAGCACTCTACCAGCTGAGCTATATCCCCAGCCCATGCCATGATTTTCTGATCCTGGCTGTGATGTGACCTTCAGATCCATAACTCAGAGCCACAGCTTCTCTGCTTTTAATCCACCCAGAATACTCATTTTAGACAAGAAATCTATTATAGTTCCCTTTCATTCTCCTTTTACTGCTAACAGCTCTAGCAATCATTAAAAAGAAAGTCATTATACATTTAAAGCTCATCCAACTTTGTGGCACTTGGTCATACTAAAAACCTGAATTCATTCTGAATCAAAGACCAATATAGAATGAGATAGTAAAACTAAAGAAAGCACTGACTAGAGTTGGCTCTCTATAAAATAAATGAATTTTCCAAAACTCTATAATACCATGATATACTAAATTACTGTTTTATAATCTCAACTGTGCTTAAACAATTGCTTTGATGCTTAAGTCAGAACTGAAATTTTTAAATTTTTGTTTAATATTTCATTTTGGGGGGGTGTTAAAAAAAAAAGAATAAAATGTGATGGCCAACATCTGAAATCCCAGCTACTGAGGAGTCTGAGACAGGAGGATCACAAGTTCAAGGTCAGCCTCAGCAACTTAGCAAGACACTGTCTCAAGATAAAAAACAGCTGGTGTGTAGCTTGGGATGTAGCTCAGTGGTAGAGTATTCCTGGGTTCTATTCCCAATACTAAAAAAAAAAAAAAAAAAAAAAAAAAAAAGGCATAAAATAAAGAAGCAAGCCAAAGTACTAATATGTACATAATATGTACACATGTAATGTCACTTACCACAGCACTGCTTCATGGCAGTGAGCAGAATTCTGGCAGTACAAGATACAGAATACAGTAATGGCAGAATGGAAATTCAGAAGGTTAGATAAAAAAATAAAAAATAAACACCTCCGGGCTGGGGTTGTAGTTCAGTGGTGGAGTGCTTATCTAGCATGTGTGAGGCGCTGGGTTCAATTCTCAGCACCACATATAAATAAGTAAAATAAAGGTCCACTGACAACTTAAAAAAAAAAAACAAAAAAAAAAATTAAATAAATAAATAAACACCTCCATGGGGGGGGGGGGGGGAGTTGTGGCTCAGCGGTAGAGTGCTCTCCTAGCACCTGTGAGGCACTGGGTTTGATCCTTAGCACCACATTTAAAAAATAAGTAAGCAAGTAAGGAAAGAAAGAAAGAAAGAAAATAAACACCTCCAAAAATCTGTCATCTTTGGAACTATATATATGTAAAGAATCTGGAGTTGGCAGTACTATTTTCAAATAGTTCCTTTCTCTCTCTTGTAGTGTCCAGCACTGCCCAACCCCCACCAATACATACCAGGTATATGTTATTCTATCATTCCTTAAATTGCTTTCAATTTTTGTTTGCTTGTTGGTTTTTCTTTGCAGTGCTAGGGATTGAATCTAGGGCCTTGCACATGCTAGCCAAGCACACTACCACTAAGCTACATCCCTAGCCTGCCTTTAAATAACCACTTTATAATAATTTCTCATGACTACTGTTACTTAGGCTTTTTATGTAGTCCAGCTTGTTTCAGCATTATGTGAACTGTTTTTAAAAAACTACTAGCTGCTGTGTGAATGACAAAGGTTATTCCTTCTTGACATTTCTATCATCTCTGCCATTGTAGTGTCTGGGCTCAGAGAACAATATGATTTACAGCTGTATTTTCCCAAGAGTTGAAGGATTTAGACAGTGGTATCTAGGACTGTTTAACTCATCAATTCTGATAAACCATCCAACACTGATAGTGTCTACAAGCTGACACTGTACTGGGCTCCATGGAGCTGAATGATTTATGCCTGTAAGGTACTAGGGGCAACTAACCACTTACTAAGGTTTTACCCTGAGAATTCCAATAGCATAACTACAAAAGAAAACAGAAACATTTTCTACTTCAGTCTGGTAAGCCACAACTCAATTAATTTATCGATACAATGCAATCTCACTTCAACACTCCAACCATAACTCCTTTGTCTCTTCTCCCAACTCACATTTTCACCTCTTCCTCCACTCCTTTAGTAGTTTGGGACAAAGAAAAAAAGATGGGACTAAAGGATTATGAACCATTTAAAGGTGAATGAATACAGGATAAACTGTTCATCAAGGAATCAGAAGCAATTAAGGAGAATGTCCTGAAAAGGAACTGGAAGGCTATTTATCTTTCTTCAAGTTCTTGATCCTTGTACAAATAAGCAAATACATGATATCCGGGTTTATGACTTCATGCAAGCCACCCAATTAAATAATATAAAAGATACTTATAAAGCATTATAAAAAATGAAAGGTAACTTGAAATTGAAGAAGTAAGTTCTTTACGTTCACCTAATCAAGCATCCTTATTTAACTGACAAAAATAATAAGGCCCAAAAAGGTTAAGTGACTCACCCAAGATCAAATAGCCTCTTTTTGTTTTATTTTTGTTGTGGTACTGGGAATTGAACCCAGGGCCTTGCACATGCTAGGCAAGCGCTCTAATACTGAATTATACCCCAGCCCCCAAGATCAAATACCAAGTTAATGGAAGAGAGAGGAACAGAACTCAGATTCCTGACTATTTATTATACCATATGTCACCTAATCCTCTTCAATTACTTTTGTTTTATTCAATTACACACACACACACACACACACACACACACACCCCACTCACAACTATCACCTCTTCATTTATTTATCTATTTTAGAACTAACAAAAATTTTCTGTGATGGTACAGCAATCCTTTACTCATAAGATTCCAAAAGGTTCACCAACTAAATTGCAAATATAACCTCTTCTGGTAGAGCAGATACTGCAATGTCTCTTAAAAACTCATGGTTATCAAAGAAACAGCTATTTTTGTATTATACTGCCTAGAGGACTAAGAATTTATGCCTTCTAAATAAACCAATCCAGTAAGGTACCTAGTCAATTAAAATGCTAAAGAATCACTCCAAATCATTTTATTTTAATGTTTATACCTCTTAAGAGACGGGGATGGCAGAAGCAATAGGAATCTCATATATTTACATTTCTAATGTGGAAATGAAGATGGATACATTTTTAGGAAGAAAAGGTTGCATACTTAGGAAAATCTACTTAAAATAAGAAAGAAATGGTGTCCTATTACAAAGTAGGGTGACTGTAGATAAATATTGTACAATATTGGAATGTTTTTGCCACATAGAATAAATGTTTGAAGAGATGGATGTTTTTACATTAATTTGAACATTACACAACGTATACATGGATCAAAGCATCACATAGTGCCCCATTAATATTATAATTTTATGTGTCAATTAAACAAATTAAAAAGGAAAAAAAAGGTCAATATTTCCTAAAGTGAATCAAAACAAGGCAATTAGAGCTCTTTATCAACTCATATATTACAAAAATGGAGAATAACAAGAACAAAGTCAATTACTCAAAAGCATTCCTCTAGTCAATGAACATAATATTAAGAACTACTACACAAGCTTTGAAGACTGTGATGTATAATGCACTCCTTCAATGATGATCTGCTGAGTGCTTTTCATGTTGTGTACCTTTTCTCACTGCTGTGCAAATCTTCCAAATTCTATGGGGAAACGGAGAGGAGGTGGGAACATGAGAATAAGGTGGGCATCTGATTTGATACATAAATTTTTAAATCTCTTAAATATAACTAAAGCACAACAGTACATTTTAAAATATAAAATTAGAGGCACAGAGAAAATAATAAAGCATTTTAACATTACTATAAAAAGGAATACTTCAAAGAAGGTCAAGAAATAAAGTTTCAGAGCCCGAGTAATAAAGTCAGATCTTAAACTGAATTGCCCTTCTCCCTGGTACTAGCTAAGAGCTAGTCCATATCCAATTATCAAGTTCTATCAATTCTATTTCTGAAAACTCTCTCTTTTCTATTCCCTTTTCACTACCCCCAATGCTACAGTCCTAATTCAGGCATCTCTTACCTGATCCATTGAGCTGCCCCTTACTGCTCTCTTCTGCCTCTTTGGTCCCATCCTTTCCGCCCACCCTCACACCTGTTGACAGAGTGACCTACCTAAAAGTACAAACCTAAATCAAGTGATTCTCCTACTTAAAATCTTCAACAGCTCATCTACTGACAAGAGGTATTTTTTTCAGATGGTAGATTAAGTTGTAAAATCAATTTAGGGGGCAGCCCCACCAGTATTTCTTCAATAAAACAGAATCTATATATGCTTCATGCATACTTTCTTGAGACTTTTCTTTAGTTTTACCTACACACAATGTGCACACATAATGGGTCCTAATGTAAAATGCAAAATGTACTTCTATGTGGCTTGAAAAACTGACACATCACACAAAATTTCAACTGCTTTACAAGTTCCTTCACTATCACAGTCTGATCCCTCCCCCTCAGTACAGGGGTGAATTGTCAGACTCTGGAGTCAGACTCTTTGGGTTAATATGTCAGATGTGCTATTTACTAGCTGTGTGATCCTGGACAAGTAATTTACTGTGTGTCACTTACCAGCTGCGATCCTACACACATCACTTAAACAATCTGAGGTAAAATGAGAATAATAACAACACCCATGCCATAGGGGAAGGCAAGGATTAAGGGAGATAACCAATGTAAAGAGCTTGGCACATTGTGTACTTGATAAATATTAACTATCACTGATATCATTACTACCATCCAGCCTAATCTCCAACTATTCTTGCCCATAATCTGGTTGCATGTAACAAACTACTGACTGCTTCTCAAATACATCTTACTCCTTCATGCCAACCACACTTTTCCAGTCTGTCACGTGCTGTATTTTCTCATGTTTCAGCTCAAGCAATATTTCCTCTGAGTCCTTCCACAGCTCCAACAGGGCCCTCTGAATGCTCCCCAAGAGCCTCCATCAGGAAAAAAAAAATTCAGCAATACAGTTACACTGATTCACAATGTCCCCTGGCTAAACTGTGAAGTCTTATGGTACCAGTGCCTAGCACAATGTCTCATAAAAGGATGAGTTCCATGAATACTTTCTGAATGAGTAACTCCAGGTTACTGGACCTTTCTAGGTCTTCATTGTTCATCTGTACAAGAGCAGTATTTTGCCTAAGGGATTGTGAAATACACTAGAAGTGATTTTAAAAAAAATGTTTGGTGTTCAAGCAATACAGGTTTACTGGGACTGCTTAGTATTCCAAACTTAACTACCAGGATCCCCAGGAGGGAAATACTTTAGACCCCCCACTCTCCAAGGGAGGATGAGGAAAGAGATTAAAGAAATGTAGTCAGTACATGGATATCTCTTGGAAGAAAACTGCAGTAGATACCTGAAAAAGAAACGAGGGTGAAGGAGCAGATGAAGAGGAAGGAGGACTCACACTGACACTCAGTATGGTATAGCTTTAGTTCTTGCCAGACCTTGGCTTAAATCCAAAGCCATTTGTCCTGTCCATCTTTGCATCCTGGCACTAGAACAGCTCATGATACTTAGGAACAAGTGAATCTGTATCATCCTCAATTTCCTCATCTATAAAAAGAAGATAATAATACCTGTCCTAAGGTTATGATGAGAATTAAAAGAATAATGCCCTCAGATCTTAGATGCTTTCTTCAATGTGCCTGTGTTTATAGAGATCAGGTAGTTCAAGCTAACAAATTTGCTCTCTTCTTATCTGACAAATTATCAGTCACATTAACTTTCTCTGAACTAAAATTTAAAGCAGACATTAATCCTCTTAAATATCCTGTAACATTACTTACTGCAGATTAAGTAAGAAGCACACGAAGATCTGTCTTAGAAGGTGAAAAAGGAATTTTTAAAGGATCTTGTTAGCTGTAAGGCAATATAGTTCAGGACTGCACATTTTTGACTGTCCTCTGGACAACACCATATACCTAATGGACTCCTCAGCAATTTTCCAGTGATTTACAAGAATTCCTCAAAAAGGATGATAAATAACAAGTTTAAAAAAACATGTAAAAACTGAAAACTTAAGTAAGAAAGCATGAAAAGTAAACACTCCACTCTTTCAAGTTAATAAATATGACTGATGTTGTTAAAAAAAACTTTGGAAAAGACTATTTTTAAGAGAGGTGGCATAATGCAATGTCATATTATCCAGTTATTCCAGAACTGTATCAGAAAAAGTTTAGCTTTAGCATGCTATTAGGCCCAGTTGGTGACAAAATTTACCAAGTTATATTTTCATCAACATAAAAGAGTCAAGCCTATACATGGTTTGTGGGTCAATAATTCACTAATTTAAATTAATTTGCTTGAAGTCAACTTTCATTTCAAACAGGCTGTCTCACTGCAAGCATTTAACAAAGTGCAATGAAATACATGAATTGTTTACCTTTTGTTTTCAACCTGCAGAGGGCAGATTTTTTTTTTTAAACAGGTGTCAGTCAGCTTGATCTAATTCAGAAAATACTTATCAAGACTGAGTTTGAGTTTAGGTACACAGGTGAAATGTTTGGATATGAAATGTTCCCCAAAGGGTTTGTGTGTTGAATCCTTGGCCCCCAGAGCAGCAGTAGAGCCTTCAGGGAGATGACTGGATCATGGTGGCTCTAATTTCACCGATGGCTGAATTCTTGGATGAATTTATACCTCGATGGGCTACTGGGAGGCAATGGAAACTTAAGAAGGTGGGGCTTAGTGAATTACTGGCTATATATTTTATCCCCCCTTTTCTGCCACCATGATGTACTGTCTCACCACAGTCCCAGAAACAATGGAGACAAGTAAACAAGGGCTGCAACCACGGGTCAAAATAAACGCTTCCTCCTTTAGGTTGGTTTTCTCAGGTATTTTGTCAAAGCAATGGAAAGCTGACTAACACGGGTACTTACTCTAAGAACTTGACTTTTAAAATTTTCTTTTTAAACCCAGTATTGTGTAATTTAGTAAGAAAATAACTGAGAAAACCAGATGTATGGTCCGTTTTCAGCTCCACTAGAAGCCATCTCATCACACTTGCACTCATTTCCTCAAAAGTCACTGAGCTCTAATTCTAGAATTTTGTAGACATTCTCCACAGTAACATCTTCCTTTTCCTCAGGACGTTATTCTTTTTAAAAAAATATTTTCAGTTGTGTATGGACACAATACCTTTCTTTTATTTATTTATTTGTATGTGGTGATGAGGATTGTACCCAGTGCCTCACACATGAGAGGCAAGCGCTCTACCACTGAGTCACAGTCCCAGCCCCTCCTCACAACATGTTATTCTAGTAATTCTAATACATTCCCTGAACCCTGGTGGGACATTAATCAGTTGAATAAAGGATTCAAAACCTGAGACTGAGAAGATATTCCAAGATATTAAAAAGTAATCTTAACCTTAATCACAGAAAAACAATTTTTAAGAAAACCTGTAGGGGCACAAAGCTAGAATGCAAAAAGGAATAAAAACAGCATCCCAGAAGTTACTCTTAAAATGGCATTAATGAAGATCTTGTAGAAAGCTTTGATTTAAACAGGGAGGCAGTCCCCAAAACAGAAAACGATTGGCTGTCAATGTACTGTTATTGGGTTTGTTTTTGTAGTACTGGGGATTGAACCCAAGGCCCTGCATATGCTAGCTAAGCACTCTCCAACCTTTTTTTTTTTTTTTTTTTTAAAACAGTCTCACTAAATTACCCAGGCCTTCAACTTGTGATCCTCCTCCTTCTCAGCCTCAAATAGTTGGGATTACAGAAGCACACCACAATGCCCAATTTCCAATATACCATTGTTTGTTTGGGTCTGTTTGTCCGGGTACTGAGAATTGAACCCAGGGGCCTTCTACAACTGAGATATAGCCCCAGTCCTTCATTATTTTTAATTTTGAGAAAGGGTCTTGCTAAGTTGCTGAAGTTGGCCTTGACCTTGCAATCCTCCTGCCTAGGTCTCCTGAACTGCTGAGATTATAGGCATGTGCCAACATGTCTAGTTAATTACACTATTCTTGCTGCTGTTTTCTTTTTTTTTTATATGTATATATACATATTATATATGTGTATATATACATATATATATATTAAGTTGTCAATGGATCTTTTATTTTTTATTTATTTATATGTGGTATTGAGTATCAAACCCAGGGCCTCACACATGCCAGGCAAGCACTCTACCACTGAACCACAACTCCAGTCCTGGATTTTCTATTTAGGTTTCCCATTAGAGTTCCATAAAAAGCATAGGCGTCCTTTAAGACTCAGAAAACTTCAAATAATCAGAATTTGTTGAATGTATCCAAGTTCATTCACTCAAATATTTTCAAGACTTTAAGATGAATAAAAAGATGTTTGCTTCTTTAAAAAAATGTATTAAACATTTATCTTGACCCTCAAAATATTTTTTGTAGTTACTGTTTTTTTATGCCTTAATTTCATTTATTTATTTATATGTGGTGCTGAGGATTGAATCCAGGACCTCAGACATGCTAGGCAAATGCTCTACCACTAAGCCACAACCTCAGCCCTCAAAATCCTATTACAAATTTGGAATTTGATTCAAGTATATATTTATAATAACCTGGGTAATTATCATACTTTTGCTGAGTACAGACAGAAAATTTGTGAACACTATAAAACTAATCCAATGGTACCACCTCTTTCCACCAATTCAACCTAAAGAAGTATAATATACAACCAAAGATAGCACTGGCAATACCAAGCTTAAAGCAATTATCAAAATTTGGCTACCTAAGCAAAAGACTATTAAACAAGTTGGGGAGAGGGGTAAGATACAAATCTTTGTTTTATCTCCCCACTAAGATAAGATGCCAAGAGAGAACACGACAGTGTCAATCTGTGTCCTGAAGATAATAAATCCCATCAGAATTCAGAGAAGACAGAACAGGAAAAAAAAGGAATTAAGAGGCAGGAATCACTGGGCCTGATGGTGCACACCTGTAATCCTAGCTACTCAGGAGCCTGAGGCAGGAGGATACAAATACCAGGCCGGCCTCGACAATTTAGTAAGAACCTGTCTCAAAATAAAAAATAAAAAGGCTGGGAATATAGCCCAGACGTAAAAGCACTCTTGAGTTTAATCCCCAGTACCAAAGATTAAAAAAAAAAAGAGCCAGGAATCACACAAATAAAGATTCAGACTAGAACTGTGAACCCACCTCTACTTAAAGGAATTTTAGTCCTAGCTGTTTTGAACCACAAACATAACCTAACGGGATTAGCGAAAATGTTAGATTTGAAAGGAGTTGTAATCTAGGTGCATACCTGTAGTCCCAGCTACTCAGTAGGCTGAAGCAGGACGATCAAGGCCAGTCTGGACAAAATAAATTACATAGACTGTCTCAAAACAAACCAAAATAGAATTTGCAGGTCAGAGTCTCTACCCTAAAATAGACATTAGAGGTTTGAGGAGAGATTAAGAGTGATGAAGACTGAAATTAAGCTACAGAAACTACATAAACTGTTAGTATGAACGTAAGGGACAGTGCAGAGATTGGCTTGAGTACAGTGGAGGATCTGTGCTGCAGAGGTCGATTGGGCCAGACCATCGAAAACGCAATAAAGAACTCGGATTGGTGTCAGGCAACATAAACTCATTAAAACTTTCAGTCTAAACTGAAACAGTATCACTGTCAAAAAACCGCAAAGAGTAGAGGACAGCAACAAACTGTAACAGTACAATGACAGACTTAAGTAAGAGATTTAGTAATACACACAGCAGTGGATCACTAGGAAATGCCAATGGTCACACTGTCATAATCAGAGATGAGACAGTTTGATTTAGCAAAGAATTTTCAGCCTACAATGAAAGGCAGTTTCCCTTGAAAACAGCAGCCACCTTCACTTACCATACAGACAGGCAAACAGCAAACATTTTATATCAGTCTCAGTTACAGTCAAAATGTGGACAGCAATAACAGGTTCTTCACACAGGAAGGAGAAAATTACACTAGATGGTGCTAAAAATATTGAAAAAGTCACTGTACTCAATTGAAAGGTTTTTTTAAAGTTGGATACAGTGGCACATACCTACAGTCACAGCTACTTGGGAGTCGGAGGGAGGTGAATCTCTTGGGCCCAGGAGTTTGAGGCCAGCATGGGCAACAACTCAAACATCTAATGGACACCACCTCAAAAAAAAAAAAAAAAAAAAAAAAAAAAAAAAAAAAAGGCCAGGCATGGTGACACACACCTGTAATCCCAGCTACTAACCAATAATCCCATCTACTCAGGAGGCTGAGGCAGAAGAATCACAAATTCAAGACCAGCCCAGATAACTTATCAAGATTTGTCTCAAAATAAAAAACAAAAGGGCACAGGTATCGCTGAGTTATAGAGCACCCTGGGTAAAATTCCCAGTACTGGAAAAATAAATTTAAAAGATGTTTTAATGAAGGTTGGGAGAAGGTAAATTATGTTTCTAACTTTACAACTGCATTTACCAACTAGCTGAACTACTATATTGCTTTGAACTCATTCTCCAAACTTAGAAAAGATGTATTTCCAAAAGGATGACAAAAAAGTAAGCAGTACTATAATCGATTATGTCCCCCTGCTCTAATTTACCATACCTACTACGGCAGAACAAAAGTGGCACAAGTTGGACTTGTGATCCAGGCCAATGCAGAGTGCCATCTGCTGCACACACACAGGATGTCTCCTGTGCAAGAATCAACCTTAGTGTCTCTCATGTACCTTTATAAGAACATCTATTCTTTCTAGAAAGTTGTTTATTCCCAAATTCACTTAACACATGTGCCTCAAATCACACCTACTAACAGAATTCCCACTCATGGGACTTCGAAATACCAATAATTTTGTAACAAACAATTAGTTAATCTTAGAACAGAGGTCAGAGATGGAAAGGAGCAATTGCAGTCATATTAAAAAACACAACAAGGAGGTCATAATATCTGGAGTGAGTAGGAGTCCTAAAACTGTTATATGTCAGCTATGTTAATCTTGGCCAAGTTTCTAGCCTTTCTGGATCTCAATTTCAGGCAAGAAATACCAAAAATTTAATCTCTAACAGATACTTCTCAAATTGTCTTGTGAGGAATCGTAGAATAGATGGAGACAACTGGTCACACGATTTCAGAGCAAGTACAGAAAAATTAAAAATCCATTTACACATTTTAAAAAGGTTCAACTTTTTTCAAAATCTTAGAATTCTAAGTTCATTTACAAGTCACCATTCCCATGACAACACTTCTGTCCTTCAGAAATAACACTTCATTGTAAATGTACTTTCAGTTACAAATTCAGCACATCAGTTTTACCCACCCCAGAATAGCACAGAAGAACACTTTCATGAAGTATCCCCACAAGGAAGACACTCACAGCCTGACGGATTCAGACAGTAGAAAATCCATGAGGCACAATTTTAAAAGGCTACGTGAATACCACACCCAAACAGTATTAAAAA
Organism: Sciurus carolinensis; assembly: GCF_902686445.1. Lineage (NCBI taxonomy): Eukaryota > Metazoa > Chordata > Mammalia > Rodentia > Sciuridae > Sciurus > Sciurus carolinensis. Next base: position 123,826,268 of record NC_062217.1, on the reverse strand, counting down.
CAAACGGTGCAAAGTCAGAAGATATCTTATCAAAAAACAGAGAGAAAGACAACTTGGGAAGTCTTTAAATAGTTTGGGAGAGAGAGGAATGCAATCAGATTTTGGGGCAGCCTTATGTTTTTAAGAGAACAAAACACATAATTCAAGGCTATGAAACACGCAAATCTAAACTGAACTAAAGAAAAAGCTCGGCTCTCACCCAAAAGCTTCAGCAAAGCAATATGCCTGTATGCCAAACATGAAAAAGTGCAATTTTCTCACAGGAATGAAGATAGGGTCCATAACTATGACTAATAATGGCAATACTCTCTTGCATTTGCAGAGCATCAGTTCTTTTCATAGCTCTTTCAGACAATTTATACTATCGTGGGTCTAAGGATTTCCTCTTTGAAAACATCCAGTTTTGTCCTCTTAAGAGCTATGTGATCAGAACAAGACAGGTGATGTGTTTGTTGAGAGCTGAAGGCACTAGTTCCTCCCATTAAGCTGTCTGCAGTGATGTTCTTTTTTAACTACCACACTACACAACTTAGCCCTAGGACATAAAATCTACACTCATTCTCTCAGAGTTGGCCAGAGCCCAACACATATGGGTCTAGAAAGTCCAAAGGAAGGGAACCTGCTGACTTGTTAGGTCATGAACTCCATGCCAAGTTGATCTCTTGCAAATGAAAACAGAAATCTCTCACCCTCTCCCTCCTACCCATCCCTCCCGGCACACACCCCAAGGCTGTTCAAATAGAAACGCCCTTTCATTGCCAGCCAATGAAACCCAGCAATAACTGGTTAATACAACCACCAAATCTCTGCCTCTGGAACAACTTGTCATATTCTCTTCCCCTGTGCCGGCTGCCCATCCTTCCTTCTTCAGGCACTCCTGAAGCTTAAAAACCAGCCCTCGGAAAGAATCACTGAGGACCTTTAAGGACCCGAGGGGATGTAGCTTGTCTCCTGAAGCAATGCAGCATCCATCTCGAGGAAGCTGGTCCCCGTGCACACACATATGCAGGAAGTCAGAGAGGGGGATAAAGTTTGATTTTCCTTCTTGGTCGTTCCCCTAGGGCCGAGAGAGGACGAGTGAGCAGCCCCGCTGGGGTCCTGGGTTGCTCTCCGGGGACAGTTTCCAGCAGCATGGCACTGCCACTCTTCTGACACATACACAAGGCAGCCGCGGCAACTTAGGGCACCCCAACCCGCCAAGAGGAGGAGGGAAGGGGACAACTTGCATGGGGCTCAGTTAGGAGCATTGGGGCAGAGCTCTTAAGAAAGAAGAGAGGAGGGACCGAGAACGGAGGCGGGTCAGGGAGAGGTTCAAGTCCCGTCCCTTCCCCGCCCTGGTGTCCCCAGTCCTGCGGGAACATCCCCGCCGTCGCCCCTCCTCCTCCTCCTGGCTTCCTCCCGCCCGCCCTCCCTTCCTGGTCGCCGCCGCAGGCGCCTGAAGGGCACGGCGGCTCCACTGTGCCCTGCAACCTCGGGAACGGCCGGGAGTTGAGGTAACTCGCCCGCTGCCCCGGCGGCCTGCCCGCCAGCGGCTCCGACACGCCAGCGCCGCCCCGCCCTCCCCGGAGCCGCCCGGCGCGCTCGCTCACCGTCCGGTGGTGCTGCTGCTGCCGGTGGCGGCTGACCGCCAGCCCGGGGAAGCAGCCGGCAGTCAGCGCCCCGCAGCCGCCGGCGCCCCCGCCGCCGCCCCGGGAGGAGAGGAGCAGCAGGAGCGATCTACCTGCGGCGGCCGCCATCTCTCAACTGGAAACGGCGCCGACCCAGGCAGCGCAGCGGACGGCTGGGGCGGAGCTAAGACCCGCCACTCACCGACCCCGGGCCAACTACCACCCTAGACTGAGTTGATGAGGCGGGGCTTCCTGCAAAGCCCAATGGACTGGCGGGAGAACCACACTTGAGGCTGCCTGTCACTTCCAGAGTTACCTATTGTGGGACATAGTCAATTACAGGCAAATTCTAGGGAATCGGTAATTGGCACCCGAGCCCCTCATAATAGAGCCATAAGAGATGACATGTTCGATTTGGCTAATGTTCACCAAGATAGAGCTAGGATAAGGGTAACTAGGGAAATAGATATCTATGCAAAGCTTTGTTCCAAGTTGAGTTGTGAGTCTTCCAAAGTTAGCAAATAGGTACCAAATTGATAACCACTAACTGGGTATGCTGTAACTCTCATCGACATGCCCAGAGTTAGAATTCATAATTGGTTGTATTTGGATATACTGAAATTAACTTTACAGCATAAAATGGTCTGATGACTGTGATGTGTAGCATAATACAGGAGGAATAGAATGATTTCAATACGGAAGTCCCAGAATAAGTACATGCCAACAGACTACATACACTTCGAATACTCAGTTTGTTTTACAGCATCCTTATACTGATATTCTCACACTCTCCAGAAGCAGCACTCTGTATCTCACGTACTTGACCCAGTGTGCATTTTTTAAACTATAGAAAGGACCAGTTGATAATGTATTAAAAACCATGTAAAGATTTTTAAATGGAGTTTCATAATTCTGCTAAGATGGTCTTTGGAATAACTCCTAATCACTTTCTCTTGAAAATATTTCCTTCCACAAGAAACAAGTTCATAATATGGACTCAGAATTTCCTCAGAAGAGACTTCCTTGCTATCTGCTTATTATTATGATCTGGTTAATTATCATACCTCCTTTTAAAATCTGAAACAAAAACAGTTATGAAAGCAAATACAAGTATTATCCTAAATTTTGGAAAACTAATTTGTAAAATAGCCTTAGGTGAAATTAAAACCAAACAACTAGCAACAAAAGCACACAAAGAAAATTTTACCACTTGTTCTAATAATATTCTTTAAAGTTTTTCCTAAATGGTAATTTCTTGGTCAAGAATAACCAAATAGGGGACTGGGGTTATAGCTTAGTGGTAGACTGCTTACCCCCAACGTGCAAGGCACTGGGTTCAATCCTCAGCACCACATAAAAATAAAATTAAAAAAAAAGATATTGTGTCCATCTACAACTAAAAAATATTTTTTAAAAAAGAATAACCAAATAGGGCTGGGGTTATAGCTGGGTGGTAGAGCGCTTGCCTAGCATGTGTGAAGCACTGGGTTTGATTCTCAGCACCACATATAAATAAATAAAATAAAGGTCCATTGACAACTAAAAAAAAAAAAAATTAAAAAAATGAATAACCAAATAATAAAGTGGAACTTTCCCTTTTATTCTTAAGCCCAGTCCTAGAACAGTAAAATGATTGACTTCTCTGGGTGAAACTATCATGCCACTCACCCAAAAAGCTTTACTGCCCAACAAGTGGAAACTGAAAACTCAGGAATGATCACCCCATTCAACAGCTGCACAGAATAACACCCTCTCTCCGCTCCACCCCATGTTAGAAATCCTTGACATTCCTGGAGCAATTTCAGTTACATTTTCCACCTATCTATTTTTATCCCAACTGCATTCTATGTATTTGTCCATGCTGTGCCATTTTTTCCTTCTCTCTCACCCCTTCACACCTTCTTACTAAGATCATCAGGGATTTTAATTTTGTTTTTGTCTTCTGTGCCTTTGTCGAATCTGGTTATGAACCAAGATTGTTCCCTCCAACCCTACTTTGTGCTTTGAGAAATTTTACCGTAATTGTCTTTCTCCTGTTTTTCCAAGTATGGAATTTATGTGCCACAGACATACCGATCATTCTAGAGATAATATATTCATATTCATAAAGAATGACAAAGTAATAAAACACAAAAAAATTTTAAAAATAATTGTTTTATTATTCAACCATTTAAAAAGGAACTATCCACCAGGTTCAGTGGTACATGCCTGTAATCCCAGCAACTCAGGAACTTGAGGCAGGAAGATTGCAAGTTCAAGACCAGTCTCAGCAACTTAGCAAAACCCTCACCAACTTAGCATATATAGATGTATATACATATGTGTGTGTGTGTGTGTGTATACATATACATATATTGTATTTGCCTAGTTCTTGTGATCTTTTCTGTCCTTTTTCTCAGTTTTTCTGGATCACAAATATTTCTAGTCATTATAACTAAGAAGGGCTCAACTACTCTTAAATCCCACTATATATGGTTTCCTATTGCTATCTATATTTATTCTTACTTCATTCATATTATATTTGTGTGTGCATGTATATACAAATATATAATTTAGATAGTGATTTCTGGAAGAATTAATAGGAAAACATGTTATCTCTGGGAAGCTTTAAGGGATCACTACCCTCTTGAATGGTTTAAATTATTCCTATCTACATATTATTTTTATGGTTATAAAAATATGATCAGTAAAACTCACATGGTTGCATAATTGTTTCTGAGCCCATTCTTAAAAACAGTTTGCAACAGGCGCAGTGGCGCATGCCTGTAATTCCAGTGGCTTCGGAGGCTGAAACAGGAGGATGACAAGTTCAAAGTCAGCCTCAGCAACTTAGCAAGGACCTAAGCAACTTGGTGAGACCCTGTCTCAAAATAAAAACTAAATAAAGGGCTGGGATGTGACTTAGAGGTTAAGCACTTCTGGTTTCAATCCCTGGTACCAAACAAACCAAAAACAGATTGCTCAGGGCTGGGGCTATAGTTCAAGTGAGTACTTGCCTAGCATGCACAAAGCTCCGGGTTTGATTCCCAGCACTCTCTCACACACACAAGTAAGCTAAAACTAATCAGAGAAGATTTCCTGGAGCATGAAACCTTAACTAGTTTCCCTTCTAAAATGTACACTGAAGTCAGCTCTCAAGTATGACTCAACTCAATGGAGTATTTGCCTAAGCATTCCAGAATAGCTAGGGTGTGTAGGTGATGCACACAATTCATTGACGTGAGCAAAAAAGCATGAAGGAATTTGCTCAGAGGTCTGGGGGCTGTGTTTCATGGTTTACCGATAATGTGAATTATTCTTCAAGTGAGATCAATGGTTCTTAAAGAAGAAAAAAGTGTATGAGTGGGGAAGGTAAATGGAAAGGGTATAGCTTTCAAATATTTATGGTGAGCCACAGCCTATGCCTGTTTGCTGGCTATTCTTCCTTCACTCTTTCTCCAGATGTCATTATTCCCATTTCTCTACACCTACCCATCTACAACCATCTCTCCATCATTACCATTCATGTTCCCATGACTTCCTAGTTCCTGTGCTCTTTTCTGTCAGCTTTTCTGCATCACAAACATTTCTAGGCTGAGAAACTGAGAAGAATTCAAGTACTCTTTTTTTTTTAATATATTTTTAGCTGCAGATGGACACAATACCTTTATTTTGTTTATTTAGGTTTTTTTTTTTTTTTTTTAATGTGGTGCTGGGGCTCAAACCCAGTGCCTCACGCATGCTAGGCAAGCACTCTACCACTGAACCACAACCTCAACCCTCAGCTACTCTTAAACCCCACTACATATCTTTTCCTATTTATATCTTTATCTATTCTCACTTCATGAAATACACAAACATGCACTCATTTTTTCCTTCCTCGTTTTTATTTCTCTTTTTTTCTTCCTCCAACACTCTCATTTTCTCTTAACACTTGAGATCAGAGATACATTTACATTTTCCCTTTAAAACTTTTTGTGTTACAAGAGGTACATGTCTGGTTTTCCCAAGGATGACTGATTCCATGTTCATCTTATAACCCAATGACCTTACAATCTAATATCAGTTTAGGTCAGGAACATCCAATCTGTAAGTCTTTTCTGTAAAGAGCAGAAGTTAAGTTGGGAAGGGCGGGGCTTGTTTAAGTAGGATTGTCTTTGTTCATGTATTTACAGATCTGAAAGGTGGTAGCAGCAAACCTGTATGGCCTTTGCTATCTATTGGATTTTGGTTCTAGAAAGTCTTTTGTCACTATCTGAAGTGATCCAAAGAGTCAGGACACTAATTTTGCACTCAAACTATACCTCCTAAGTGCATAGGAATTCAACTCCATTCTTATGGAACCCAACACCAACCCATTCCAGAGTATTCAAAAGTGCCAAGAGACAATAAGAACTTTCCCTAACAGGACTGGACTATAACAGAATTTCAAATCGGTAAAGTACTTCACCTTTCTCATCAATCTCCTTGCTAGATTTCTATTCTCCATACCCCAAACATCCCCCAGAACTGACAACCTCAAACTTTTTGCTCCTTACTGCCCTATAACCATCTGTCCTACTCTGCCTTTGAATACCAGCTCAGTCTCCTCTGTGATCAGTGTCCAGATACAATTAAACTTTCCTCCCATGCTCTGGTAATTTGTTGTTTGACTTTCCATCAGAGTTGTTTGTTACTGTATCTAAGCCAGTCTGTGAGATCTGTCCCATTCTATGATTATTATTAGACCTATTTGATCAGCCTAATTTGGTGGGCTGGGCCACAGCTCCCTTCTCTCAAGACTCCAAGTGTATTATTTATGTTACTGTCTTTCTCCTACAGAGCTCTTCTAGGTTAGAATTACCAATTTGGCAAAAAATTGAAGCTAACTCTAGATTATGTCAATTATTCCTTAGATTATCTCTTTTGCACAATACAGACATTTATAGGAACCTCTGATGCTGACATATAGAAGAATTTCACAAAGTATGGCAATCTAAAAAGAATAATTTTGAGGTGATACCTAGCCACGTGAGTCTGCCTACTTCAAGGTCAGATACATCTTTATATTATGCTAAACTGGGCCCAAATTTCAGCTCCTCTGAAACCAAGCTAATTTACTGTCAAAATGCTATATAGGTTCTCAATATTTTTATAGATGCTTCATCAGTACTTATTTACACATGAACACATAGGGATTATGGGATATGGGTTGCAGTTGGCGGGAGGCAGGGGTGGAGGAAACTGTGGGCGGGAGATTGGTCATTGCCAGTTAACAACAGGTGCGAACATTGCTCTTTAAATTTAGCCACTGCACTTGGCATCTTGTCTCTCAGCCGTCACTTACGGCAACCACTGCTGATTTGGAAAGGATCAAAGAAAGAATGATAGAAAGGGTCCTATTTATTAAAAGACAGAAAGAAAAAAAAGCTTTGTTCTCTTTTATTTAATAAAACTAGCCTAAGATATGGAAAGTGTAAAGACAGCTTGAGGAATGAAAGAGGAAGAAATTATTCAGAGATGATAATCATTAACAAATTGTTCTTAATTAAGCACTTTAAGAGCCATTCAGCTGCCAAAACTTGGAGCAAACTTATCTAAAATTTGAGTGGAGGCTCAGAAATAATTATTATTAATTTAGAATTTGGATGAGTAGGACAAAACATAGGTGAATACAATTCATTCATTCATTCACACAATTTTAAAAAATATATTGAATGCTTAGTAGGTAGCTTAGTAGGTACCAGGCAATACATGACAGGAGGAATTTTCCAAAACTTGCATTCCCTATAATATGTATTTCTTTTTCTGAAACATTTATTTAACCATCCTAACCCTGACCTTGAAATGAAATCAATCTACTGGATGTTGTGGTGCACACCTGTAATTTCTGTGACTTAGGAGGTTGAGACAGGAGGATCACAAGTTTAAGACCAGCTCAGTAACTTAGTGAGACCCTGTCTCAAAATTTTAAAAAAGGTTTAAAAAGGGTTGGGGGTGTAGCTCAGAGGTAGAGTTTTCCTGGGTTCAATCCCCAGTACCAAAAAAAAAAAAAAAAGGAATCAAATTTTCCTATAACTTTATGAACCAACATTTATATACAATTTAAAAGGATGAAAGCTCCCTTGAGTAATCTCTGAGAATTAACATAAATTTTAAACATCTACCAATGTAATAATTACCCCATCCAACATTACTAAGAAGATGTAATAGGGTACAATTCTATTTAAATAGTTTCTAGATAATTCACCGTCTAGAGTGTCAACTAAACTTCAGTCCTAGGGAATTATAAAAAGACATTGTGCTACTTTTTTCATATCTTGCTTCATTAAAATGTATATCTTAGGTTAAATCAGGTTCTTAGGGTTAGTCAGCATTGGGGGAATAACCCAATAGGATGACAAAATTTAAGTGGAGTTATGGCATCTATAGATGCCATTACTTTAAGGCCCCAAAGCAATTAGGCATGTTCAATAGAAGTAGTCTATTCAATCAAAACCTTTGTTTACTGTCAAGAAGAGAAAATTTTCACATAAAACCACTGGATTCTAAAGCCAAGATAGCATATGACACTGTCCTAACAGAATGCTGAATTATTTTGGAAATACCATTATTATTACATCCCATAATATAGAACCAAATTAAGAGGATGTGAGAAAGATTATAAAGATTTGAAGCTGGGTGTGGTGGTGCATACTTATAGTCCTACTACTAGGGAGAGTGAGGAAGAAGGATCACTGAGCCCAGAAGTTTAAGACCAGTAAGGGCAACTTAGTAGATGCCTGTCTCAAAATAAAAAGGGTTGGAGATGTAGCTAGGGGGTAAAATGCCTGCCTAGTATGTACAAGGCCCTGGGTTCAATTCTTAGTACCACACCAAAAAAAAAAAAAAAAAAAAAAAAAAGAGAGAGAGAGAGAGAGAGAGAGAAAGTAAATTCATTATTTCATTATTACAGCTTAACATGTGACAATAAGAGATTAGAGAAGCTGGAGGGCACTTAACTGAGAAATGAGGATCAGGGAAATCACCTCCAGGCAAGCAATATTTGTCAAGAGCTGAACCATCAGGAGTAAATGGCAAGGGAACCTTCTGAGTTGTGATACCAGAGATGCAACAGGAATAGGTTATACAGGATTATATTAAGGAATCTGAACTTTACCCAAAGAGAAGTCTTAAAGGGTCTTATAAAACGGAGATATTAGACTGGCGACTGCAAAAACTAAAGGCAGAGAGAGAGCAATGAGGAAATCTAGGCATGAAATGCCCCTGGTATGGGTTGTAGTATTGGCTAAGGGAAAATAAAGAATAGAATCATTTGAGAGATATTGTATGTACGAAGTTGGATCAAAAGGTATTACTGATCAACACACTGACTATAGTTAATAACAATATATTGTACTTTTGAAAATACAGAGTGGATGGTATGTGTTCTAACCACAAAAATATGTGAGGTAATACATAGGTTGATTATCTAAATCAAGCCATCCTACACTATATATACTTCAAAACATCATGTTGTGCCTGATAAAGACATATGATTTTTATCTGTCAACTAAAAAAAAGGTATTGGTGATTGATGAGGATATGGTGGGGGAGTAGATGAAAGAGAGTAAAGTATAGAGGAAGATTTCTAGGTGTTTTGCTTGGGCAACTGGGTGGATGTCATACACTGAAAGAGGAAAGAAGAGGAAAGAAATGATTTGTTAGAGAAAGAGGATGAGTTAGGTTTTAAAATATTGTTTATCAGGTGCCTTGAGATATCTGAGCAACAATACTCATCAGGCAGTTAGATGTTTGACTCTAAGTCTCTGAAGGACATCCAGGCTCTAGAAATAGATGTGGGAGTCATCAGCATACAGATTGTTGGTAACTGAGGTCATAGGAGTGGACAATACCACCCAGGATGAGTATGTGGAAGAAAAGAAGCCCTGAGATATTAGTTTCTTAATTAATAAATATGTTTAATAAATAGTTGATTTGATTAAATGAATAAAAACATAAGTCAAAAAAGTTTAGAAGGCCACTTTTAACATTTGCTCAAGACTTTTTTGGGTACCGATATTCATTGGCCTTGGATAGTTTGTGATTATGGGTTGTTCTGTTTTCAAATTTTTTTAGGTTCCTGAAGAATGTTTTAAATTTGTCTGTAAGAGTCTTATTACAATGACAATGTGTGCAAAGTTCCCAGACTGAGTTCTATTACTTCAGGAAGAAGCAAGCTGACACACCTGACCCAACTCCTTGCACATAATTAATGCTCAATAAGCATGTGCTCAAAGAGACTTAGGGAATGAACCAATAAAGCATAAACAAAATACATATTCCTATTTCCTCATAATAGGGAAAATTACAGAGCCTCTACTATACTACTCATGTTCATTGAGTTACTTCAATAAGAACAATATAGTAATTCAGTCCCAAGGGCCACTTAATCAAAGGAAGTACATTCTGAACTAGTATGGCTGCTTGGACACATTCCACAGATAACTGGAGTGGTATATTCAACAATAAACTCATGTCCAAAATATGCAAAGAAATACAACTCAATAAGGAAAAGGTATTAACCCAATAGAATAGCAGGCAATAGACTTCACCAAACACTTCATGTAATAGGATATCCAAACAACCAGTAAACAAATGGAAAGGTGCTTGACTTCATTATCAGTCAATGAAATACAAACTAGAAACCACAGTTCAATGGCACTTCAAGGCCACCAGAATGGCTAAAATGAAAGCAATACAACCAACTCTACCAATATGTGTAATTATAATGTACCAATAGAAATGTAAATAAATAAATAAATAAAATTAAAGAGAGTACAAATACTAAGTTTTGGCAATAATATTAGACAACCATAATTCTTGCGTAGTGCTGGTGGGAGTATAAATTGATACAAGCACTGTAATCAGTCATAGAACAGCCAGGAGACAGAAATCGCAACTTAATATAAATCATTATTAGTGAGGGTCCCTTTTCTAAGTTTCTATGGTTAAATAATTCCAACCATTCCCTTTGCTTTCTCAGCCTTAGAGGTTATAGCTGCTTCTCGCAATTGTGGATGTGTAATAACAAGGGTTTTAAGATTAAGATTGTATAATTTTTAAATCCTGGTAACTGGCAATAACTTTCCCATCCATTATGGGAATAAGTCAGACTTGGAAATTTTTCTGAGAAACTATTCTATGTACATATGAGAGGGATACGTGAACTACTAAATTCAAAATTGGCCAAATTTCTAAAATAGAAGTTTCTATTACAAACATAAAAAGACAGATTGAAAGATAGAAATAGCATCTTGGAAATAAACGTAGTCTATTCTCTGATCAGACCAAAAAAATTGAAGGAGGCCCTATAAAGTGAATAACTTGGACAGACAAGAACTAATTTAATAACAGAGCTAGGATGAATAACGCCATCACCAAGTACTGAGGACTTAACCAGGTATCAGGCACTCTGTACTGTGCTGAGAACTTATATGGTTTAACTCACTTAATCCCCCTGCCAACATTACCACATAGGTTTTAGTATTCCTCTGATAAGAAAAGTGAAGTTAAGTAATTTGTCCATATTCACTACCCACACTCAGAATAAGGATCCCACCACCAACATCATGAAAGTACCCTGCCTTTCTGGAAGCCACACTCTCCACAAGCAGTCCAACATAATTCAAGACTATAATTCAGCATTGATCTGTGTTTGTGTGTGTGTGTGTGTGTGTGTGTGTGTGTGTGTGTGTGTTTTGCTGGGAATGGAACCCAACACCTTACATATACTAAGCACACACTCTACCACTGAGCTACATCCCCAGCTCCAGCTTTGGTTTTTGTTGTTGTTGTTGTTGTTGTTGTTGTTGTTTCTCCCCCTCCAGGTCATTCAGTTTGTAGTGGGAAAAAAGAAACAGGTTAGAACTGAAAAAGAACTGAAAGTTTCCCTAATTCAGTCTTTAGGTGCACAGTGAAGTCACTGAGGTCTAAGATCATAACCAGTTTTCCTAAGGCCACAAAGCTTTTTGTGGTGGAGGCAGGGCAGTAATCCGAGTTTCCTAGCTCTCAGGGCAGTTCTCTTTTTCCTATACCACAAAATCCGCCCCTCCTACATTCTATTCTTTCAAAGTGGGTGTTAGCATAGGGTCCAAAGTTCTTGTTGACTCTGAAGGGATGGGTTGATATAGCACAGGAAGCGTTGGTCATTAAATGTGTAACACTGGTACTTCCTGATCTGTATCCAATGCCAATTATACATGGGCAGGTACTGTGTACTGGGCTGAAAAATTCCCTCTGTTTTCAAACTGCTTTTCTACATTATCTTTGACTTGATACCTCAAACTCTCAACTGTTTCCTCCTTTGGAAGGGAACACTGGAAACCTCTGTTGAAATGCCAACAGACAGTAAAACCAAAGAAAGCTCTCATCCATACCTTAGCTGGAATTTATTAATGCAATCAGCAATCATCTACTGGAGGAGTCCTCAAGGACTCTGGAGAGGTTAGGCATGGCAGGGTCATGTGGTACAGGATGTCCTAATAGGCGTGAGGTAGGTTAGAGTGGGAAGTGCAGTGAGGACGATGGTCATGTGAAGTCATGGGGAAGACTGAAAGGAATGGAAAGTAAGGAAGTGGTACAGAAATGGGGGTAGGGTGGAGGGAGAACAGGACACCTGTGCACAAATTAGAAAAAGAAATCCCTTCTGAACATCTTGGAGAATGGAACACATACTCAGTTTCTAGGCCCCACCCACTTGTATACTGAAGGACCAGCTGTGACAGACTCATGTCAAGCACACACATCATGTTGATGACTGCCTCTCACCCTAGCTGTTGCTACTCTTTTCCCAAGATGATCATAGAAAAAAGAGAAGGGAAGCACTACAGAGCCTGCTGTAGGCCTCACTGGATTTACAGAGCTCCTACTCTCTGCAGTCCCTGTCATCACAAAACACTCAGCAAAGTAGATATTACTACTCCAGTTTCATAGATGAGGCAAAAAAAAAAAAAAAAAAAAAAAGGCAAAATGAGTTTAAATCATTTCCCTGAGGCACATAACTAGGATAGCATTCAAAGAGGCTAAGTACTGAGTGCAGAGCTGAGTCAAATTGTGGCCTTCTGACTCATGTTTATCTAGGCTCACTACACCACACCCCTTCACAGAAAAGGGTTTCCTAGAGTTTGCATAGCAGCACATTCTCTCTTTTCTTTCTTTCTTTTCTTCTCTTTTCTACATCCTTTTTTTCTTTGTAGTTGGACATTCTCAGTTATACCAATCCTATACTACACAGAATTGACCTTCATTGGTCTAATTTATCATAGGTAAGCTGTGGGTGTCTTGGTGTCTCATTTGTAAATGGGCCATCTGGCAGGCAGCATATGGAATCAGACCCTTCGACAAGGTCACAAGAAGGTTAATTAAGTCTAAATTTCAAAGTGTTTTTCTAAGCTGGGGATGTAACTCAGTGGTAGAGCTCTTGTCTAGCACAGGCAAGGTCCTGGGTTCGATTCCTAACAACACACACACACACACACACAAATTTCTAAAAGCTGAAAGAAAGAAATATTGTCAGTGATAATATCGAGTACTTGCTATTAAGGCATTGGGGTGGTGATAAATGAATATTATAACATCTTGTTAAATCCTTATGATATCCCTATGAGGAAAATACTATACCAGTTCCCATTTTTCCAAAGAGAAAACTGTAACATTGGGAGGTAAGATGCTAGAAATCTTCTGACTGATAAGTAGTAAGGCCAAATTATGGATTCAGGGTGTTGGACAGAGTCCACACAGTGAAGCTGGCACTACTTCATACTACCTTCCCTGGTACAAAACACTTCAGGACATGAGGAAGATCTCAGAGTAGCAGGGCGAGGTGGCACACGCCTGTAATCCCAGTTACTTGGGAGGCTGTGGCAGAAAGATCACAAGTTTGAGGTCAGCCTGGGCAAGTTAGTGAGATCCTACCTCCAAAAAAACAAAATAGGCTGGGGATGGGGCAGGGGTTGTAGCTTAGTGGTAGAGTGCTTGGCTAGCATTTGTGAGGCACTGCTAGCACCCACATGAAAATAAATAAATAAATACATACATACGTACACACATACATAAACATATTGGGTTCATCTACAATTTAAAAAAAATTTTTTTTTAAATGGGGATATAGGTCCATGGAAGGGTGCCTCTGGATTCAACTCCTAAGACCACAAAAATAAATAAATAAATACAAAGATCTCAGAGTAAATCCTGTAGAACCTTAAACTATTAGCTCAGAGGTAATCACTGTAGCCCATAGGGGATAGTTTCAGGGTAAATACAGAAATAAAAATAAAGAGTTTGTGTCTTTAAAGATAGTTTCTTTGGGCTAGGGTTGTAGCTCAGTGGTTGAACATGCATAACAAGTGTGAGACTCTGGGTTCCATCTTCAGTACTACAAAGAAAAAAAATGTTTTTCCTTTGATGCATTCATTCTTTAAGTATGATTCAGTATACCTTTCAGATAAATGCCATGTCTTTTGACAATTTGTTTTCTTTACCTATTCTATCATTGTTGAATAAATTATATTGAGCTCTTGCTAACATCCAACATGGCACATAATGACAAACACTCAAATATTTATTGAATGATTGGTTACAGAAGGCAGAGACTTTACCTGAAGTTCTCCAGTTGTAGTTCCATAAGACTTAATCATTAATGCTTTTGATAATTTCATCATCAAATTGCAAGAGATAATACTCTACTGGATAAAGGTTGGGTTAAAGTCTAGGTTTAACATAACTTGTGAACTAGTAGTAGGTAGGAAATGTTCAATAATTATAAACTTTCTAGGGAATAAGTTGAAAGTACTTGTTTTTTTTTCCCCTAAGGTTTTAAAGACTGTCCCTACTGAGAGTAATAGGCTTCACTAACATCAGAAATTTGTAGTCCTGTTAATTCACTTGTGTCCTCTACCTTTTTTAAAGGAAGTATAGGAAATCCTTTATTTATAGCAAGTCACAGTTCTAATTTCAGAATTCTACCTGCAAACATCAAGTTCAACTTATAGTACTCCTGAGGAACCCCTAAAAACAAGCATGTGGTACCCAGACACTTGAAGAAATTGCATTTTACCTTATTGCAAAAAAAGACCCACAATCTAATGTCTGATATCTATACATTGCTTAAGAAATACACAATGAGGAAAATAGGGATGCAAAACAAATATTCCTGTATCAATATTTTAAAAGGCCATCAAGAAACCTAAGGTTTATCTAGAAATTGCCTTAATGCTGAAAATTCAAATATCACCATAGCCTTGTGATCTACTAAAGGAAATAATGGAAGTAGTTTTGAAAACCTAGATTCTAAATTCAAGTCTTCCGCTCTGCAATCTGTGAGACCTTGAGCAGTCACTTAATCACTTCCCCACCTGCAAAATGAAAATCCTCAGCTCTTATTTGTTGTAAAAGCCAAAAAGAAAATGAAAGGCAAAGACAATGCACATAATACTATGCGGCATTTGAAATTAAAAAAAAAAAAAAAAAAGAAGTCAGAGGCTGGGGAGATAGCTCAGTCGGTAGAGAGCTTGCCTTGTAAGCACAAGGCCCTGGGTTCAATCCCCAGCACCAAAAAAAAAAAAAAAAAAGTAGCTTTGGGTTGTACAGCTATACAGCTTGCCTACCATACCTGAGACCCTCCAGTACTGTAAAGCAAACAAAACAAAAATATTAAGAATTAAGAAGAAATGAAATCTTTGTTTATCGGGACCCTACTTTTCTGGAGTTCTGATTCATATGAGAAGTTTTACCAATGACAAAGTCTATGTGAGCTTACTATTCCTTCTAGGCAGGACAAAATGCCTGTGACCTTGAAAACACATGCATGCCTGAGAAACCATGTGTCAGCTTACATAATGAGAACTCATTTCACTTTATTGCATCTCTCAGAATCTTTTTCATTTGGTAAAAAACCTCTTGATTTCTGAATTATGACTACTCTTGTTCATCCATTTCCACAAGGTTAAGCAACAGATGTCTTAAATGTAGGACAAAAGATGCCCCCCCCTTTCTCTTCTATTTTTTCCTCTCCTCCCCGGGTCTATTCTCAGAGTTTGGAATGGACCACATTACTCCTCAGACTGACACAATGGAATAACCAACCCACTGAAAAACTGAGCTCTTCAGCTTGCTGATTCACACTGTCTTTAAGCAAAGAGATGATTGTTTTTAACTTGTAGTGTCTTTTTTTTCCTGACTCCTAATGAGTTCCAGTCAACCCAGATCCTTTTATATCACACAAGTAAATATTGAAATAGATGAAGACAAAATCCACAAAGAATTTCAACTCAGGATTTCCCCCCTTACATAAGCCAAATAAAGAAATTATTCTGCCCATCTCTTATAAAAAGTTAACTCATGCTGGTTAGACTCTCATAACTGTAGACTGACATTGTCTTTATGAAATTCAGTAATTTAGTCCTGTCAATAATGGCAGGATAATGAATAAGGAGTGTTCACTGTACTCTATTTTCAATTCTAACTCTGACTCATTACTATTACTTTGCCCTGACCATCTTATATTATTACTTGGAGTAATATAACATAAAGGAGTTTATGTTAGCAATGCAGAATGATTTGGGAAAAACACCCTGTGAGCTAAAGAAAAAAGATGTTAAAGTTGAATTTCTGTAACTGATATACCACTGTTGTCTTAGATACAAAACTGTCTAATTTGGTACCTCAGTTTCTTTAACTGTAAAATCATGATAAATTATTTACTTAAGGATGGGGCATATAGCTCAATGGTACAGCACTTGCCTGGCATGTGAGAGTCCTGGGTTTGGTCCCCAGTACTGCATAAATAAACAAATAAAATAAAAATATCTCCTCTTTTCCCTCAGTTTACTTACAGAAATGGAGCAATGATTGGAGAAATGGTATTGATGGTATAAAAGATTTTTTGGGAGTGGTATTGGGGATTGAATCCAACACTTTGATGTGATAAGCAAGTGCCCTACCTCTGAGCTACATAATCATCCCTTTCTTTTTTTTTGCGGGGCTGGGGATCGATCCCAGGGCCTTGTGCTTACAAGGCAAGCACTCTACCGACTAAGCTATCTCCCCAGCCCCCATAATCATCCCTTTCTATTTTTTATTTTGAAATAGGTTCTCATTAAGTTGCCAATGCTGGTCTCAAACTTGCAATACTCCTGCCTCTCAGCCTTCCAAGTAGCTGGAATTATAGGAGTGTACCATGTGCCTGGTTAGAAAAGATTACGATCTGTCTAGAATGTTGATACAGAAAGATAAATATCCTTTTTATTATTTCTACTGGTATTTTTAGGTACTTAGTGCTCCCTCGGTTTGAACTAACTTATTTCTATTTGGAAAAGAGTACTATTTATACTGTATTTTTTGCAAAGCCTTTGCAGAAATAGAACAGGCTATGCAGAATGCACTTTAAGAAAACAAAATTCTTCCACAAGACTGTTGGCAGTTAAAAATTCTTCTGATTCACATTATTATTCCTAGTGAAGAGGCAGCTTATTAATTCAGAGCTGTCTATAGCCATGTTGTCTAGGTAGCAAATACCAGCTAACAATTGAGGATACCACTCAGTTGATCCTAGCTATTCCAGGATTTTAGCAAAGTGCCTGAGAAAGGTGTGTAGGTAGAGAGGGATCTTAAACTCTAACAATAGTTGACAGCTTCTAATATGTTTAGTTGTTTTGTGTGCCTAACTTAAGAATTTTATAAGGATTTTTATCTGTCTTATGTAGATAACAGGAAGGTTGAAAGGTAAGTTTTCTATCCAATTGCTAAAAGAGTTATTATCTTCACACTGTACAATTTAATTTTTTTTTTTTTTTTTTTTTGAGGTAGGGTCTTTCTGTGTTGCCTAAGCTGGTTTGAACTTGTGGGCTCAAGCAATCCTCAGGTAGGCACCACTGTGTCCAGCTTCATTTTAATTTTTTGTTGTTGTTGCCCCAGGTTTACTGAAAATATTACAGCATAGCAGAAAGATTCTAATAGTTTTAGTAGTGTTTTTTATGCATTTTTTATTGGTGCATTATCATTGTACATTTGTTGTTACATATTCATACATGCACACAATATAATAATATAATTTGACAAATATCACTCCCTAGCACTTTCTAGTGGTATTTTGAATTTCATCCCCAAAGTAGGCTGAGTGACCTGTAGGTTGGACAGACTGCCAAAGTCCGAAACCTTCAGTACTTCCTTAGTGTCAGGATCTACTTTAATGATCTTCTGACTCTGGGCTGAGACCTCAGGAACATAATTCCCTCTATCTCCCTTTCTATCTTCTCCTACTCCTGCAACTTGATGGACCTATTCTCATCAAATGTGTAACATACCCTGCAATCTTGTGGAGTTTCTTGCTGGGAATAAAGGTGATCTCCTTGCACGAGTGCTTGTTGGCATGGAAGTCATTGCCTAGGCAAGTGAAGTACTTCTCTCTGATGAACCGGGCTGACTTCTTCAGTTTTGGTAGGAACATGGCCCATGTTGGTGGTTCTTGTTGAAAGAGCTTCATTTTAGTTTTTGAAGATTATAATGATAATGTATTTGTTATATAATCTGTCACATTACACATTACAGTATATCAGATTCGAAGCTCAGGGCTGGGGATAGAGCTCAGTGGTACAGCCTAGCCTGCTCTAGGGGGCCTGGATTTAATCCCCAGTACTGAAAGAAAGAATGAAAGGAAGGAAGAGATCAGACAGCTAAAGAAAAACATCCTCAGACCCACACATAAATGCTATTAATTCAAAGATGGGTCTGAAACTGAAAGATCAATTTATGGGGTAAAAGGAATAGAGGGACCTAAGTAACAAAAATTCCAGCCAAATAAGACACAAGATGTAGGACTGGGCTGGTAAATAAGAGAGATCCTTGCAGAACTGTAGATGCTTGGTAACTAGTATCGGGGATTAGTAACAAGGAAACTCAAATCAAAAGGCAGGAAATGCAAGTACTTCAATTACAAAACATTCCTGTAGAAAACCTATAAACTCCTTGAGGACATACCTTCATTCATTCAAAAAATATGTATTGGACATCTATATATCCCCAACACTATTCTACACAGTGTAGAGTCAGCAGTGAACAATACAAAGGTTACAGACTCTGTGCAGCTCATATTCTAGTTGTGGGACAGACAATAAACAAGTAAAATAAATAGTATGTCAGTAGAAACAAGTCTATGGAGAAAAGTTAAGCAGGAATACTGGGGATCAAGGATGGGGGCATGATTTTGAGCAAGATGGCTTGGGAAGGCTTCTCAGAAAAGACAAACAAAACTTAGGGTGTGGGGGTGTGGCTCAGTGGTAGAGTGCTTGTCTAGCTTGCATAAGGCACTGGGTTCAATCCCAAGTAATAATAACAACAACAACAACAACAACAACAATAATATTAAAGGCTTAGACACCAGGATGGGGGAAAGTCATGAAGGTATCTGAGGAAAAGTGTTCTAGCCAGAGAATACAACAAATGCTAAGACTTTGAGACCATATCCTATCTGGCACATTTGAGGGTAGTAGGAAAGCTAGCATAGTCAGAGCAGAGTGAAGAAAAGGGAAGAGCAGTAAATAGTGTCAGAGAAGCAGAGGGACACCAGTAATATTTAACCCTGCAGACCCCTGTGAGGACTGTGGCTTTTACTTTGAGAAGAAACTATCAAAGCAGAGGGAACACACAACATGACTCTCAGCTTAAAAGGATCTGTCTGAGTTTTTGGACTGCACCACAGAGGGGCAAGGATGTAAGCAAAACCATTTAGAAAACAATCTCAATAATCCAAGGAAGAAAGAATGGCAGGTCACAGAGGCTGGTAGTGGGGGAGGAGCGAGAAGTAGTTAGAATCTGATATATTTTGAAGGTAGGACCATCGGGATGCGCTAATGGTCTTGAAATAGGAAGAGGGGAGTCAAAGATGACACTCTTTGGCCTGAGATGCTAGAATAATGGAGGCACTGTTCATTCACATGGGGAAGACTGTGAGAGGACTCTTAATTTTCCTTGCACCCCCATAACCTGGCACAATGCCAGGCACATTGCACTGTTCAGTGAGTACTGATAATCTAATCTGAATCTAGTTTCTGTTTATTTGGAACCAGAGTTGTTCTAGATAC
Source organism: Sciurus carolinensis (assembly GCF_902686445.1). Classification (NCBI taxonomy): domain Eukaryota; kingdom Metazoa; phylum Chordata; class Mammalia; order Rodentia; family Sciuridae; genus Sciurus; species Sciurus carolinensis. The sequence continues at coordinate 123,806,584 of NC_062217.1, read as the reverse complement.
AAGATTAACTTGTTAGAGTTACTAAACTAGGGTTTTGTTTCAGAATCTGGTGCAAAGTTAAGACCAGTGGTGTGCTGGCTTATACGAGAGTCAACTGCTGAATTTTGGGAATACTCTAAGGTATTAACCACAGCCATTATTAAATTCAAATTGCATAAACTTAAAGCTGGTAAATCATATTAAAACAAAGGTAAAAATACTGAAAACTCATTGCTGCTTCTCCTTCTCCTCCCCTACCCCCTCTCCTCCTCCTCCTCTTCCTCTTCTTCTTCCTCCTTCTCCTCCTCCTCTTCTTTGCTGAAAATTGAACCCAAGTGCTGCTCTGCCACTGAGCTACATCCCCAGGCTAAAAGTTATCACTTCTTAATTATTTCACTACATTTTACTATAATCTAGATTCTTGAAGTTATGTATGTGTATTGTATCTGTATGGTAGAAATACTACATAATGGTATTCACTGATGTTAGATCAATATCTTTAAACTGACCATGGGATGAGTATTTGTAATAAAGAAACTGGAAAATGCTACAAATGAAGGTTCTTCACACCTACTCCCAGAGCCAGTTAAATCTGTGAGTGGGGGAGCAGTGGTCCCAGCTTTGAAGGTAATGGTAGAGGACTGTTGTGTATTTTGTAAATATACACATGGACAAGAACTGCACACAGAGTATTAAAATATGGTTATATAGGAGGAATTTCATGTTCAGGTAAGCAGGGGTTGAATACTGAGGAAACAGTAGGAAAGGGACATGCAAGAAATTCCACAAAGCAAAAGAAAGGCCTTGCCTACCCATCAAACTAGGAATTGCTAAGAGATGAGCATCTACGTTCAATCAAGGCCTTCATAGAATTAAATCTGGACCAAATTATGAAGTGTTAACAGGGGAGATTAACAGCTTTGGGCTGCTTTTTTGAAGGTCTGATAATGTACAGAATGAGGAGAAAACAGGAACTAGTTAATATCAGTGAGATTTTTCTTTTAGGCCTTTTAAAATAAGAAGCACAGAGGATACTAAAGACACCGATTGTTCCTGTGAGACAACTAGAAAAACAGTACAATTTATGTTATTGTTTTTATTTTACAAGAAAGGAACTAGAGTCCAAGGACTATTAATGAGTGGAGGAAAACAGACTGAGTGAGCCATCCTGCCTGTTGGAGCAGGGAAAACAGGAAGTCTAACATCCAGGCCACTAGAAGATAAACAACAGTGGAAGAGCACAGCATTTAATGATGATCCGTTTTTTCAAGGAAAGCAGGATTAAAAATTTGTTTATTGATTATAAACATGGTAATTAAAACAACAAAAATTTGCTTGGCGTGGAGGTGCATGCCTATAATCCCAGTGACTCGGGAGGCTGAGGCAAGAGCATGGCTCACAGGCAGCCTCAGCAAAAGCGAGGCACTAAGCAACCAGTGGGACCCTGTCTCTAAACGAAATACAAAACAGGGCTGGGGGTGTGGCTCAGTGGTTGAGTGCCCCTGAGTTCAATCCCCAGTTACCCCCCAAAAAACATACTTGAAAATGACAAAAAAAAATCTTTAATCTCCAAGTTCTCCCCCAATTTTTTCACTTTGCTGTTTGCAAAACTGTTCATCTTCCTTCCTCCCTCCCTCCCTTCCTTCCTTCCTTCCTTCCTTTCACTTTCCACAGTTTTTATTGGTACATTATAGTTGTACGTAATGGGATTTGTTGTTACATATTCATACATGCACACAATAACAATACAATTGGGCCAGAATCACTCCCAGCACTTCCTCCCCTCCCTCAAACTCATCTTTTTTCCTTTTACTCAATGTATTCATCCTCCATCTGTCCTCACTGACTTTTTTGTTTCAAAGCTTTAATCTTCTTAAACTATGATGTTTTCATAAAGTTGTTTTCCGTACCTCAATAGAACTTCATATTGGGCAGAATCACTCTGTTTAAGACTCAGTCTTATTTCTCCAGAAATATTTATGGTTATGAGGATGTGGAATTATTGGGTCAAAGGGTAAAGACTTATCAAGACTAGCAACGGGGCTGGGTTTGTGGTTCAGTGGTAGAGCACTTCCCTAGTACGTGTGAGGCACTGGGTTTGATCCTCAGCACCACATAATAAATAAATAAATACAAGAGTTATAAAAATGTATTTTAAAAAGACTAGCTATGTATCACAGGACCCTTGCTATTTTGATATGTCAGTTTAAAATATTAAATAAGTTCCTAAGTGAAATCTGATATTTTATTATCTTAGTTGGCATTTCTTCGATTAATAAAACTGAACTTTTTTCCCTACATGTTTGTTCACTAATATTATGTCACTTCCCTATCCATTTCTTTGGAGCTTAGTGTAATTTTATCAATTTATATGAGCTCTGTGTGTGTGTGTGTGTGTGTGTGTTCAAATTAAGGACCTTGCACATACTGGGCAAGTTCTGTGCCACTGAGCTACAGCCCCAGCCTTTTTAAAAAACATTTTTTGTTTTAAGACAGAGTCTCATTAGATTGCCCAGGCTGATCTCTTGCTTGGGATCATCCTAATTCAGAATTATTGGGATGCACCACCTCACTCAGCAAAAAACAAGCTTTTTTTTTTTTTTTAATGTTTCTTTTTTCTTTTCTTTATAGTACTTGGGGTAGAACTCAGAGCTTCATGCAAACTAAGCAAGCACTCACCTTATGAGTTATTTATATAAGAAAGATATCAGTCCTTTATAATTTTTGCAGATATTTTCCCATTCTATTGCATATTTATTTTGGTCACTTTACAAAAATTTGCTCCTATTTTCTTGAGGGGTACTTAACCACTGAACCACATCCCCAGTCCTTTTTATTTAGAGACAGGATCCCACTAAATTGCTTAGAGCCTCGATAAGTTCAAGGCTCGCTGAAACTGGTCTTGAACTTGCAAACCTCCTGCCTCAGCCTCCCAAGTTGCTGGGATTACAGGTGTACACCACCATACGCAGCTCCTTTGAGTTATTTTAAATTGCTTCTAAGTATAAAAATCAATCACCCTCCTTAGGCTTATTACACATTCAATTCTATTACACATTCTATTCAAAACTATTTTCATCTTGTAATATTTTATATCTACTTTCAGTCTTCTGGAATTTATTTTGATGCATGAAGGGATAGTCTAAACTATTTTTTCCAAATTGATAAGCATTTCAGAATGTTCCTTCCTTCTTTACTGTATGACACAACAAATTCATATAAACAATAGGATTATGTCTGTACTATGCTCTTATTTTTATTTTTAAATTTAATGTAGACTTGCTATACTACTATATCAAGGGTATCGTCATTTTCCATAACTAAAAAGTTTTTTCTTATTTGCATCCTATTCTCCCAGATCAAGTTTGAGAATCATTATAGATAGTACAAGGACTTTGATAAAACTACAATCCTTTTCTTTTTCTTTTGTTGTGGTACTAGAATTGAAGCCAGGGGCACTCTTATCACTGAGCTACACACCATCATTTTTTTGTTTTGAAAGAGGGTTTCACTAAGTTGCTGAGGCTGGTCTCAAACTTGTGATCCTTCTACCTCAGCCTCCAGAGTAGCTGGGATTACCATGCATGCACCAGGGCGCCTAGTGTAGTCCCTTGTTTTTCGTTAGAACTATAGTTATCTCACTGGTATTAGTAACTATATTAACAACTACTAATTAGGTTAACAGTAAGGAAAGAAGTATATAAAGTTGACCTGTGCTATTGAATTCTGCAGTATTGTCTGAAACACTTGAAATGTTTCAGAATCTGATGGGAAACAATTTTTAAAGATTTAAAAGTGACAAAAATGTCTATACAAAGTTCTCCCTGGGAAACTATTTTATTATTTGGAATAAAAATGATTTCTCTTTGAAACAAATAAACCCCAAGACTGTAAAACATAAAGGGATTGAAAAGTATAAATTTAATATGCCTTTGAGTATATTTATATATCTTGCAATAAACCTTTCAAATTCTCCTGAAATTTAAGCCAAGGCTTTGTGAACAATTTAACAATAGAGCTTCTTGTCCTATTCAAGTTATTTTTCACATGCATTAATTTGCCTAGGAATCACTTAGAACCTTCTAGAAATTTTTTTAAAAAGGAAAAAAGAGCAATTTTCTTTCTCAAATTTATTTTTTCTTCAAAAAATGACAAAATTATTGAAAGTCATAGAAATTGAGAGCTTACATAGTTTATGGTAATTGTTTTTTAGAACTTAAATGAAAATTAAATTTCATTGTTATAACATGACCTACTAAGCTTTCATGCTTTAGATGGAGCTCTAAGGTCTCCACTCTCATTTTCTGTCATATATGAGTATGTTGCAGATGAAAGACAGCAGGAATTTTCAATTTGGAGTGTTTTCCTAGAATTCTATGACAGAGATTTAGAGTCCCATCCATAACTGTTCCTAACAATATCTAAGTTTATTATGGAACAAAGTTGTTAGTGCTCCAAAAGTAATTTAAAAATTGGACTTGCCCAATAAGAACAGAGCTGTTCTTCGTAAATGGGAAGTTTAAAGATGAGTGGGAACTCATAAAGAGCAGCTTCATGTGGCCTACATCTCTTTTTCAACAAGATTCTATCAAAGATACTTCATTATAGTCTTGGTTTCCATTATAATTGGCTTTCGGTTAACAACAACAAAAAAAAAGCTTACCATATTGGAAAAGAATGTTGAGTGTTCAAGAGTTACTAATTTATATCGTTTTTGTAATTTAGCAAGTAGTTTAAGATATGATTTCATTTTCTCATTTTGGTTTTATAATTTCCCTCTTGCTGATAAAACCTATATCTCCAGCTTTTGATTTGTCATGTTTCTTTAAATGGAATGTTTATACATTTCTAGATCTCTTATTACTTAATTTCCAGTTGCTGTGCCTTGCTTTGTTATCTTCATAAAGCATAAATGGAGTTTGTGGTAGGACGGGGTTTACTCATGCAACTGAATAGCCACACCCGCGTAATTAGAGGCTTGGTTGCCATTCAGAAAATGATACAGTCATCACCAAAATATGGCATAGGCATTTATGTAAACACTTTTTTTCAGTGAATCTGGAAACTATTCAAGAAATTAACCAAACAAGATGTGTACTTTTCATCTCTACAAAATTAATAAGCTTAAAATTTCATAAGAAAGATCTCAAAGTTACAAATGCACTATTTTCTATGCTTCCAACAGCTCATAAAAGTTTGTTTCTTCCTCTCTCACACCAACCATTCACCTGCACATGTTCAAATGTTATGCAGAGAAAATTTAGAATAAGGAAATTCTCAGGGGAAAATGTTAAGAATCAGTCAATGTTAAGATTTATTGCTTTCTTTTCCAGAAAACCAGAACTTTTAAGAACCATCTGAAATAACAGAAGTGGTTGAGTAAACTATATTTAGTATACACAATGGAGTACTAAATAGTCTTTAAAAACAATAATGTAAATTTATCTTTATTGACATGGGTATTAGTTTTTCATTACTGTCATGAATACCTGAGATAATCAACATACAGAGAAAAAAGTTTTACTTTGGCTCACAGTTTAGAGGTTTCAGTCCATGATTGTTTGGTCCAGTTGCTTTGAGCCCATGGCAGTGTATCATGACAGTAGCATATGGTAGAACAAACTACCCCCCCCATAGTTGAGAAGTGAAAAAGAAGAAGGGGCTGGGGTTCCATTATCTCCTTTGAGGGCGCACACCCAGTGACCTAAAGACCCCCCACTAGGCCTCAGCTCTCAAAGTTTCTCCAATTCCCACTATTGTCATGAACTAGGGGCCAGGTCCTTAACAGATGGACTTTTGGGGACCCTTATTCAAGTCATAGCAAAGTCTAAAGATACTTATAATTAATAAAGTGTTAAAAGAAGTTTACAAAAACATGAATTCACTTTTTGCTTAAAATAAAAGAGAGAGGGGGGCTGGGGAGACAGCTCAGCTGGTAGAGTGCTCGCCTCGCAAGCATAAGGCCCTGAGTTCGATCCCCAGTACCGCCAAAAAAAAAAAAAAGAGAGTGAGAGAAATACATAATTTTTGTATGTATGGAAGGACAAATACCAGAAAGCTATCTGGGTGTTGAACCCAAGATACCTTTTTTTCTCAGACTTTTTGTATTTCCTGATTTTTTATGATGAGCATTTTTCACTTTCATAATCAGACAAAACAAAAAAAAAAGGGGGATATTTCTATTGTTAAAGGAAAAAAAAGAGTAAATATCCTGTAAGGAGCAAAAAGTCTCATTCTCTCACTCTCTGTCTTTCAGTTCTGCTTACCACTTATTGGCCTCAACTATATATGGGTTCTAGTCTCAATGTGGGAAAGAACTGCCCCTGGACCCAGATTCTAATAAAACCAAAACCACCTTAATCTCCAGCAGATAGAGTCAATCTTCTTCATTAGCTCCAGCAGAGAAGTCACAGAGCAGACTGTCTGACTTGGATCAGCAACCAACAAGGAATGTAATTTTCTGATGGGGCAGGTCTGAGTTAGGAGATATTCCTACAGTCAGGGAGGAGAGAGAATCTATACTGAGTTGGTTTCTGCTATAGCTTAGACCTTGAGTGTCCCCAAAGGCCCATGTATTAAAGCTTGTTCTCCAAAATGAAACCCTCGGGAGGTACAACCTTGGAGGGAGGTCCTTAGGTCTTAGGAGTTTCTCTTTTGCTTCCTGGTCACGACATCAATGGTTTAGCTGCGCCATACACTCCTGCTGTGATGTGCTGCCTCGACACAGGCCCAAAGCAATAGCACCACGGATGATGAGGAGGAATCTCCAAACTGTGAGTCTAAATAAACTTTTTCTCCTTTTGATTATCTCGGGTATTTTACTATAGTGATGGAAAGGTGACTAGCACATTTCCCAATAGGAAAAAGGAATTTTATCATCTGAAGAAGGGAGGTAAGGATTCTAAAGAGACTAAAATAACATATCAATTACAATATTCATTCTAGACTCTCGTCATAGGAATAATGAATTTTAAAAAGAGCTAGCACAGGGTTTTTCACTGTTTGGGAACTGGAAATCACTATTCAATATCTAAACCACAATATTTATTCACTCAATAAATATTCATCAAGTATCTCTCCTATGCCCAGTAGCCTATATCCTACCGGGATGAACAGGAAACAAAAAGCAAACAAACATAGCCTCATGGATCTTACATCTTCAGGCATCAACAACAACTCTAAAATATGAGTCTGGAGTCATCCTCTGGTTGGAAATTTTGTTGCAGTAATTGAGACTAAAGAAAATGAATTGACTTTCACAAAATTCTTGTTTCACTTGTCTGTGAACACCATAGTAAGCTCGTATTCTTGAAAGAAACCAACTGAGATGAGTCATGAGATTTGCAGGCAAGTAGAGAAGAGTACTAATATCTATGATTTGATATTAACAGAAAACTGTATTATCTAGACACACTGAAGGTGTTCTACAGCATTCTTGAGCTTTAAACTGTATTATTTAACTTGCCCTTACAGTAAACACTGGGCAAACCAATCTTGTGGTACATATTTTAATTTCAAGCAAAACTCTTTTTACAGTTGACTTAGCAATGAACAAACTTCTTTTTGCACGTCAGTAGATTCAGGTCCATCGATGGAGACAAGTTATTCACTTTGTGGGACTGGGGTTGCGGCTCAGTGGTAGAGCCTAGCACTGAGTTTGATTCTCAGCACTGCATATAAATTAATTAAATAAAGGTCCATTGACAACTAAAACAATTTTTTAAAAAGATATTAATTCTGTGTCTTGTTAGTGTTTATCTTTGGTATAGAAAACACCTACCACTGAGTTTAAAGTTTTATGAGGAGACTATAAAGCAAATTTGGGCTAATGTATACATTTTTTAAATATATTTTTTAGTTGTAGAAGGACACAATACCTTTATTTTATTATTTATTTTTACGTGTTGCTGAGGATTGAATCCAGTGCCTCACATGTGCTAGGCTAGCACTCTAGCACTGAGCCATAACCCCAGCCCTGGCTGATGTATCTTTAAGTTATTTTTTTTAACCATCAATAACATAGCATTGGGCATAGTGGCACACACTTAAAATCCAGCTATTTGGGAGCCTGAGGCAGGAGGATCACAAGTTCAAGGCCAACCCAACAACTTAGCTAGACCCTGTCTCAAAATAAAAGAATAAAAAGGACTAAGGTTATAGTTTAGTGGTAGAGTTGGCATAGAATGCTTAAGGTCCTGGGTTTAACCCCCACTATTGAAAAAAAAAATAGAAAGAAAAGAAAGAAAAAAGAAAAAGAATATAGTAATTATAATTTCCTAACATGGTGATTCTTTTTTAAAAAAATTTTTTTTGTTGTAGATGGACACAATGCCTTTATTTTATTTCTTTATATTTTTGTGGTGCTGAAGATCAAATCCAGGGCCTCACACATGCTAGGCAAGCACTCTACCACTGAGCCACAAGCCCAGCCCCTAACATGGTGATCTCAACCTTGGCTACATAAGAATCACCTTTAAAAACAAAAACAAAAACAAAAACTGGCAGGGGATGAAGGGTGAGACAGGGTACTGATATCATTTAAAAAGCATTGTAGGTGGGGAAGGGGCTATAGCTCAGTGGTAGAGCACTTGTCTAGCACATGTGAGGCACTGGGTTCAATCCTCAGCACCACATAAAAATAAATAAAATAAAGGTATTGTGTCCATATACAACTAAAAAACAATTTAAAACAAAACTACACAAAAATAATTGTAGGGCTAGGGATGTAGCTCAGTGTTAGGGTGCCTACTTAGCATACATGAGGCCCTGGGTTCAATTCCATTACCTTTTAAAACAAAAAACAAATTAAAAAACCCCAGTGCTTTGGGAGGCTGAGGTAGGAGGATCTCAAGTTCAAAACCAGCCTCAATGAGGGCCTAAGCAACTTTGTGAGACCCTGTCTTAAAATAAAAATTAAATAGGACTGGGGATGTAGCCTAGCGGCGAAGTGATTCTAGGTGCAATCCCCAGTACCACAAAAACAAATCAAACAAAAAAACACTGTAGGCAGGTACAGGAGGCTGAAATAGGAGAATCACTTGAGCCCAGGAGTTCCAAACAGTCTGAGCAACATAGGGAGATCATATTTGGGGATAGGAGTGTAGCTCAGTGTACAGAAGGCCTGGGTTTAATCCCCAGCACCAAAACAACAAACAGAAACAGTAGCTAGAGAAAGGCCTAAAGAATAGAACATGCTCAGTATCAGGTTTGGGGAAAGTGGATATTTTGAGTATAGAACACTTGGTAATATGCATTTTATAATGACCTGATTTTCACCAGTGAAATCACTTTAATTCTTATCATTTATCTACTTTAATTTACTTATTTACTTATTTTCCAATGCTGGGGATTGAAAATGGGCACTTTACCACTGAGCTATATCCCCTGTCCTTTCTAAAATTCTTTAAAAATTTGAGACAGGGTCTTGCTGAGTTGCTCAGGCTGGCCTCTAACTTACAATCCTCTTGCCTCAGCCTCCTGAGTAGCTGGGATTACAGGCATGTAGCACCATGCCCAGTTATTTATCCAGTTTTAAAAGTATAAATGATTTCATACCCATTCACTCATTAATTTTCCTTTCCTTCATTGTTTCTTCCTTTCCTTTTCTCTTTCTCATTCATTCATCTAATCACTCATTATGAGTATTTAATGAGAGTATTGTGCTTAGTAATAAGGATACAGAAATAAGTCATCCTTTCATTCAAGTATCACAATATTAACAAGGTAGCACATATAAATTCTTTATCCTGAGAGTCTCGGTAAAATTCAATTTTTAAAAAAAGCTACGAAAATTACACATTACTTTTCCTCTGCTGGATTTATTTTATTAAAAATTGTGTTGAATTTGAGTTGTTCTGTTAGGCAAACGTCAACATTCCTGACCTATTGTGCTTTCAATGATTCATGTAGTAAGCTACCCATCTGCCACCGTGTAATTTTTAATCTTTTATATATTGAATGAAAGAATACAAATGCATGTTATTCATTAGGTTACATATAAGAAAAGATTCAGATATGTTATCAACTTTAGGAGTTATTTTAATTTAAGACTCTTCAAATGTCTTTGGAATATTTTGTGAAGTTGTTATTTTGGATATACCAAATTCTTCTCAGAGAATCCAGCAAAATACTTTAATATTTAGTTCCAGTTCAATTTTCAAATCAGGTTATTTTGTAGGTAAAGGCAGAACTCAACATTACTAATGGGTAGGCAGACCCTTTTCTCTGATGTTCATGTCATTCTCTCCTATTTTTTTAAGTTTCAAGTTGTGACTCAACAGCTGTTTAAAAAGTCATACTTTCATTCAAAGAGCTTCAGGGAGCTGGGGATGTAGCTCAGTGGTAGAGAGTGTACTTTGCATGCACAAGCTTCAATATCCAGCACCAAAACGAAATCAACTTCAAAGGCCAACTCCAAGACTAGAGTTGCTAGATCACTCCTGGGGTGTTGGACATTATCATACTATGGAAACAGTTACTGATGTATTTAAAACAAGGAATAAATGTAAGTTCATCTCACAAAAATTCCACAATTATTTCTGATGCACTACTGCACCCACCTAAAACCAAAACACAAGAGAGAAATATTTTGAAGTAAAACCAACAGGAGGGAAATAGCAGGAGGGTATGAAGAGAGGACAATATTTCTGTCAAAAACAGATTTAAAGCTAGCCAGGTTACAAGAGAACAAGCCTTATTCATAGCATAAAGTTCCCTGTAGCCAGGAGTTTTATATTTTTACTATCGTATAATTATAAACATTATGAAGTGTGAATTTTTCCACAAGAATAAAAATGCAACGGAAGGAGAAGAAGAATCAGCATGAAAAGAATAAAGTAGTTCTAGGTCTGAAGGTTCTGTGATCTGAATCTTTGTGTCCCTTGAAAATTCTTATGTTGAAACATATCTTCCCAATGTGATGGTTCTAGGAGGTAGTTAGGATTAGATGAAGTCACAAGGGCTCTGAATGGAGTTAGTGTACTTATAAGAGTCCCACATGAGCTTGCTTTTCTCTGTTTCACTACATGAAAATACAAGAAGATGGCAGTCTGCAATCTGGAAGGGAGCCCTGCTGGAACCTGGCTATGCTAGCTAGCACTTTGACCTCAGAAATTCAGCCTCCAGAACAGAAATAAATATCTGTTGTTTATAAGCCACCCAGTCTATGGTAATATGTTATAGCAGTCTGAACTAGATAGCGGGGCAGATGGATTTACATTTGGAGATTTAGAAACATTTAGTACCATCCATGGATAAATCACTGTGGTCTGAGACTTAATAACATTATTATTAAGAGTAATAATAGCGAATAACTATTAAGCACTTATTTTAGGCAAGACACTATCAATGCTTTATATGCATTATATCATTTACTCTTCACAATAACCCTAATTACTACTGTTCCCATTTTCCCCAATGAGAACAATGAAGATGGAGAATTTAAGTGACTTGATTAAAGTAACACAGCTTATCAATACTTAGGCTGGAATTTGAAACATAGATTTGCCTAATGGCAAAGTCCGTGCTTTTAACCATAACACAATTCATTGCTAATTTAACAACCAGAGACTGTAGAGCTACAGCCATCTGGCTCAGAGGGGCTCACAGTATTTTAAGATTTCTATGCTTTTTGCAACAACTCTGGGCCTTTTGTGATGTATCTGTCACCAATAATGTCAAACACTTTAATGGTGATATAACACACTGGCAGGTAGTTGCAAATAAGAAGCAATTTGTAGCTGCTGAGTATGCACTGCAGAGTTAGGGGTTATAATGCTCTAATTGGGTATAGAAAGCAAAATTCATCAATATAGATTGTGGTAACAAATTACAAGAAAGAATATTGCCAAGACTAATCTCTCCTCATTAAAGGCAAAAAAATAAATGTTATTGGTTTTAAAAGACTATGTGTTTTCCTCTTGCATTGAAAAGCAATAAATAAGGTTGGGATATAGGTTGGTGGTATAGGACTTGCCTGCCATGCACAAGCCCTGGGTTTGATCTGTTATGGGAGACAGGAACTTCTGACTAAGTGACAGAAGAAACAAAACTGAGCCAAGTTTTGGGAGTACACACCGGTAAGATTTTAATTGGGGCTTCAGCTGTAGGGAGACAGCACTGATGGAGGGGTCAGGCTGTTCCCTGAATGAATGGAAATGTAAGCTTTTCATTGATTTCCTAGGGTGGGCTCACATCCAGTAATTTTCCATTGGCCAGGGGAACATTCCAAAAGATGTTTCTTCTTGTTCAAAGCTTGGGCCACCAGGTGGTCAACTTGTCCCAGGAACTGTTTGACAAGTCTTGCGGTTGATGTCATCATCCTGTGCAGACATCTGACCTTGTGTCTCTGATAGGCCTGAAGGATTTTAGGGGGCTGCTATAGCCGTTGAAAAAGCAAAAGGGTGGTATAGAAGAAAATACATACCAGCACCAGCTGGCAATCAGCCCGTGTGCATGCAGGGCTAGTGGACTCTGAACCAAAAGTTGAGGCCGCAGTGGGGACTGACATCAGACAGATGCCCTGCAGTCAAGCACCAGACATCTTCAGGTCAAGTGAAAAGTCAGTGTTTTCAACACAATGGTGGCCTTCAGCTCCTTGAAAAGTAACCTAGGCAGCTATTATCACCACAGCACACACATGCCAGAGGTGTTATCTACAGCAAAGTCAGTGAGAACCTAAGAATGTTTTGCTCAACTGTGTGACTTCCAAAGTTAGTGATTTTTTTTTTTTTTTTTTTTTTTTTTTTTTTTTTGCAGTGCTGGGGATTGAACCCAGGGCCTTGTACTTGCAAGGCAAGCACTCTACCAACTGAGCTATATCCCCAGCCCCCAATTTAGTGATTTTTTTCTTTATTTTTTTTATTATTGTACACAAACGGGATACATGTCGTTTCTCTATTTGTACATGGCGTAAAGGCATACCATTTGTGTAATCATAAATTTACATAGGGTAATGTTTGATTCATTCTGTTATTTTTTTCCCGTCCCCCCACCCCTCCCACCCCTCTTTTCCCTCTATACAATTTAGTGATTTTTAAGTTGACTAAGAATAAATGAAGTTAGAGGGTTTATTTAGGATACACCCCCATGACAATTTCATCTTGTGCAAAAATTCTTTTTCTGATGTCTTATCAAGGACTCATGATGGGTCTGTTAAAAAGAACACAACGTGCCATGCTACAAAAGGTAAGTTTATTGTGCCCAGGGGTTTATTTCAGTGCCCCAAACTTTTGTTCTATGATGGTGGTTCCTGCCTCAGATCCCCAGCCCCGAAAAGGGGAAAAAAAAAAAAAAAGGCAGTAAACACGCCCACATACACATGTTCAGATTGTCTTGGGTGTTGTTAGCTTAATGGGATGTTAGGTGTTATGCTGAAGCACCCTTTATTAGGGGAAATTATGTAGTAATGGGATAGGGAAATAATTTATTTTCAGGAATATTTTTTAAAATGAAGGTTCTCCAGCAACCAAATGGAATGAGTCGACTTCAGCATGAGTCAATATACATTCAATGTAGGTCTCCATTGAAACTCTGATTTTAAAAACACTTATTCTATTTTAAGATTCACCACTCACAACCTTGGGTTGAACAGATTTCCATGATATTTAACTTCCAGGCATGTATTGGAAGGTTAAAAAAAAATCATGGAATCAGGGAAAGAGGAAAAGAATTTTTGGTAATAAGCGTCAAGAGCTATAAATATGCAGATGTGTAACTTGCTTTGGAAACTTCTGTAATACATATACACAGACATTTCTAACAAATACTGTATGGGTAACTTGTTAATAGTAGAGGACTGCTAGGCATGGTGATACACACCTGTCATCCCAGAAGCCACAAAGTCTGAGGCAGGATGGCAAGTTTGGGGCCAGCCTGGGAAACTTGGGGAGACGCTGTCTCAAAATAAAAAGGGCTGGAGCTGGAGCTCAATGGTAGAAAAAAGTGAAACAGCAGCTGGGATTGTGGCTCAGTGGTAGAGCCTGGCATGTGTGAGGCACTGGGTTCGATTCTCAGCACCACATATAAATAAATAAAATAAACATATTGTGTCCATCTACAACTAAAAAAAAAATTTTTTTTAAAGTAAAACATTACCAAAAGAAAGTTAAGGGGTACATTTTCTGTGGTGGACATGATGTCAGAAATTCCATGGTCATCCCCCAAAGTTGATATTGCTGATACCCCCAAAGTTGATATTGCTGCTGGGTTCCCCAGTTGTGTAGCTGAAACTCAGTGTGATGGGTAGGGGTATTAGATGGACCTCCAACAACTGCAAATGATCTAGCACAGAGCTCCTCACTCTACATAGTGCATAAGAACCTTATGGAGAGCTTATTAAAGCAGATCAGCAGTGCTGGTTTCAGAGGTTCTGATTCAGAAGTCTGTGGTGGTGTGGGGAAATTTGAATCTCTGACAAGCTTGAGACTGAAGCTGCCTATCCAGGGACCACACTCTGAGTAGCACTGGTCTAAAAGTAACAGTGAATTTAAAAGTTCACAAATTCTTCTGGGCAAGGTGGTGCATGCCTGTGATCTCAATTCAGAAGGCTGAGGCAGGAGGATTGCAGGTCCTCCTCAGTAACTTTGTAAGGCCCTAAGCAACTCAGCGAGACCCTGTCTCTAAATAAAATATGAAAAAGGGCTGGGGCTGGGTTTGTCCCTCAGTGGTAGAGTGCTTGCCTAGCATGTGTGAAGCACTGGGTTCAATCCTCAACACCACATAAAAATAAATATATAAAATAAAGGTATTGTGTCCATCTACAACAACAACAACAACAAAAAAAAAAAAAAAAAACGGGCTGGAAATGTTGCTCAGTTAAGGTCCCCTGAGTGCAGTCCCAGTACCCTACTCCAAAAAAATTCACAAATTCTGAATTTTTATCACATTTCTGTCTGAGTACATTTGATGGCTGTGGAAGGTAGACTCTGCAGAAAATAAAAATTGGCAAAAGGTGTATATCTTTGGGCTGGATTCTTAAGAGTGGGCAGAACTTATCCTTCATAAGGAGGTCACTTGCGACTTTCATCATAATGAACCAATTCCTGCAATGAGGGCATTCTATTCATGACGGGTTTTAATTTTATTTATTCATTTATTTGTCTAGTACTAGGGATTGAACCCAGGACCTTGCACAAGTTAGTTAGCACTCTCCTACTGAGTTACACCCCACCTGTTTTTTGTTTGTTTTGTTTTGTTTCTTTTGAGATAGATGTTGTTTTGTTGCCCATGCTGACCTCAAACTTGTAATCCTCCTACCTCAGCCTCCCATGTACCTTGGATTACAGACATGTGCCACCTCATGAGGGTTCATATAGGTCCCACCTTTTGAAACTGTTGCATTGGAGATTAAGTTTATAACACATGAACTCTGGAGGACACATTCAAACCATAACAAGTGATATACTCAGAAATTAATAGGAGTGTTTGTTAGATTGGTGGGTTTAGGCATAGATTAGAGAAATAATTCATCTTGAAGTAAATGTCCTGATTCTCTAAGTCCTGCCTAGTTGTAATTAGATGTCACTAAACCAACAACACCAGCATCACCTGGGAATTCAATAGAAATGAAATCCTTGCCCCACCCAGACCTACTGAATTAGAAATTCTGGCAGTGAAGCCCATCAACCTATGGTTTAATAAACCTCCATGTGATTCAAATGCATGTTAAGTCTGTGATCACTGCCATACTAGTAGTTCTCAGATGTAGCACACAGAATCACAACTACCTGGTAGTATTTGTTTGAAAAAATGAATTCTTATTCCTTCCTCAGTGTGGGTCTAACTTTTAAGTACTTTTGGGAATTCCAATGTAGACATTTTTTACAACACTGCCTTAAACCAGAGGTGTTCAAAATTTTTTGACCAGGACCCACATGTTATTGGAACTCATGAAATATAATAATATTTATAATAAATAAGTGTTTCACAAAACAATAACTGAATCTCATACATGCAATGAATTCTGGTGTTTTCTGTTCTATTTCTTTTTTAAAATGCTGGTGTTTGGGCTGGCGGTGTTATAGCTCAATGACAGAGCACTTACCTAGCATGTGCAAGGCCTTGGGCACCAAAAAAAAAAAAAAAGAAAGAAAAGTGCTCATGGCAGAATTACCGAATTGATTTCATGACAACTAATGGGTTACAACTTGAAAAAACACACCCTGGATCATTGCCTCTCAAATTTTACAGTGCATTTACAGATTCTAATTTAGTAAGACTGGGGTGGGCTGAGGCTTAAGATTCTGCATTTCTAACAAACTTCCAAGTGTTGTTAATGCCGCTCATCCATTTATTACACTTCTAATAGCAAGGCCAGGACCATAAAGAGTTCAAAGAGATGACAACAAACTTGATGCTGCCCCCTTTCAAGAGCCTAACTCTCTTTATAATTGTGCACTTTAAAACAAATAGCAATTAGCATCTGGGGTTGTGGCTCAGTGTTAGAGCGCTCACGTAGCATATGTGAGGCACTAGGTTCAATCCTCAACACCACATAAAAATAAACAAATAAAGGTATTTGTCCACCTATAACTAAAACAAATTTTTAAAAAAGAAAGAAATTGCAATTATACTAGGATATTATTCTGTCCTGACCTGCCCTACTTATGGAATTCAAACACTCAACCTATGTGGGTGTAAGCAGACACTGATTTTCAGCAGATCTTGTCAGATTAGTGCATTCATGGGAACTCAAAAGGAGATTTTTATCTATCACCCATCTGATTTAATCATGGGTCCTGGAGTAGGGTAGCCTTTCTCACTCTTGAGTATCAGAATTGAAAAAATTAAAAAAAAAAAAACCTGACATCATATAGAACTATAGTTCTAGAATGATGAGATGTGCGTCTTGTGTCACATTATTAAAATATCCCTTCATATGTAGGTGAGGAAGTTCAAAGAAATGGTACATAGAGAGGTCAGGGTGTTCCCAGAGCAAAGCTGGTTGACTAGCTGGGTGTGGTGGTGCAGGCCTGTAATCCCAGTAGCTTGGGAGGCTGAGGCGGGAGGATTGTGAGTTCAAGGTCAGCCTCAGCAATTTAGCAAGGCACTTAACAACTCAGTGAGACCCCGTCTCCAAATAAAATGAAAAAAGGGCTGAAGATGTGGCTCAGTGGTTAAGCACTCCTGGGTTCAATCCCCAGTATATATAAAAAAAAAAAAAAAGTTGTCTGACCCCTACCTTTGTGAATTCATAGACTAGGATCATGCAAGCTCAGAGGCCTCATATGTCAGCCACAAAATGGTGCCAAGAATCTCAGAGCACTGACTGACATTTACCTAGCTTATAGAGACTACTACACAAATTAAGAGTGCTAGGTTGGATTGTTTATTTTATCATGAAAAGTCTAACTGCCAAGAGAATTGACACTGTGTCCTCAGACTTGTGTCCTTTCTCTTCCTATAGAAAATTATGTATGGGAAGGCAAATAATTATGACATTGTTGGGTGAGCATGAGAAAGTGAAGTTCATTAAATATTTGGAAGGTTTGTGGATCATTTCCATAACAGAAAATTGATCTACTAAAGGGAACCTTTTCCCTTGGCCAGACATTAGATGGGATTCACTAACATCTTCCTCTAAGGACCCATTTCCTAGACCTTTTCAGCTGAATGATCCACACTCATTGAATCTTTTTTTCACCATGAGTACATTTAGTTAGTATGTCAAATCTTTTAAGTTTATATCTTTTATGTATCTTTTTACATGTCTCTGCTCCAATCCATGATTATTATTTATGTAGACTCTCAGAGGCAATGTAATTTCTTTTTCTTTCTTTCTTTTTTTGGTGCTGGTGAGTGAACCTGTGACCTTACATGTAGGCAAGTGCTCTATTACTGAGCTATACCCCCAAAACCTTATATATTTATTTATTAGTTTTTAAAGAGACAGGACCTCTCCATTGTCTAGGCTGGTCTTGAACTCCTTAGCTCAAATGATCTGCCTGTCTTAGCCTCCCTGGGTCAAACAGAAGCATACTACCAAATCCAGCAAATTTATTTCCTTCCTTCCTTCCTTCCTTCCTTCCTTTCTTTTTAAGAGACATTTCATTTGCCTTCTCTTAACTACCATAGTTTATCTTTTGGATTATTAGTGTCAATATCATTCTTTCCTCATTTTAGTATTTCAGTCTAAACATTTTCTATCCTTTTAAAAGTTTTACTTTTATTATTAGGCAGGGCATGTAACTCAGTGGTAGAGTACTTGCCTAGCATGCTGGAGTACCTGGGTTCCATTTCCCGTACTGCCCCCCAAAAATAGTTTTTGAATGTCAAAGCAATTCATTATATAACTTTTTAAAAGGCCAACAACGCTAAAAGATTATAACAAAAAATGGTGGAACATTGCCCCTCTTCTCCCAATATTTTCCCCCAAACCAGCTACCCAGAGACAGAATTGTGAAAATAGTGCAGAAGTTCTCCTGCACTCCACACCCAGCTTCTCCTATTATTAACATATTGCATTAGTATGGTGTATTTGTTGTACTTAGTGAACACATTGCTATTAACTAAAGTTCACACTTACCTAGTCTTCTAAACACCAATGAAATTGTTCCCCTTCCTGTTCCCATTATCTTTGCTGAGGTCCTTATTCTTTCTCTATCCTGTGTGGTTTCTTTCTTTTTTTATTTTTTTTTAGTTGTAGAGGAACATATTACTCTTATTTTATTTATTTTTTTGTGGTGCTAAGGATCAAACTCAGTGCCTCACACATGCTACAACTGAGCTACAACCCCAGCCCCTCTATCCTGTTGTGTGTGTGTGTGTGTGTGTGTGGTGCTGGGGATTGAACCTAGGCCCTTATGCATGCGAGGCAAGCGCTCTACCAACTGAGCTATATTCCCAGCCCCTCTATCCTATTTTTAAACTTTAAACACCTCCACTGCTTTATCTACCTCCATCTTCCAAACTTTGCTTTCTAAAACATAAAACTGATTTTTTCACTTCTTTATCTAAAACTCTTTCACGGGACTTCCTGTTACTAGAATAAATTCCCAACTCTCCATGACTGGCTCCCCTTCAGAATCTGGAGCCCCCATGCCTTTTCTAGTCTCATTTCTTGCCATCATTCCCAATGTGGTACTCCAGTCACAACAAAGCAATCCATTTGTCATTTTCTGATACCTTTAGGACATTTCACAAATCCTTTCCTCTTTCTAAACATTCTTTCCTTTTCCTCTTTCTGGCAAAGTATGTCTCACCCACCCCAAGCTCAGGACAAACATCACCCCCAAGAAGTTCCCCCAGTCCCCAACATGGTTCTCCCTCTGTACTCCCACAGACCTTCTCCATGATAACCTTTTTTATATTGTGCAGTGATTGTTTATGAGTCTCCTTCTCACACAATTATTCTTACTTATCTTTGTACCCTGTCTCTACCCACCCCCAAACCCTCAGCATATAGTCTGATATCCAGAACACAGCAACAGCCAGCTAACATGTATTGAGTACTTAGGTACTTAATAAATATTTAAGGAATAAATGAAGACAACACATGAGACATTTGAGGAAATCTAAGAAAGTTCCTACCCTTAGGATTTCCTGAAGTCCTAATTATGAAAGTATACACAAAAACATACCTGCAGGCACATGTGTGCATTGTTTTTTATTGTGACTAATGACATGAAAGACATATAGACTCAGACAGGCAAGGTTATCAACATGGAACGTATTTTGAAAATGGCTAAAACGTAGTCTCCAGAAAGCAGGAATTTTTATTCGTTTACTGTGGCATCCTCAGTGTCTCGTACGTAGTAAGTGCTTGTGTTACTCAGGGTACCAACAGGAAACAGATGGCACACTCAAAATAGGGATATTTGAGGAGAGACCATTTATAAGGTTGTAGGGGAACCTCAAATGATAACAAAGGAACATGGGGCTTGTAACAGTGAGAATTTGTTACCTCTGCCCTAAGTCTAAAGGGAGGAGAAGTTTTGCAGAGCAGCCTGCCCTATCTTGAGAAGACCATCAGTTACAGCCACCTGACTACTAGAAAGGCCACCCACCTCTATAAGGGTAACCTCAGTCCAAATCACAGTGTTTCAAAGTAGAAACACTCCGACTTAAATAGCTGGCATTAATATATAAGGATTCTAATCTAGTACAGGGATCAAGCAGCAGGAGTCTCTGAGCCAAGGCTGGCAAATGTATTTACCATTATTCTTCCCTTCCACACTCCCCAACCTTGGCCTCCAAGATGGGATTTTTCTTTCTTTTAATCAGCTCTAGGTCTTTTCTACTTCACTCATAGAAGTCTCTTCTCAACATAGTGCTCCAAGCACTACCAGTAAATTACTGTTACCTGGTATGAAGCCTATTTGTCAAACTGGTTCTAATCAAATAAGGATTAGAACTAGCAGGGTTGGTAGGGTCTTTCTAGTTTGAAGTTAGCATCTATCCATCAACTGGGGATACTGAGATTGGGTCTGCTCCCAGGGAGAAGGGCCTGCCAAGTGCTAGACTAAGCAGACTTTTTTTTTTTTTTTTTTTTTTTGGCCCGAGATAGCCAGCCTAGGGTTCAAGTTAGGACTCTGATCCTAAGAGAGAAAGTTGGAATTCAAATCAGCAATCAAAGTAAAAATTGTACAGACTGGTCAAAACAATGAAAAATGAAGGTAAGGCATACAGTGTACATATAGGATATGTTTATGAAAGCAAGATTGATTTCAGACTCATGCTGGTGGACATGATATTCTAAGGTACTCTTAGGCATGGTGAGGGCTGACTCATTTTGGGTACTACTGAACTCACAACAGTTAGAAGGTATTACGTACCTGAAGTTAACCAGAACGAGATAGGGAAAGGAACAATGACTGTTTTTCTTATTCTCTTCTCCCTCTTTTTAAAAAACTTTCTATATTAAAAAAAGGCTTTGCTGAGAATACTTAACTAAAATAAGCACAAGAGATCACAATAACTAATATTTACTCAGTATCTTCTCTGTTTTATGTCTTAGATATGTTTTCATTTATCTACGTAGCTCTATAAGGTAGATATAATTATACTTTACAGATAAGGAAATGAAAATTTAGAGAAATAAAGCAAATAAGTTGCAGCTTCAAGGTTTTGATTCAAGCTTATTTGACTCTAAAACCTGTATTATTTCTAATATATCAGTTACCTATGTTACCCTATTAAGACAATGATTTCAATCATCCTCAAGTCTTGAATTCCTTAAGGTCATCATAAATGATGAGGACAAGCAAGATTAATGTATAAAGGCTTTAAGAGGAAATATATTAGCATATTAACAAACATTTACTTAGTTAAAATAACAAGAAAAGGGCTGGGGTTGTGGCTCAGTGGTAGATCACTTGCCTGGCGTATGTGAGGCACTGGGTTTGATCCTCAGCACTACACAGAAATAAATAAATTAAATAAAGGTATTTAAAAAACCAGACTATTTTATTAATCTTTATGTTTTTTTCATGTCAATGATTATACCTGCCATATTTAGAGTACTTTCTAAGACATCTCATTCATGGTTTCTGATGGCAGGGGAATCTATGTCTTTTACTACGTTACTTTTCTGTTTCAGAATGACTCTTTACCAGATGTGTGCCCCAGAGAAAAGCACCTGTTTTAAGAATTGCCAGTCCTTAGACTAGCTGGTAACCTCCCACAAAGCCTGGCATAACAAAACGAAGTGAACCAACTGCCTGAGATTTTTTTTTTCACTCAGATATTGGAATTGGCAAACTCAGAGAATATCAAATAACAGGGTAAAATAAATCCATGGTGAATCTAAAGCATAAGTTATGAAGTAAAACAAACACAACAGCGTTTGGATAGGGGCTGGAGTTGTAGCTCATTGGTAGAGTACTTTACTAGCATGCATGAGGTCCTGGGTTCTACCCTCGGCACTGCCAAAAACCAAAACAAAGCAACAAAAAACCAAACCAAGGGGCTGTGGTTGTGGCTCAGTGGTAGAGCGCTTGCCTAGCATGTGTGAGGCATTGGATTCGATTCTCAGTAGCACATATAAATAAAGGAATAAAATAAAGGTCTATTGACATCTAAAAAGTATTAAAAAAAAAGAAACCAAACCAAGCAACAACAACAAAATCCAGGTGAAAACATATGAAGGTAGTTCTTGACCTACCGTGGTTCAGTTTAGACTTTTTGGACTTTATGATTGTACAAAAGCATACCCATACAACCATTCTGGTGTTCACTTTCATTACAGTATTCAACAAATTATATGAGTTTAACACTTTATTAGAAAATGGACTTGGTGTGAAATGACTTTGCCCATGACTTTGCCCAACTCTAGACTAATGTTTTGAGCATCTTTTTTTTTTTTTTAAAGAAAACAATCTTCTTAATTTTTTAAATAACTTTGTTTTATTTATTTATTTTTATGTGTTGCTGAGGATCGAATCCAGTGCCTCACCCATGTTAGGCAAACACTCTCCCACTGAGTTATAACCCCAGCCCCTGTTTTGAGCATCTTTAAGATAGGCTAGGGCTGGGGGTGTAGCTCAGTGGTACAGCGCTTGCCTAACATGGATAAGGCACTGGGTTTGATCCTCAGCATCACATTAAAAAAAAAATTAGATAAATAAAGGTTAAAATTGTTTAACAAACGATATACTAAAATAAGTTATGTATGGTGTTTGATGTGATAGGTATATTAAATGCAGCTTAGCTTGTGATATTTTCAAGCTACGATGGGTTTATTAAGTCCAGGAGCATTATATAACTGAGGGTACTAAGAAAAATGGCATATAGAAATTAGGATAACTTGAGGAGAATTTATCTGCACAAGAACTAATTACAAATGCGAGGGCAGAGCACAGCACACAGCAGAAAGTCAGGGATTGTGGAAAAACCCAGTCCAATCTCCCCGGCAAGGGAGCTTTTACCATCTCTAGACTTACAGGGATGAAATGCAGGGGAGGTTAGGAAGGGAACGTGTTGAGAGTGAGCCATTTTGAGAGGAGCAGAGGCCTTTGATTGAGGATTACAGCTGCCTAAAGGGACCTTCTAAGAAGGGGCCAAGGAGAATAAATATATCGACCTCATTCTGTTAATCTGATCCATACAGGCCAAGTTTCCAGGAAACAGAGCAGGGTGGGAAAGGGCAAAGAGGAGATCTGGTGGGGCACAGCGAAGATATTCTGGGCATAGCAAGATAAACAGAAATAAAGCAATGAGTAGATGGAGAACACAGCAGACTCGTAGGCAGGAGGAGTTGCCATGTAAGAGAAAGAGAATGTGCTATTGACAAAAGACGGAAGAGCGGCTGCCCCCTCGAGCTGCCTCAGATCCTGATGACTTTCCACTTTGAGGTCCTGTGCCAGCTTTAGCCTCGGTGGACTTTATAGTAGACACTTTTCCTTTAAAATATTCCATACGTAATTCTCTGTTTCCTGCAACTCCAAAAGCCTACGAAAATATTGGGTACAATTAGAAGACTTTATTCCTCTTTAGAAATCCTGCAAATAAAGACATTTGAGACAGGTAGGCCACTTACTGAAAATGAATTATAACACTCTCCTCAGCTTTTTGTAAAGTGTCCACGTTTAAAAATAAAGGTGCCAGTGTCATGAAAACCACCTACTGTCAAAATTGAGAAATTATAAAACTGACCTAATTAAATGGGTTCTCTTGGATTATGGAAAACATAGGCTACTCTTTGAAAGAATCACAGACCATTCTACAGGAAATTAAGACAGTAGTACATTTTTTCTTTAATTGTCCTCCACCCTCCCCAACTATATTAATTTATTAATATATGAAATTGCACACATTTAAAGTGTACACTTTGATCAGTTTTGACATAAGAATTCATGACCACAATCAAAATAAGATTTCCTTATGTTCCAAAAATTTCTTTGTACCATATTTTAATCACTTCTTCCTGTAAGTAACCATGAAACCATGATCCTCATTAGTCACTACAGGTTAGTTTGCATTTTATAGAATTTTATGTAAGTGGGCCACATAGGATATATTCTTTTTTGCCTGTTTTTTCCCCACTCAGTAGGATTATTTTGAGATTAATGTATGTTGTTGAATGTATTAATAGTTCTTTCTTTTTTATTACTGAGTAGTATTCCTCGTATGAATGAATAGACCCCAATTGGTTTGTCTGTCTATATATGAATAGACATTTGGATTGTTTCCAGTTTGGGCTATTACACAACTGTTAATTTTAACATGGAAACAGGAATGATATTTTTCTGAATGACCAAGATTAAGAAATTAAGAAATGTCAGAAGCAGACAGCTTCACTAAATGGAAATTAAAAGCACTACACCTAAACTCCAACGATCTGGGTTGGTCTTTACTGACTGTGGGACTCAAGGCCAATAACTTGACACCTGCTGAGTCTTGATTCCTTTATGTGTAAAAGAAGATTAATACTACCTGTCTTTTCCCTTTATTGCAGCACCATTCACAATAACTAAAATATGGAATCAATTGAGGTGTCCCTTAATGCATGAGTGGATAAAGAAAATGTGGTATAGGGGCTGGGGAGATAGCTCAGTCGGTAGAGTGCTTGTCTTGTAAGCACAAGGCCCTGGGTTTGATCCCCAGCACCCAAAAAAAAAAAAAAAAAAAAAAAAAAAAAAAAAAAAAAAAAAAGAAAATGTGGTATATATACCCAACAAAATATTATTTGGCCTTAAAAAGATGAAATCCTGTCATTTGTAGCAGTATGCACAAACTATAGACATCATCTAAGTGAAACAAATCAGGCACAGATGGACAAATACTGCTTCTCACTTATTTGTGGAAGCTAAAAAAAAAAAGAAATCAATCTCAGAGAAGCTAGTACATTAGTGGTCACTAAGGACTAGGAAGAATAGGGATAACAGGATAATAGTACCAAAGTACAGTTAGATAGGAGGAATTAGTTCTTTTTTTTTTTTTTTTTTTTTTAACAGAGCAATAGTGTAAATATAGTCTATGACAATATACAATGTACTTCAAAGTAACTAGAAGAGTTCAAATGTTCTTAGTACATAGAAATGATAAAAATTTGGGACTGGGACTGTAGCTCAGTGACAGAGCGCTTGCCTAGCATGTGTGAGGCTCTGGGTTCAATCCTTAGCACTGCATTAAATAAACATAAAATAAAGGCATGCTGGGTTAGAGGTTGTGGCTCATTGGTAGTGCACTGGTCTAGCTTGTGGGAGGCCCTGGGTTCTATACTCAGCACTACATAAAAATAAAATGAAGGTATTGTGTTCACTTATAACTAAAAAAAAAATTTAAAAAAAGTATGCTGTCCATCTCCAACTACAAAAAAATTTTTTAAGAAAATGATAAAAATTTGAGGAGATGGAAATGCTAATTTCACTGATTTGATCATTATACATTGTATACACGTATCAAATTATCATAGTGTAAATCATAAATATGTACAAATATTTAACATGTATAAATATTAAATACCTGCACCCCAGGATTATTATGAGGATTAAATAAGACAATGCATATAATTAACTTTCTTTCAAATATTAGCTATTATTACTATGGAAATAGGGGAGAGAGCATTGAGAAGTTAGTCTGCCTTAGTTTGGACTGCAATAACCAATAGCATTAACTATGTGGCTTAAACAATAGAAATGCATCTCTCATAGTTGGGGACTTGGAAGTTCAAGAACAGGGTGACAGTGTTGTTCTCTAGTGAGGACTCTCTTCCAGGCTTGCCGATGGATGCCTTCTGTGACCTCACATGGCAGAGAGAGGGAGGCCTAGCAAGCTTGCCTTCTGGTGTCCCTTCTTATAAGGGCACTAATCCCTTCTTAAGGGCCCTACCCACAAGACTTCACCTAAACCTAATTACCTCTTAAAGATTCCCATATACAAATGACCTCATACTGGGACAAATTCAACATATAAATTTGCTGGTGGTAGGGCCACAATTCAGTCCATACCAGAACCTTCATTATTTTTCTGTGCCTACTATGGACCCCTATAATGAAGCCCAAAAGGTACCGTCAAATATCATGACTCCGAGCTAAAAGATAAAATATATTGGGTTGGGAGTGTAGCTGAGTAGTAGAGCATTTGCTTAGCATGCATGAGACTCTGAGTTTGATCCCCAGTCCCACAAAAAAAAAAATTAATAATTTAATTTTTTAAAATGTTGGTCAACGTCTCTTTCTTCTTAAGATCAAGTTCAATTTCTTTTCCTTGATTTTCATATAGCTTAATATGTTATTCTTTTATCAGGTACTCCATGAATATTTATGGATACAACAATAAGTACTTGTATAGCGTTCTATAAATTACAGTGCATTTTCAAATACATTATCTCAGTCTGACCTTCCAATTTCCCCAGGGAATTATCCCCATTATTGAATAAAGAAACCAAGGCTCAGAGAGTTTACAAACTAACTGATAAAATAACCCAGCTCTTCAAATGCCAGCTCAGAGTTCATGACAGGATTCAGGTAGATGCTTCAGCCTCCAGCTAGTACTAATATGTACCATCTTTGCAGGATAAAGCAAAACTTTATTTTTAGGAAACTAAAACGGGTGGTAGTATTTTGTATACTACAATGTATACTTTATCAGAGAACCACAGGAAATCCGAAAATTTCAGGATTTTAGGACTTTATTTGTAAAATTTGGAATGGATATAACCATTACTCTCCTTCCTACTAAATATAATTCTGAGCAAAAAAAAAGAATTTAACTTTACTACACGTACTCCATATCAGCTACAAGTAGTTTCTTTCTTACATATTGTTTCTGATTTAACTAAACATTGCTTTAGGATTATTTCCCACTTTTTCTTTTCTCCTTTTCTAATCTTACTCAGAACAGTTTTAAAACCTATTATAGTTGAGTGCAGTCACACAGGTCTATAATCACAGCTACACAGGAGGCTGAGGCAGGATCACAAGCTCAAGGCAAGCCTGGACAATTTTATGAGACCCTGTCTCAAAATGAAATTTAAAAATAAGGCTAGGGTTGTAGTTCAGTGGTAGAGTACCTCTGCGTTTAATCCCAGGTTCTGGGGATGGGGTGTCTGGGGACGTTAAAATAGTAGTAGGTCACTTAACTAGCATGTATGAGACCCTGGGTTCAATCCCTAATACTGAAAAAAAAAAAAAAAAAAAAAAAGATTGGGGCCCTTCTTAGGTAATCAGTCATTATTATTGCTTGGTCTTAAATTAGGTATTATCTCAAAGGATCTAAATTGGTACTTTTTATGGTTAGCACATGAAAAAGAGCTTAGCAAAAGCACCTGATAGGTGATAAGCTAAGTTGTTCTTCTGGATCTTATTACTCCAAATTCTTATTTTGAAAATATAAAAAGTACTTATTTATAAAGAGAGACTTAAAGTAACTGGATTATGTTAATCCTGGATCCTTTTCTAATAAAAGTGCATTGTTAAAGAGAGATTTTTAAAAAACCATAAAGCACTCAGTATTTTTCTATTCACTTTCCTATAAATGAAATCTAATATTTTATGGAGAGTCTGAGTTTATAACAAGATTGATAATGTGTTAGGTTTTTCTCAAAATCTAGAAATGCTTTCAAAATAATATTAATTTTTGACTGGTTTAAAACTAAAAGTTCCATTAATTAAGACAGCTAGTGGTATTCAACTTCCCAAGAATTACTGGGCTGTGGAGTTAGAGTCATTAAAACTTACTAAGAGGGCTGGGGTTGTGGCTCAGTGCTGGAGTGCCTACCTAGCGTGTGTGAAGTACTGGCTTCAATCCTCACCACTACATAAAAATAAATAAAATGAAGGTATTGTATGCATCTATTAAAAAAAAGAACTTACTAAGAAACTAAAGCAAGTGAACTCTTCCAGGACAAACACAGGTGCTTTGACAGTCCCTGGTCAAGTAGAACTAGTCCCTTGGAAAGTAAATATTTAATGCTCACATGAAGAAATCAGATGTGCAAGAAGTGGGGTCTTCATCTGTATATAGTTAATACTGCTGCCTACATGCTTTAGCTTAGAAAGAAATCAAGTTTTGAAGAGTCCTAAGTGTCCTAAGACAGTATTTTGTATATAGTGAACATTTAGCAATTTTCTATCAAAGAAGAATACATAATGATATATAATACTGGGCCCATCCCAATGAATCCAAAGCCATTTGAATTAAAAAATAAGCCTGTGGGGAAAAAGTAGGTAGAAGGAGGTAGAGAGGAAGCTACAACACTTGCTAGATTGAAAAGGGAACATTTGCTGGGTACACACCTGTAATCTCAGCCCCTCTGGAGGCTGAGGCAGGAGGATCACCAGTTAGAGGTCATCCTGGGCAGACTGACTCAAGAGAAAAAAAAAAGAAAGAAAGAAAAAAAGGAGGGGCTGGTCGTATGGGAATATAGCTTAGTGGTAAATTGTTCCTTAGGTTCTATCCCACCCCCGGGGTTCAATCCCCAGCACCAGGGGAAAAAGAAGCGGGAGTGGGGTAAACTCTAATACACAAGGTGTCCATAGTACCTAAGTTTGTTAGTTTATTTTTTTCATAAAATTTCCTTCTGGGGCAAGGATTGATGCTTAGTGGTAGAGTACTTGCCTAGCATATGTGAGGACGTGGGTTCCATTCCTAGCACTATAAAACAAACAAAAACTAGTGTCCTGTCTACTTTGTAAACAGATTTGCCAAACATCTGAATAGGAGCTGAAAACCTCATGAAGTATGACACACCCTTCAGGTATATCCTAACACCATATCCACTTTTGATCTAAGAGTCATTACTGCAACACTGTTTTGGTATGTGTTCTTATATGCAAATCCAGGGAGTTCATCATGAACTAAGCATCTCTTAAGTTGATGAACAAAGAGATGAGTTGAGGTGAGGTTGCTCTCATTAATTGCTTTTATTTGGATTTCCTCTCTAAGCAAACCCTGAGGCAAAGACTGTAGTGCAAGTAGTTAATTTTGGGAGAGTTAGGGAAAGGGGGAAGTAAGGTGAAGGAAGGCTGTGAATGGAGGGGGTATTATCAAGACAGTTACTGCAGTAAAAGAAACGGGCAAGGGGCATCAGGAGACAAGACTAAAGTGCTCACCACCTTTCAGAACAGGGTTATAGCTTTATTTTATTTAAAAAAAATTTTTTTTATTTGTCAGTGGACCTTTATCTATTTGTTTATTTTTTATTTCTTTATATGCGATGCTGAGGATCGAATCCAGGGCCTCACACATGCCAGGTAAGTGCTCTACGACTGAGCCACAACCCCAGACCCACTTTAATTTTATTTTAAAAACCAATGCGTCATTTCTTGAGGCCACAACTTTGTTGACTGAGAGTCACACCCATTCAGCTTCACCATCTCTATTTGATACTTGTTACTATTCTAGACCCTTTATGATCCTGGATCACATTTCAGCATCACTTTACCATGTCAATCAGATTTATGGGAAAATATTGAAGTGTGTGTTCTTCTTTTATTTTTACTTTGAACATTTCTTACTTGTTTACATTATGAAATATATCAAACAGAAAATAATATAACTGATACCTATAAATTCACCATGTAGATTTTATATTTGCTTTTAAGTTTTTTGTGTGTGGGTACCAGGAATTGAAACCAGGGTCTTTATTTTATTTATTTATTTATTTTTGTAAATAAACATAAAGTTCTGGATAAGCAAAAGTGCTTCCCCTTTGTCTCTTTTCCTCTTTCCCATTTTCCTCATGATAATTACTACCTTCAAAGTGGCATATATTCTTTCCATTCTTATGCTATCAGACTTCTATCTTACTTGTATTCATTAACAAGATAGTATTTGTGTTTTCAAATTTTATATAACTGGCATTATCATACACTTGAAAATTAATTTTTAAAAATACAACATATTTTACAGGTTTATATTTTGCATTTAGAGTTGTATAATTTCTATTGTATGAATAAATCATGGTGACTGGTGACTGCATTCTTATACTGGTACGGATCAGTGATTTCTAATGTTTGATAGTTTTAAAAATGCTTGACTGTTCAATTTTCTTGATAGCATATATATGGAAGTGGTTTGCCTTTTCATGTAGTTTAGAATAATTTTTGCAGGATAGAAATTTTTACTTTGGATCTTTAATCTAGTTGGGATTTATTTTTGTGTATGCTATGAGGTAGGGATCTAATTTTATCTTTTTTTCCATGTGGAAAAACTATAAAAAGTTTCTGTTTCTTCTACATTAAATTGAAATACTTCAGATAGGCATTTAGGATGTAAGGACTTAAAAAAATAACCACAATGCCACATCTTTTTTTTTTTTTTTTTTTTTTTTTTTTTTTTTGGTAATACTGAAGAATGACCCCAGGGGAGTTTTACCACTGAACTTCATCCCTGGTTCTTTTCATTTTTTATTTTGAGACAGGTCTCAATAAGTTGCTGAGTCTGGTTTTGAACTCATGACCCTCTTATCTCAGTCCCCTGAGTCACTGTAATTACAGGTGTGTGCACCCATGCCTGGATAATTCCTTTATATTATCCCTCATCTGTGTTAAAATTTTCCCAAGTATCTATTTATGTTGACTTCTTTGAATCAAGATTCAGGCAAGGGGCCAGGCATGGTGGTGCATGCCTGTGATCCCAGCAGCTAGGGAGGCTGAGGTAGGAAGATTGCAAGTTCAAAGCCAGCCTCAGCAACTTAGGGAGCCTCTAAACAACTTAGCAAGACCCCGTTTCTGAAATAAAACATAAAAAGGGATGGGGATGTGGTTCAGTGGTTAAGCAACCCAGGGTTCAATCCCTGGTACCAAAAAAAAAAAAAAAAAGATTCAGGCAAGGTCAACATATTACAATTGGTTACTAAATCTCTTTCCTGTTACAGATTTTCCTCTCCCAACCTTTTGTGCCATTTATTTAAGAAACTGGGTCATTTATGAAAAATCCTGCATTTGGTTGATTATATCCTTGAGGTATTTATTGATTGATCTATTGATTGTGCTGCTGGGGATCGAAACTAGGGCTTTGTACATGGTAGACAAGTGTTTACTTGTAACGGGTCTGCTGCATGCTTTGAATATAAACCTTGCTGCTTGACCACTGGTGGCTTGTTTTTAAATTGACACTTTCCCCTTTCTCTTCTCCTTCTCCCCCTTCCTGGCCACAGGAGAAGCAAGATTAACCTTCTGCCCATTCTAGGCTAGTTTATCTGTCCTTTAGCTCACTGACCACAGGAATGAAGGAATCCAGACTGGGGAGCTGACACGAGCAGATCTAAGAAACGACTATCTGTTAAGGTTACTGTTGAATATGAATTATGACTTCTGATGGGGCACAGCTGGAGATTTCTAGCCTTTGCATCCTCTCTTTAAAGGCCTACTGTTCCCTCTGCCAGTTGGAATCACAGCCTCTGGGACAGGAGTCCCCTGTATTTCTCATTTGCTAGCAAATCAATAACACTTTTTTCCCTTTTTCTCAAAACCTTGTCCTCTTTAATGGATTAGCAATGGAGACAAGGCTGGAGCTTTCAGTATCATACTGAGACAGTCCAGAGCCACTACAGGGCAGTTGCACTACTGAGGTCTCAACTCCTGACCCATACCCATTAAAAGTACCACAAAAACTGGACAAGCCCAAGCTCTAATGATAACAGATTTAAAGAGGATGCCTTTAAGGGAGTGGGGGGGGGGAGGAAAAATAACAGAATGAATCAAACATCATTACCCTATGTAAATGTATGATTACACAAATGGTACACCTCTACTTCATGTACAACCAGAGAAACAAGTTGTACCCCATTTGTTGACAATAAAAAAAGAGGATGCCTTTGCTAAAAAAAGAAAAAAGAAAAAAAAAAAAAAAGAAAGGAAAAGAAAACAACAACAACAACAAAAAGCACTGACTTCACGTGGGCCTGCTGATGGGTGATGGATAACTAAAGCAATGATAAAGGGCTGGCAACTCCCTTCACTTTGTGTCTGTCCCTTTTGCCTTAAACTTTGGGTCAGACTCTTGCTCAACTCTACACATAGGCATGTTAATCTCTTAAGAGTGTCTAAAAATTGGTAATACAAGGTTATTAAAACCAAATTTATCTAACCTGTCTCATCCCCCCACAAGGCTGAAGACACTAAGATAACAGAAACTAATATACTTTTTAGATCTGCAGGGATAGTCAACTACCCGCTTGTGCAACTTCCTGTTCCAGACTCCCACAGTGGCACCTGGAAGTCTTCAATCACTGTCCTATCCCTTCCAGGAACAGCGAAACGTTGCTGGCAGATCGTCCCATGATGAGACTGTCCTCTTAAGCAGCAGCAAATGCTCAGGGAAACTGAATCGCACCTGACCCCAGGATCACACATCTGATAGATAAACGGCCTATAAAACAAATGGAGATTGCCCCCTCAAATGACAAGGACTTTTCCAGAACAACCTGGCAAAACTAGAACTGAGAAAATGATCAACCAGCCCCTAACCCACCCCAACAATCCAATAAAAGATTTGTCCCTTCCCTTACTGGGCACAACCTGATCTCTTTCTCTCTGAATGCCATCTCCTATCTCCTTGAGGTAAAACTCCTCAATTAAAACTTTGCCTGTGCCTTGATACCCCTGGCTGACTTGCTTTCATTTCTGTTGACACCAGGTCAGAAGTTCCCATCTCCAGTGTCACTAGCAGTGAGCTAGGATCAATCCCATCCTGGTGGCATTAACATAATCATCTACTCAACGTATTTCCTCTATAAACCAGTCACTTCATTTAACTGTTGCAGATTCAAGTTCAACCCTTTTCAAATAAATACTTTGTAGGTGGTTCTACGTACTTCCTAGTTAATTACATTGGGAGGAACATAATATCTAGTTTTCTGATCTTTATTAATATTTGAAAATAGTTTTAGATTTACAGAAAAAGCAGCAGGCAACGCAACTCCAGAATTACTCTCTGTCCTACCCACTCTATTACAAACATCTTGCATGAGTGTGGTATGTTCATTATAATTAATAAATCAATATTGATACATTATCATTATAGCTTGCTTATTCAGAATCCTTTGATTTTACTTAGTTTTTTTTTTCTGTTCTAGGATCCCAACCAGGATACCAGGACTGTCTCACTTTTCTTTTTTTGAGGGAGTGGGCAGTTATGTGAATTGAACCCAGACAGGAATGTTTTACCACTTTGCTACATCCCCAGCCATTTTTGTTTTTTATTTTGAGACTAAATTGCTTAAGGTCTTGCTAATTTGCTGAGGTTGGTCTTGAATTTTCAGTCCTCCTGTCTCAACCTCCTGTGCCTCTGGGATTATAGGTGTGTGCCACCTTGTCCAGCTGTCTCACTTTTACTGGTATTAATTTTGACTACTGGGTTCTTTTCAGGTAGATAAGCACATTTTAAGTTCTCTATTCAAAAATGTCTCAATGGTTTCAGCATCTATTGATAATCATTGCCTAGGTCCATTATTTCATTAGAAATTGCAAAGTCATGATTTTTAAAATTCTATGGTTTCTTCTGTAGTTATTAGCTTGACTTACCAACACAGTTCTTTCTCTTGAATTATCATACCATTTATTTTGCCTAGATTTTAATAGTTTTAAATGTTAATGATTCTACTATACCAATGTGGTTTGTGTGAGAAATTATAAGTACTTTTAGCTTTTAAAATTATTTTCACAATAGTATAAAGAAAATGTTTTATTTTGCTAATCAAAGGTATGGCTTTCATCTCTGTGATATTGAGAACTACATTTTTGGGTTTTGCCCCATTTCCTAAAAATCTTGAAGTCTCCAGAATATATGAATATTCTTTGTATACTAATAAGGCAGTTGATGGCTGGAAGCCCTAGATAGCTTCAGAATGAATACTGGTTACAGGAAAGACCAAATTATGATTAGTCTCACCCCTCTAATATCTGGGGGTGAAGAGAGGGATTGAAGGTTAAGCTGATCACCAAAGGCTAATGATTTAAGCAACCATTCCTATGTAATTAAGCCTCCAAAAAACTTGGTGAGGGGCAGACATGAAGGTATGTGAGGATGACATCAGTCTGATGATCAAAAAAATTTATGGCAATCTGGCAATTCTCAGGATCCTTAGGTTGACTTGGTCTCCATTCAGTAGATAATGTTGAAAGGCCCCTAAATTATAGATTTCTTAAAATATTGTATCACTTTTTGCTTAATCCATTTATTCCATGAGCTAATTAACAGTGCACAAGAAAATTTTTCTAAGTGAGCAAATTAAAAGTAACTTTAAATTTTACATATTTCCCAGAAATTTGGGAGCGACAGGCCTGCAAGAAAAACTAACTTTGGAGTGACAGGCCTCAAAAGGCATGGCAGAACTTTAGAATTAAAATTATATTTCCTTGTCCTTTCTTTTGTCTCCTTTCTACCAATATTTTTATTTCTTCTATCCTACTTGACTGGGAACCACTCTAGCAAATTCAACAAGCCTAAGAGGGGGTGTGAGAAATTCAGTTTATAGCTGGTTGGTCAAAAGTGTAGGTAAAACAACCTGGGGCTTGTGACTGGCATCCGAAGTGGGGGACAGTCTTGTAAGACTGAGCCTTTCCCCTGTGGGATCTGATGCTATCTCTAGGCAGAGAAGTCAGAATTGATTTAAATTAGAGGATACTCAGCTATTGTCTGGTGAAGAATCTGTGGAAAATTGCATGGTGTGGAGAAACACACATATATATCTGGGCTCACAGAAGTGTTCTGTGTTGATTGTGGTATCATGAGAGCAGAGTAGAAGAAATCAAGTTTGTTTTTTCTACACAATCTCCCTCTAAGTAATTATTGTCATTACACAATATTTGTGTGGGTCAAAAACTTTTAGTCATTTAACTGATACTAACAACTAGTCCTCATAGCTTTCTAAAACTTAGTTATAATAAATAGTATTCCTGATTAATTTGCATGGTGTACAAGGGCCATAACAGCTTACAGTTGAGGAACTAAGACCCATGCAGTTAGAGGAAGTAGCCTAAAGGAACTAAGTAATTTAAATAGGCAGGTCTATTAAAGAGAACTTGCAATAAAGATAGAAGAGAATAGAGCCCCCTTTAATAAAAGTATGGCATGTCAATTGTTTTCCTTCTCCCAACTACAATCCACGTGGGCAAATAATATTCTTTTAGTAGAAAATTACATAATACCATAGTGATGAGAGAAAAATTCTGAGATGTCCCAAATTGAATTTTAAGGGCTCAGGAAGGAGGGGAGAGAAGATAAGGAAACAGCTGCTCAGTTAAGTTTCTAGAGAGTCAAACCAACAAAAGATAGTTCCACATTCCTGAACGTGTGTTAAAATCTTGACTCAGGATCTCAGATGGCCGACCCCCAGGCACCATCACAACTTGCTTGCAAACCCAACTAATCCAAAAGCAGCAAGTATTTTTCTTTAATAGCTTGTCCTCCTATTCCCAAACTTTCCCAACTTCCCATTATGCTGCCCTATTATCTATTGCCAATGTAGGTTCAACATAAGCAAAGTATGCTTTCCTTCTCCAAATTTTCATTATAAAAATGCTTTTGGCTTATAGATCATGAAAGCACATCTCCAACTGTTATCAAATTCTGCTGGCTAGATAGCTGGTAGTTGCAGGAATTTGTCCTAGGGCCTGGTTCTTCTCTGGCCAGCATATGCAATGGTTAAATAAACACTTTTATTTCAGAGATTTCTTCCTCTCAGGAATTTGGGTTTAACAATAGAAAACAACAAAATGCCTACTAGTAAAGTACCTACTAGTTAGTCACAAATTGTTTCTAATACACTAGCTATTATGGTTTAGATATGTGATATCCCCCAAAAAGTGCATGTGTGAGACAATGCGAGAATGTTCAGAGGTAAAATGATTAGTTTATGAGAGTTATGACCTAATCGATGGACTAATTTACTGGTTGGATTAGCTGGGTGGTAACTGTAAGTAGGTAGGGTGCAGCTGGAGGAGGTAGATCACTGGGGGCATGCTTTTGGGTTATATATTTTATCCCTGGTGAGCTGAGCTATTTCCCTGTTGCCACACCCTTCCACCATGATGTTCTGTCTCACCTTGGATCCAGAGTTAAGGAGCTGGCTAACCATTGACTGAACCTCTGAAATGGTGAGCCAAAATGAATTTTTCCTTCTCTAACTGGGTCTTTTGGTCATAGTGATGCAAAAGCTGACTAAAACAGTAGCCTCTTGGGATCTATTAACAAAATATTCCCTAATTCATTATCTACTTTTCTTGTTCTCAAATTTCAATAAATTTCAATACCAGTGTTTAGAAAGCATGATCCAAAATTTCAGCGGGCATGCAAGATGGAGTCTTTGGCTAGTCTTAGAAGGAACTTTTTATATTGTCTACCTCATGAACATATTATCAGAAAGAATGTTCCCAAATTTGGGACATATATTTAATAGAACAGGCTAGATTCATCTGATTCATGCAAATGACCTGTGGGGGTATTAGCTGAGAGTAAGAGAACCTTTGAACTGATAGAAAATAATGTTTCCACTTAGGAAAATAAACTCACGGAAACCATGAAAAATCTGCTCCTAGTACATATGATGAGAAATGGATCAGTGCAAAGCAAGAGATAGGCTGTGATAGTCATGGAGGTGCCCAACTTGGGTCTCCCTTCAGGAGAACTTGCAGAAGGGAGCACAGTTCATTATAACTGACACACTCATGTGTGCTCATACTAGGCAGTGTTTTCCCTGGGCTGCTCCTGGCCCTAAACTGAGAACAGCAGGATAGAACAACCAGTTCAGGCCCAGTTGGTGGTGTATGTTTGCAATTCCAGAGTCTTGCAATGCTGAGGCAGGAGGATTGCAAGTTCCAGGTCAGTTTCAGTGACTTAGTGAGACTCTTATCTCAAAATAAAAAATAAAAAGGGCTGGGGATGTAGCTCAATGGTAAAGTGCCTCTGGGATCAATCCCTAGTACTGCAAACAAATACCAGTTCATTCACCAGCAAAAGAGGATTCCTTTGATTGTCAGCTTCCTCTTGGGGATTTCTCATTGACCTGGGTGATATTTTCTCTGAATTGCTTTGTGATCTGGAGCTCTTCCTGGCCAATCTTCCCTCCCTTTCTCCTGTCACAGGTGTGTAACAGGAACTTAAAGGCTGCTTTTGATTAAAAGCCCTGACTCTTTACTCAGGACTGCAGATGTCTGATGGGTAACTAAAAACAGGATAAAAGCTTGGCTTCTCTGCCTTCATACTGCATGACCTTAAACTTTGGGTCAAATTCCTTCTCAACTCAGCATGTAAATGTCTACATCTTTCCCTTCTGATTTGTTCTTTTTTTGTATCATTCTCTCCTGCTGTTACCTTGGACTCTAGGAACAACAGGCATAACGGATAAACATCTTGGTCAAGAGACAAAGGTACCATCCACATGGTAGCCGCTTTCTTGTTCCTGACAAGGCCCTGCCTGACTGATCCCAAGATAAAACTCAAACAAACCAGGGTCTGACCAAGATCACCAGCTATGCAAGCCCCTGATTAGCGCCTTGAAAAAAAGACAGACTCTCAGTCACTAGACCTTTGGGTTTTTTCTCCCCTGTATGACCACATTGAGAATAAAATTTTTTCCTGCCTTCACATCATGTCTCTTCATCTGTCAATTGACCTCTTGGGATGGGTGGCCATACTGATCCATTGGGACCTGGAGTTTGACCTCTGGCCTAGAACTCTAGTTATAGGACCTGCATCACTCTCTCCTTTTACTCTGCTCCTTTCCCCTTTATTTTTCACAAGTATTTCCTCCAATAACTCTCTTGCACATCGACTCCCATCCTGGGATCTGTTTCTTGTTGCATTCAAACTGACATAATTAAAGAATGTACTCTAAACTCTACCAGCCTAACCACTCAACTGATGACAGCAAATATAAACAATTTGTAGAAAATTAGATCAATGGATGATTAAGATTAGAATATGTACTTTGAAATAATATTACTGCAAATTTGCATGTAAATTGTTGTATAGTTTTAAGGTCTTGTTTAAGCGATCAAAATATCTCCTGGGTCATTGGTCACAGTGAGATAGAAATTTAGGAATACAGAAAAAAACACCGACTCTCAAAAGAGAAACCCCCATGAACCATAGCAATGTAAAACAAACAACTGGAAAGCAACCTAGTCCATACACTTGTCCTTAGCCTGCCCATGACTGAGGAAAAAGCAACAAATCCACAAGATAACCACAAGGCAAGTGGAGGAACTAAGTAGCAGAATTAAAACTCACAAGGGTAATGTGCAAGCTCACAGGAAACTGGTGGGAAATTGTATAACCCTGACCTGACTCCACCTCTAGTCAAGTCCCCAGCTATTCTATAAATAATAGAACCCCAGTCTTAGACAGGCGCCACTCACTCACTCTCTCTCTCTGTAATCACCCCCACTCCCACTCTCCTTTATAATAAATCTCTTGCTCTGCTGCTCATAACTCATGTGTCCTTAAATTCTTTTCTTGGTTATGTCAAGAGCCAGGAAGGTTCCATTAGAGGTCTTCTCTGTCTCTGGAGAAACCTCCATGAACTTCCTTAAAGTGACAATAGAAAGTAATTCTATCCACTATATAAGTGCCATTCTCTGGTTTGGGGATGGTGTGGTTATGCCCAGCAGAAATTGCCTTCTAAAACTCATGAACTTTTATTACAAAGCAGTTTAGAATTCAAATCCTATTTTTTCACTTCAAGATCTGCATTTCTTTTTCTTTTCTTTCTTTAGATTATTATTTTTTCAATGCTGGGATTGAACCCAGGGCCAGCTATATACTGCCATTTTGAATGACTACGATTTAAACCAGGACAAGAGCAGAAAGTAATTCTATGGATTTGCTAAAGTAATTCATGTGTACTATTACCAATTAGGTAAGACTAGTTACCTTTCCAGATATGCCCTGAATTTTGATCTATCCAATGTTCAAAATTGTCATTAAACTTATATAATGGTATCATTAAACTTATATAATGGTGTCATTAAACTTATATAATGGTATCATTAAACTTATATAATGGTATCAAATTTTATAGTGGTTAGAGGTCATCCATTGGCTTCCAGTGTTTCCTCCCAATGTCAAAACAGTATTAGCTGAATGATTTGGTTTCCCAGGGAAAGGATGCCAAAATTCCTCATAAATGTATTTTCCTGAGTTGGTCATCCAAGTATGTGTGGGAGCTTGTTCCAATATATTTTTTAATTTTTTTGGTGCATTATAGTTATACACAACAATGGGGTTTATTTTGACATACTTATAAATGCATTTCACATAGTTTGGTTCCCGTCTTTTGTTAATTGAAATTCTTTCTAGGCATTTAAATGGCTATGTACCCAGTAATCACTATGGTTAGTAAGGGAGTCTATATGTTAAATACTAGACTTTAATACCATTAAACCAATGTCTGGTTCCAACGAGGTCTTTAAAAGTATGTCACTTTGTTTTTAGATCTGTGTCATTAAATCTAGGATTCCAGCCTCCATCATTTGAGTCAAACCAAAGGGTTTGATTACGGAGTGATTCTGGCTCTCACCTAAGTCAGGTCTAGAACTGTTAAGATTTTCTATGCATAGAGAGAAGTTACCACTAACAAATTTTATAGTGGTTAGAGGTCATCCATTGGCTTCCAGTGTTTCCTCCCAATGTCAAAACAGTATTAGCTGAATGATTTGGTTTCCCAGGGAAAGGATGCCAAAATTCCTCATAAATGTATTTTCCTGAGTTGGTCATCCAAGTATGTGTGGGAGCTTGTTCCAATATATTTTTTAATTTTTTTGGTGCATTATAGTTATACACAACAATGGGGTTTATTTTGACATACTTATAAATGCATTTCACATAGTTTGGTTCCCGTCTTTTGTTAATTGAAATTCTTTCTAGGCATTTAAATGGCTATGTACCCAGTAATCACTATGGTTAGTAAGGGAGTCTATATGTTAAATACTAGACTTTAATGGATATTCAGTCTATGCAATGAAGATCCTTAATGGGAGTAGGAATATGAAACTCAACATTTTGCATTAGTTTGGAAAGTAGCAGGACTATGAGTATTATTTCCTGGCAAAATAAAAGGAAACCCAATGGATTCTTGATTTGTTTGTTGGGTGGAACCTGTCTACCTCATGCTGTCATCTGTTTCTTGGGAAAGCATTTCCCTAGATATACTTAATTTTTAAGTTGGCTATGGGTTGATCCAGGAGTTTGGGGGAGCTTTTGATTTTTTTTCAGTCTGGGGATTGAATCCAGGGGTACTTTACTACTGAACTACACCCCAGACCATCTTTATTTTTAATTTTAAGACAGGGTCTCACTAAGTTGTCAATGTGGACTTGAACTTGAGATCCTCCTACTGTAGCCTACCAAGCTGCTAGGATTACAGGCGTGAATCACTGCACCTGGCTTGGGGAGCGCTCTCTCTCTCTCTCTCTCTTTCTCTCTCTCTCTCTCTCTCTTCTCTTGGGTACCAGGGATTGAACTGAAGTACACTTGACCACTGAGCCACATACCCAGCCCTATTTTGTATTTTATTTAGAGACAGAGTCTCATGGAGTTGCTTAGCACCTCACTGTTGCTGAGGCTGGCTTTGAACTCGCAATCCTCCTGCCTCAACCTCCAGAGCCATTGGGATTATAGGCATGTGCCACACCGCACAAGCATGGGGAGCTCTTTTTAATTGAGAAACATGAAATTAAGATTCAGTGTCCTGCAATTTGACTGCTGTATGCAAGGTTAAAAGAATTTGATATGGTCTCTTCCAGCAAGACTTGAGTTTAGTTTTCCATTGATTTTTTTTAAATTTTTTTTTTATTTTTACAAACTACATTTTGATTCATTGTACACAAATGGGGTATATCTTTTCATTTCTATGGTTGTGCACAATGTAGATTCATACAATTTGTGTAGTCATACATGTACATAGGGTAATGATGTCTGTCTTATTCCACCATTTTTCATACCCCTCCATTGATTTTTTTAAAAACATTTTGTAGTTGTTGATGGAACTTTTATTTTATTTATTTACTTATTTATACGCAGTGCTAAGAATTGAACCTGGTGCCTCATGCATGCTAGGCAAGCACTCTATCACTGAGCCCCAGTCCCAGACCCATTGATGTTTTTTCAAACCAGTTATCTGGTTCCAAAATGAGGGGTAAAAGGTCCTCATCACGTTAAGCGTCTCTGAAAGCTGATGGAAATAAATTTTCAAATACATCATTAGTGTTGTACCATATTGGGTAATGTCAATTTATGAGACCTGGATGAACATAGGGTTCTATCATTAAGGAAATTGTCCAGTGACAATTTCAGTAAGAGTCATTTTCTAAAAGGTGTAGATCTTACTGACAGTTTAATAAAGTATTGAAGATCAAGAATCATCCTGTATTCTCCGTTAGTTGTGCTAATTTTAATTTTGAAATACCACTGGTTCTTTCTGCCTTTCTAGAATGGTTGGGAGTGATAAGGGCAATGGCAATAACAATGTTTGAAGGAAATTATTTAATTATTTTATCACTTATTCAGTAGAGTGTGTTCCTCAATTTATATTTCACTGGGAGTTCTCCAAAGTAAAAAAATATTCTCTAGCAATTTTTTGGCTATAATAATTACATCATCCTTTTGGCAGGGAAAAGGTTCTACCTATCCTGAGAACATGCAAACTATTACAAGTCTATATTGATAACCTGTAGATGTGGGCAACTGAATGAAGTTCACCTATGTTCAAACAGCCCTCATGGTAGGGAGATTATTGCTGTAACCACTTTCACTGTTTTTTTTTTTTTTTCCAGGATTATGGGTATGACAAGACAGACATTGATTATAGATTTGGGTAATCACTTTTGAAGTTTCCTCACCAATGTTTTGTTAGAACCAGGATTATTTTTTATTTGTTCTTTTTAGATATACATGATGGTAGACTGCATTTTGACATATTATATGTGCCTGCAGTATAGCTTATTCTAATTAGGATCCCATCTTGCGGTTGTACATGATGTGGAGTTTCACTGGTCATGTATTCATATATGAACATAGGAAAGTTCTGTCTGATTCATTCTACCGTCTTTCCTATTCCCATCCCCTCATTCCCCTGTGTATAATCCAGTGCACTTCTATTCTTCCTTCCCCAACCCTTATTGTGTGTTAGCATCCATATATCAGAGGGAACATTTGGCCTTGTTTTGGGGGGCATTAGTTTATTTCACTGAGCGTGGTAGTCTCCAGTTCTATCCATTTATCAGTAAATACCATAATTTCATTCTTCTTTATGACTGAGTAATATTCCACTATGTATATATACCACAGCTTCTTGATCACTGCATCTGTTGAAGGGCACCTAGGTTGGTTCCATAGTTTAGCTATTGTGAATTGAGCTCCTATAAACTTTGATGTGGCTGCATCTCTGTAGTGTGCTGATTTTAAGTACTTTGGGCATATATAGAGGAGTGGGATAACTGAGTCAAAGGGTGGTTCCATTCCAAGTTTTCTGTGGAATCTACATACTGCTTTCCAGAGTGGCTGCACCAATTTGCAGTCCCACCAGCAATGTATGAATGTATCTTTTCCCCCACATCTTTGCCAACATTTATTTTTACTTGTATTCTTGATAATTGCTATTTGGACTGGAGTGAAATGGAATCTCAGTGTAGTTTTTTTGTGTGTTTTTTTGTTTTGTTTTGTTTTGTTTTTTAGTTGTTGATGGACCTTTATTTTATTCATTATTTATATGTGGTGCTGAGAATTGAACCCAATGCCTTACACATGTGAGGTAAGTGCTCTACCACTGAACCACAACCCCAGCCCTCAGTGTAGTTTTAATTTTCATTTCTCTAATTGCTAGAGATGTTGAATTTTTTCCACATATTTGTTGATCATTCATATTTCTTCTTCTTTGAAGTGCCAGTTCAGTTCCATTGCCCATTTATTGATTGGATTATCTAGGGGTTTTTTTTTTTTTGGTGTTAAGTTTCTCAAGTTATTTTTTTAACCTTATTTTATTTTTACGTGGTGCTGAGCATTGAACCCAGGGCCTTATGCATGCTAGGAGATCACTCTACCACTGGACTACAAACCCAGCCCTCTTAAGTTCTTTATATATCCTGGAGATTAATGCTCTATCTGGGGTGTAGGTGGCAAAGATTTTCTCCCATTCTGTAGGCTCTCTATTCACATTCTTGATTGTTTCCTTTGCTGTGAAGATTTTTGGTTTGATACCATCCCATTTATTGATTCTTGATTTTACTTCTTGTGCTTTAGGAGTCTTGTTAAGGAAGTCAGGTCCTTAAGCTGACATAATGAAGATTTGGACCTACATTTTTTTCTAGTAGGCACAGGGTCTCTAGTCTAATGCCTAGGTCCCTGATTCACTTTGAGTAGAGTTTTGTGCAGTTTAAAAGATAGGGGTTCAGTTTCATTCTGCTACATGTGGATTTCCAGTTTTCCCAGCACCATTTGTTGAAGAGGCTATTTTTTCTCCAGTGTATGTTCATGGCATCTGTGTCCAGTATGAGATAACTGTATTTATGTGGTTTTATCTCTGTGTCTTCTATTCTGTTCCATTGGTCTTCATGTCTGTTTTTGTACCAATACTAAGCCATTTTTGTTACTATAGCTTTGTAGTATAAGTTCTGGTATTGTGATGCCTCCTGCTTCACTTTTCTCACTAAGGATTGCTTTAGCTATTCTGGGTCTCTTATTTTTCCAAATGAATTTCATGATTGCTTTTTCTATTTCTATGAAGAACATCATTCTATGAAGATACTATCACCCTGATGCTAAAAACAGACAAAGACACATCAGGGAAAGAAAATTTCAGACCAATATCCCTGATGAACATAGATGCTAAAATTCATAATAAAATACTGGCAAATTGCATACAAAAGCATATAAAAAAGAGTGCACAATGATCAAGTGGGGTTAATCCCAGGGAAGCGAGGATGGTTCAATGTACAGAAATCAATGAATATAATTCATCACATCAACAGACTTAAACACAAGAACCATATGATTATCTCAATAGATGCAGAAAAAGCACTTGACAAAGTACAGCATCCATTCATCAAAATACTAGAAAAACTAGGGATAGTAGGAATATACCTCAACATTGTAAAAGCTATATATGTTAAACCCAAGGCCAACAT
This sequence comes from Sciurus carolinensis, assembly GCF_902686445.1. Lineage (NCBI taxonomy): Eukaryota > Metazoa > Chordata > Mammalia > Rodentia > Sciuridae > Sciurus > Sciurus carolinensis. The sequence goes on along the minus strand of NC_062217.1, from coordinate 123,762,599 downwards.
CATTCTAAATGGAGAAAAATTGAAAGCCTTCCCTCTAAAAACTGGAAGAAGACAAGGAAGCCCTCTTTCATGACTTCTATTCAATATAGTCCTTGAAACTCTAGCCAGACCAATTAGGCAAAAGAAAGGAATTAAAGTCATATGAATAGAAAAAGAAAAGTTCGAACTATCCCTATTGGCTGATGACATGATTCTGTATTTAGAAGATCTAAAAAATTCCACCAGAAAACTTCTAGAACTCATATACAAATTCAGCAAAGTACAGGATATAAAATGAACCCCACAAATAAATTGTGTTCCTATACACCAATGATGAATCAACTGAAAGAGAAATTAGGAAAACTATCCCCTTCAAAATAGCCTCAAAAAAGAAAAAAAAAAAAAAAAAAAAAACTTGGGAATCAAGCTAACAAAAGAGGTGAAAGACCTCTACAATGAAAACTACAGAACACTAAAGAAAGAAATTGAAGACGACCTTAGTAGATGCAAAGATCTCCCATGTTCTTGGAAAGGCAGAATTAATATTATCAAAATACCCATATTACCAGAAGTGCTGTATAGAATCATTTTATAAACCTCATGGTGAGTAAGAGAATGGAATACTCAGAGGTGGGATACTTGTAGGGATTCTGGAAGCAAGAAGTGGCCTCTCCGGTCCTCCGAGGATCCCTCAATGATCTTGTATTCTTTACTTATCCAATCTTGTTTTTCAATTTCTGGGGCTTATTTTTGTCATTCTGGGACTTTTTTTTTTTTTTTTTTTCATGGTGGTGGTTGGGAGTCTCATTGGAGAGTTGCCCCAATTTGGTCTTGAACTCATGATTCTCCTGATTTACCCTCCTGAATAGCTGGGACTACAGGTGAATGCTACTATATCTGATGCATGTTGGATTTCTTTATGTCTTTCAGATGAACCTTATTCAGGGCACATAATTGACTTGATGGGGTAATTTCAGGGGTGGCAGCCTTATCATGAAAACCAACTACAAACTATTGATATTTAGGGTTAGCTTTATGAGTAAAGTTTTCTTTCTTTTCTTTTTTTCTTTTTTGGCTACTAGGACTTGAACCCAGGGACATTCTGTCACTGAGCTACATCCCCAGTCTTTTTTATTAAGTTGCTGAAGCTAGCCTCAAACTTGCAATCCTTCTGCTTCAGTCTCCTGAGTAGCTGGGATTATAGGCTTGTGCCAATGTGCCTAGCTTCAATTTTTATAATAATTATTTATGAAGGCAATAGCAAGGCAAAGAGGAGATCAGCAACTTTTTTATAGGTATACCATTTGATGCTAAAAAACCTTTTGTTTCCACAATATACCCAAATCAAAAACTATAAATTCATATTGCTCTCAGTATGTATACTGATAGTCTTTAGCTATTTTATAGGCTTGAGTAATTCTGCCGGTTGAGTTGAGTTAAAATGAGGGAGCACTTTTTTTCTAGTAATTTGTGTTGAGTTGTAACTACATACCCACCTTCAGTTATTTCCTTCAGAGTTTTCAGCCAAGGAAACATCAATATAGAGCACCAATTCTGGATTATATTTCTTATAAATTTAGTCTAGGAGTCAAATTCTGGGAAACCAATTTGACACAGTTGTGAGTCTCCCTTCATTTCATGGGCAAATGAAGGTAAACAAATGCAAAAACAAAAGCATGGATGATAACACACCTGTAATCCCAATTACTCAGGAGGTTGAGACAGGAGGACTGCAAATTCAAAGCCAGCCTGTACAATTTAGTGTGATACTGTCTCAAAAAATTTTTAAATGTAAAAAGACCTGGGGATGTAACCCAGTACTATTGCCTAGCATGTGCAAGGCCTGGGTTCCATGTCCAGTACTGTAAACAAAACAAATGAAACAACAACAACAAATTCATAAAAGGGTAGCAGGTTCAGAGAATTATGGAAGAATACATAGACTTGAGAGAGCGAGGAGGAGAATCTTACATGATGTAAGTCTGCTGCCTGAAAAATGTTGAGGATATCCAGTCTTTTGTATACCGTCTATAGCCTGAAGAACCTGCAGACATAAGTCATTTCCCTGAACAAGTTCCAAGGAAGGTTCTACAATTTCGGTAGCTGTCGCTACTGTTTTTGAACAATTTGGCTATCAGGTCCAATCACAGGTCAGATGAGGTCTACTGTTTTCTTCTATGTCCTTGAGTAAGGATAACCAAAACCCGAATATTTTTTCATGGGGACAATGTGAAGATTTAGGATAGTTGGGGTATCCTAATGTGGGTATATTTTTATGTGGTGGTGGTAGATTTTTAAAACCAATTTAATCAAGTAAGGGCCTCTTCATGTTTGGTTTTCCAAGAACAAGTTTCTGAGTGCTCTTTTAATTTTATTTTATGTTCATAGAGTGGAGAAACAAATAAAGAAAAATTAGGAACCCAGGACTACTGAAAAATAAAAGTTATCCTCTGAGTAATTTCTTAGTCACAGGTCCAGGGTAATTTTGGATAGTATTTAACATTTTTGAAGACAGAAATATTCCTTTTGCAGATAATTTGTGATGGAAATAATGTAGTATCTCTTGTGAGCATTGAAGATTATCCTACCTTATGGTCCTTGTAAACTAGTTGTTGTAACAGATATATGAAGTTGAATTCTGAGTCTTTTTTTAGATGCAATACAAAGAAGTAAATTGTCTCTATACTAAAAGCAAGGTAGAATTTCTGGGAAATTTCTGGGTTTTGAAATCTTGGTGTAAAATTGCAAAAAGTATGAGTGTCCCTGAAGCATTACTGTCCAGGAATACTGTTGTTTATTATTGGGTTTTAGCATTACTAGGGATTGAATTCAGGGCCTTGCATATGCAAGGCAAGCACTCTAACACTGAGCTATATCCTCTGCCCCGGTTTTTAAAAGTTAAGTCAAGGTTCCTGCAACGGTTGTAATTGTAGGACCATTAATTTGTTCAGTGGGTACTGGGATTAAACCCAGGGACCCTTGATAGTCTAATGTCCTTTCAAATTTTTCTACTACATGCTGCAGTTCTGTTAGGGGAGTTACTATCCATTCTGTTTCTTCAGTGAGTCATTTATTTCTGTGTACAGTTCATTAATAAAATGTGCTGAAAAAGCCACTTCATCATCTTGATTTTTAAGGCCAGAATGTTTTTTTTTTTTTTAAACTTCTAGACAAATGTAATAGTCTGCAGAAGATTCATCCTTTTTTGGTTTGAGGATTTGATTATGACCCAGTCTATTTATGGGAAATATTTCAGGGTAGCTTATAATAATAGTTGGCCCATTTCTCTTGACCTGCGTATTCATTCTTTTGAGACGTGTTTAGTAAGATCTTCAAGGTTTCTAGTTGGATTATTCCTAGGGTTTTTTTTTTTTTTCCTAGCTACTTTCAAACAGCCCCTGTGTCCACTATCATATGAACAGATTGATATAAATCCTGGAACTCCAAGTCATAAGCTCTTGTAACCATTTAAAATTTTCTGTAAACTTGCTTGGCCCTTTGTAGGGTCAAGGAAGTTCTTAAGATGGTTCAGAATTCTGGAGAAGACACAATGTTTACATTCAGCTGTTGCAGGCACTGCAAAATTTGAAGTTTATTTGAGATTCTAATTTTTAGGGTAAGGCAGTATTGAGGAGGCTCAGGTGGGAAGGGTGAGAGATCAAAGGATTTAGTAGATTCAGGACCATAAAGTAGCAGAGAATAGAGCAGTGAAGAGGTTAGCAGAAGGCATTATGGTCAATCTAAGTTGTAGCCTTTAGTTTTTTATTAATGTGCTGCAAAGATTCTTTTTTAGAGAGATTATTTTGAGTTATTCTGTCTTTGGAAGTTCCTTCCTACCAGAGAATATATCACATTGTCTCTGAGAGGTTCTGAGGCTATTCTAAATTGAAGTAGTATGTCTAAATTGAAGTTTGCTTACAGTGGCCACTGCAATTCCAAATAATCCTTTGTGAAGTTCACCCATTTTCCCAAAAAGGCACAAATTCCTGATCTGTAGTGGGAATATGTATAGGACAAAGTTTTTTGTTTGTCGTGGTACTGGAATTGAACCCAGGGGCCCTCTACTGCTGAGCTACATCTCCAGCTCTTTTCTTCTTCTTCTTCTTTTTTTTAATTTCAAATTTTAAGAAAGGCTGGCCTGCAGCTTGTAATCAAACTGCCTCAGCCTCCATAGTAGCTGGATACGTGCAAGAAGCAGGGGGATTTTGAGAAGGTGGAGAAAAGGTCTTGGACAAAGTGGAACCCATCTTTGCTTTAGGTTCCTTACAGCACCTCTAGTTAATGGAGGCCCAGTAGTTCTATTGCTGTTTAGGAACCCAGGGAATCAGAACTTTACTCCCTTTAATAAATAGAAGAGTGACTTATCAAGAAACATAGGTATCACAATAAAGCCAAGAAGCTTAAAATGCAAACATTGCAGAACTTGGATCTAAGAAAGGCACGACCAGAACTCTGTGGTCAGGAAGAAAGTGGTATGCACAATGGGATCCATCTGGTCTCAGGGTTCAGGAAGATTCTTTTGGGGTTCCCATTTCTGCCACTAAACTGTCAGAAAAATCAGACATATCATATTGAAAAACTTTAAAGTTTGTTTTGCAAGTTTACAAATGGGGAGAATTCAAACTAAATGTAGTAAGAAGTTTGACTCACAGTGGCAATAGTGTAGCTTATAAAACATAAATGTGCAATGGCATTGATCTTTATTGTGAATGGCTACTATAAATGTACACTCCTTTTAGGGCAAGTAGAGCTATATAAGTTTATTTTTTTGTAGCTGATTGGTTCAATTTGGTCAAATCATGCTGTCAAAAAAGAGAAACTTATATTTTATTTATATTTAGAGCTGGCATTTTGGGGTACTCAGGATAGCTTAAGTTTCTCTTACAGGCAATGGGATTATGGTTATGTCCAAATGTGGCCACCATTTTGAATTTGGGGGGGTTAATACTTTCAACTCCCCTGCTGTGTAAATATCTAGCACAATCAGAAAAAGATTCCCCTTCATTACATTGTTGATGACATCAAACTGTTAAACATTATGATATCCAAAATGATACTTTTAAGCAAGGCATGGTGGTGCACACCAGTAACGCCAGCTATTCAGGAGGCTGAGGCAGGAGGAGTGTAAGTTTCTCCACAATTTAGCAAGACTCTGTGTCAATATTAAAAATAAGGCACTGGGACACGTGGCCCTGGCAGGGCAGCTGCCCTGCCCCCACTTCCTGTCACACTGTCACTGCCCATAGGTAGTAGTGGTCACCGTGCCCTGAGGGAGCTGGAGGCCACCAGTAATGCCTGGGAAACTCCCCTGGGGGAACATTATGGAGCTGGAAGCACCCTTGGAAGAGTCTGAGAGCCAGAGGAAGGAAAACCAAAAGAGCTTTGAGGATATTGGAATTTCGGATAAGGAATTTGGCCTGTGCTTCCCTCATAGGGTTGTTATGAAGATTTAAACAAGATAAGCCGAAAACACATTACACAATGCTGGAGTGATAGGAGGAAGTCCAGGTGCCATCGTGACTCGGATGAGAAAACAGAAACAAAAGAAAATGGTGTTACAGATGACCTGGATGATGCTCCCAAGCCCAAAAAACTGAAGAAGGATTTAACAGACTTCTTATAAGTCAAGAAGAAAAGATCTTCCAAACAGAGATATTGATGACTGTGAAAAAAAAATCAAAGCGAGTATCATCCTTAGAAAGTTCTACTCATAAATCAAGTGATAATAAATTAGAGGAGTCCCTAACACGTGAACAGAAAGAAGGAGACTTCTCTAATTTCTCTATTTCTGAGGAAACTATAAAGTTTCTGAAAGGTCAAGGGGTAACATACCTCTTTCCTATTCAAGTTAAAACCTTCAGTCCTGTATATGAAGGAAAAGATTTAATTGCACAAGCCTGGACAGGAACAGGAAAGACATTCTCTTTTGCCATACCCTTGATTGGAAGACTCCAAAGAAATCAAGAAATAATTTTTAAAAAGTCACTCACCAAAGATAATTCTTTTGGCTCCAACAAGGGAACTGGTAAATCAAGTAGCCAAAGACTTTAAAGACTTTAACTAGGAAACTCAGTGTGGCATGTTTTTATGGTGGTACATCATATCAAAAGCAAATTAATCATATTTGAAATGGTATTGACATCTTGGTTGGGACTCCTGGTCGTATCAAAGACCATTTGCAGAGCGACCATTTGGGTCTTTCTAAACTGCGCCATGTTGTGCTTGATGAAGTGGATCAAATGTTAGATTTAGGTTTTGCTGAACAAGTTGAAGATATTATCCACGAATCCTACAAAACTGATTCTGAAGACAATCCTTAGACTTTACTTTTTTCTGCAACTTGCCCACAGTGGGTATACAAGGTTGCAAAAAAATACATGAAATCCAGATGTGAACAGGTTGACCTTGTTGGAAAAAATGTCTCAAAAGGTTGCAACTACTGTGGAACATTTGGCTATCCAGTGTCACTGGTCTCAGAGACCAGCAGTTATTGGAGATGTCCTTCAAGTCTATAGTAGAGTCTGAAGGGAGGGCAATTATCTTCTGTGAGACCAAGAAGAATGTAATTGAAATGGCAATGAATCCACACATAAAACTGAATGCCCAGTGTTTGCATGGGGACATTGCACAGTCTCAAAGAGAAAATACACTAAAAGACTTCAGAGAAGGTAGTTTTAAAGTTTTGGAGGCAACCTATGTGGCTGCCCGTGGTTTGGACATTCCTGAGGTTGACCTGGTGATTCAAAGTTCTCCTCCACAGGATGTTGAGTCCTATATCCATCACTCTGGATGCATGTAGAGCTGGCCGGACAGGAATTTTCATATGTTTTTATCAACCAAGAGAAAGAGGTCAATCAAGATATGTGGAACAAAAAACAGGAATTATTTTTAAATGTGTAGGTGTCCCTTCTACAATAGATTTAGTTAAGTCTAAAAGCATGGATGCCATCAGTTCTCTGGCTTCTGTTTCTTTTGCTGCTGTTGATTTTTTCTGACCATCAGCTCAGAGATAGAAGAGAAAGGGGCAGTGGATGCATTGGCTGCAGCATTAGCCCGCACTTCTGGTGCATCAAGCTTCGAACCAAGGTATTTGATCACCTCTGATAAGGGATTTGTGACTATGACTCTGGAAAGCCCTGAAGAAATACAAGATGTCAGCTGTGCTTGGAAAGAACTTAACAGAAAGCTGGGTAGTAATGCTGTGTCCCAAATTACAAGAATGTGCCTCCTAAAAGGAAATATGGGTGTTTGCTTTGATGTTCCTACAACCAGGTCAGAAAGGTTACAGGCAGAGTGACATGGTTCAGATTAAATACTCTTAGTGTCAGTCAAATTACCTGAAATTGAAGAATATTATGATGGAAATACATCTTCTAATTCCAGACAAAGGAGTCTGGTCAAGTTGCAGGTCTGGCCGGTCAGGTAGACAGAGTCCACAGGGAAGTCGGTCAGGAAGTCAACAAGATGGTAGAAGACAAAGTAGAAAGAGAAATTGATCAAGAAGCGGGGGCCACAAACGGAGTTTTGACTGAGCATTTGACAGTTAATCTACCAGCATGAGCTTGCCTATTTCTGCCTCATCATGTACATTATCTCCCAAAAATTAGGTCATTGTAGTTGAGGTGTGTGTCTACTGTTTACAAAGAAGTTGGTCATATTTTTTAAAAAGTATTTCACAAAAATGGTTGTAAACAAATTTACTTATCCAGTTATACCTTTGAATAAAAGAAAAAAACCCTCTTTTATTGTCTCTTTAAAAAAAAAAATAGGACTAGGGTTGTAGCTCAGTGGTAGAGCGCTTGCCTAGCATGTGTGAGTTCAATCCTCAGCACCACATAAAAAGAAAACAAAATAAAGGTGTTGTGTCCACCTACAACTAAAAAAATATTTAAAAAATAAATAAATAAAAAGGATGGGGCTGTAGCTCAACGACAGAGCCCTCCTGAATTCAATCCATAGTACTGCGAAAGAAGACAAACAATTTGTATTACAAAATAGTTCCCTTTTCCCCTGTGACTGTGAGTTGTGATTCCAGGTTGACAGAGAAAGAAATGTGACAAAAATGTAAACATTAAATTTTAATTATTTTAGGGATAAAAATAAGGGAATGTCTAGAGATAATGCTGTGTTTACACATGGCACATCATATGCTGGGGAATAAAATGAGAAGACTCTCAGAACTTTCCTTTTCTTTCTTTTTCTCCTTTTTCTTCTTTTCTTCCTGTGTGTGTGTGTATGTATATGTGTGTGGTGTTGCTGGGGATTAAACCCCTGGCCTTGTGCATGCTAATTGTGTGCTCTCCCACCAAGCTGCATTCCCAGTCCTCTAAGAATTTACTGAGGGAAAAACAAATAAACAAACAACCCCCTCCCACAAACAATCAAGAATCAAAATTACATTGTATTTCTTGAGCCCGATGCTGGAAGTTAGAAGACAGTAGCACAGTTGCTCTGGTTTGTCTTTAGAACCCTGTCTGGGATCCACAAGGGGCACTGCTGGCCAGTACCTGAGTCATAACAATTTATGTCTGGGGCAGGTGGGCAAAGCATGTTTCCTCCGTGTTGCAGAATAAAGCCCTTCTTCCCGGAAAAAAAAAAAAAAAAATCCTCAAGGAAAAGTATTTCCTTTTTTGAGGGGGGTTAGGGGACACCAGGGATTGAACTCAGGGGCCCTGGACCACTGAGCCACATCCCCAGCCCTGGACCACTGAGCCACATCCCTAGTCCTTTTTTTTTTTTTTTTTTTTTTTTTAATTTTTTTATTTAGAGACAGGGTCTCACTGAGTTGCTTAGCACCTCACTTTTGCTGAGACTGGCTTTGAACTCTCGATCCCCCTGCCTCAGCCTCCCAAGTCACTAGGATTAGGCCCAGCAGAAAAGTATTTCTAATTGAGACTTCTATACCAAATCATACTATCAATTAAACATGAATGAACTAAACACAATTTCAGACATAAAACATTGCAAAAACCTTGCATTCTTTCTTAATGGACTACCACTGAAAAGAAAGGATAAAAAAAAAAAAAAAAAGAAATGCTCTTTGAAAACCAAGGGAAAAAAGCAAGAACAAGAAAGACAAAGAGTCCAGACACAAGGAGAACCTCAGAAAAGAGGTGAAAGGAATTCTCACATCAATGGAAGTGTTAGGCAGTAGTTAGCAATGAGCATGACAAGGCTCTTTAAATTACTTTAGGGTCTTAGCTAAACTACTTTCGAAGTGACTGAGAAAGCAAAGTGTGGTAGTTAATTTGTAGAAAATAAATAGAAGCAAAGGAACTAATGGGAAAATATGTCAAAAGAAAAGGATTAACAGAACTAACTCTTGACAGGGTCCATTGAGGTTGGAGAGAGGCTAGGAATTATGTCTCTAGGTGTCTCCATTTGTCTGGGAAGGAAGATTCCTTTAGTAGTGCAGGCACACTAAGATAACTTCTGACTGGCCACCGAGCTCAGTGCCCACGTTAACATGGGATTGACTTGTAGCTGAAAATTCCCTTAATAGGATGGCTGCCATGACAGTTCTAGAGAGGACCGACTAAGGTCAAAAACCTGACATGAAGGAGGAGTTGAACACATGATTGGCAAAGAATACAGAAGGTGTTCCCCAGTTCTCTTGGTAATAAATTTGGAGACAGCATTGTCCCCTTTGTCATCCTCTGCTCAGAAATGGCCCGCTCTGTCTTGAGCATGTTCTCTGCTTAAGCCTCTCTTGGATTTTACTTTACTTTCACCTATATTAAAGTTCTCTTGCATGACTTTTGGTGTCTGACTTTAAATTTTCTTTAGTCAAAACTAAAGAATCAAAGTTCAGAGTTTCAGCTTCCCGCTTTCCTGTGACAAAAGCAAGTTCATGGATGAGAAATGTAAGCTCGAGGGCGAGTGGCCAAACAGGAGTTGGACAAAAGCCGCTCAACCAAATTTTATTGGAATTTGGCTCTGGGGTGAAATTCCCAGCCTTCTGAGGTAAAGGTCAGGGTGGAGAGCCTGAGAAAGTCTCACATGGCCCTTGCTGCCCAGGCTGAAATAGGCCAGGGGTCCTGTTGAGTGATAGGTGGACCTAAGGGTCAGTGGGGTTTATCTGTCTTGAGTTTGATGGGTCGCTCTGGCGCGCTGCCTTCCCCTCTGCACTTGCAGTGGGTCACCAGTTGTCCTGCTCCCTCCCATGCAGCCACTCAAATCTGACCTAACAAGAACTATAAGGTAGACAAAGAAAACAAATGGTAGAGAGTGGAACAAAAAGAGGGGACTCCAAGAGGGACAAAATTTGGAAATGAAAGTTTTTTTGAAGAGTTTCAGAATTTTAAGAGAAAAATATATTCATCCACAATAAATGCATATTGAGTACCTGCTTTGAGTAACAGGTATGGAGTCACTTTCATGGAGTCTTCATTCCAGCAGAGGAAGATTAAAAAAAACAAAACAAAAAAAAAAACAAGAACAATTGTATAATATATTAGAAGGCAATGAAGACTAGGCAAAAAGGAAAAGCTACCTAGGGGCTGGGTGTGGTAGTGCGTGCATATAATAGCTGCTACCCAGAAGACTGAGGCAGGAGGATTGCAAGTTCAAGGTCAGCCTGGGTAACTTAACAAGATTCCTCTCATTTCTACCCTCATCTGGCAAAAGGAAATGAAAAAGAAAGAAAGAAATGTTAATTAGGGAAAGGAGGGTTAAAATTGCTGAGAAACAGGTAAAGTATGTATTTCAAATAGGACTATCAGGGTAGACTTCATTGTGACATTTATTTCAGCCAAGACCAGGGAATTAGTCATGTGGGAATATGAACAACCTCTCCAGGTAGAAGGATCCCACAGTTTGGGTGGAGAAGCGTGAGAGGCAGAGTTGCAGGAGCAGTAGGAGATAAGGTCAGAGGTGGGGTGGTCAGAGGTTGGAGTCAGAGGTTGTCACAGGTTGGGGTGATATGTAGATCTGGTAGGGCCTTATGGATACTATGATAACTGACTTTGACCCTTAGGAAAACTGAAAGTCATGGTAGGAGTAAAAACACTGTCTTACATTTTTAAAGGATCATTTATTGCCATTTGAGAATAAACTATTAGCAGATAATGGCGGAAAGAGTTCTGGAGATAATAAGGAAACAATTGTTTTGCTTAATAAGGAAGCAATTATCCTAATAATTTAGGCAAGAGATGATGGTAGTACAGACTATAGGGGTAAATCTATTGAAAAGTTGAAGGAAGAATTTGTGACAAAAAAAAGAGTTTAAGTAATGTAATGAGTCAAGTATCAATTATGAACTGAAGTAAAATACAAAATGGTATAAGAAAAGTATGGCAAACCATATGACTCCTTTGTAACATTTACAGAGTCATAGTTGTGTAAACACAAAATGCTAATTTAACAAAATACTATCAACAGCTATATTGGGAGAGTTTAAGCTGAGAATATGGTTAATTTGCCTAACATAAAGAGTTGCTACATATCACTTAAACATTTTAGCATAACAGGAAAGTGTGCAAAGGATACAAGCAGACAGCTCACATCCTACAACTGATATAAAGGCCTTGTCATTTCCTCCCAATGCCGGACATCTCTGATGAGTCATTTCGGCTCCCGGGCTTCCCTGTGAGATGGAGGCTGCATGGGTGCATCACAGGTCAACTTCTCCCTTTGCCTAATTCCTCTTCCAAAGCTGTTGAACCCAAGGACACTCCCCCTAGAAAACATCCTGAACTCTAAATTTCTGTTCCCAAATCTACTTCCCAGAGAATTCAGTCTGTGAAAATTTTCACCTCAGAATTCCACTTCAAGGAAGTTATTCCACAGACTCACAGAGACAAAATCTTGTATTTTCAAGGTTATTTACTGCAGATTATTTGTAAGAACAAAAACTGGAAACAATCTAAATGTCTGATTACACAAATCAGTGATGAATGAAATAAAGTCTCATAGGTACATATGTATATTGTATACACATAAACACAAATATTTACACACACATACATACATACAATGGAATGCTATGAAACAGTATTAAAAACTAAGGAAGGCCTTTATATAGTGATATGAAAAGACAGTAAGATCCAGAAAAACAAATGTCACTGGTTGCCTATGAGTAGACTTGGGCGACTCAGAGACAAAAGTTGGAAGTGAAATTTTTATACATCTTTGTATTTTTTTAAATTTTATTTTATTTTATTTTTAAATTTTATTTATTTTTGGTCCTGGAGATTGGGTTTAGGGGTGATTTACCACTGAATTACATCCAAATCCCTTTTAATTTTTTATTTTGAGACTGAGTCCTGCTTCATTGCCCAGACCAGCCGAGAACTTGGGATCCTCCTGCCTTAGCCTCTCATATTGCTGGGATCACAGGCATGTGTCATCATGCCTGGCACAGGTTTAATAAAGTAAAAATTAAATTAACAAAAATGTATCTGTTAAATAAGAAATAAAAACTCCTATTGTATAGAATTAACTCCTGTAAGAACCAGAAACCACTCTGGACACGAGAACTCACATAAGAGGGTATATTAAGCAAACAGAGTGTCTCCCTGCAGGGTAAGAGAGAAAATGAGAGGAAAAGAGAGAGAGTGCGCACAAGAGTGTGAAAAGCGAGGAGGAGAGAGAAAGAAAGTGAGTAGGAGAGAGAAAGCATGAATGTGAGGAGAAGAAGAGAGAGAAAATGGCGGGGAGCTATCCTTAAGCAGTCAAATTCCGTGGGTTAACGGGACCAATAATGGAGAAGGATACTTGCAAGCTGACTGATGAACCAATAGCTAGCTAGGATGTTCACAGACTGACAAGAAGTTGGGAGGCGGGGAAATGACTGCAGCATAAAGGGCAGGGGAGCAGCTTTATATTATATTACAACTCCAGTTTTAAAAAATGTACATATACAGATACATACATTACCATAAGCATAGAATAAAGTCTAGAGGGATACTAAAATTAACTGTGGCTATCTTTGTGGGTGTTATGGGGTGCAATTTAAGAACAGACCAATCACCACTGAGAAGTCCAAATTTGAGAGTCTTCATTAAGCTGGCCAGCTGACGGTCTCACACAATGCCCCCAAAAATGGCTATTGGGAGAACAGCTCTGACCACAGGGTTGTAGGGGTTCTTATACCAAAAATCACATTAATCATAAGTGTCTGTTGCTATGATTTGAAATTACACATTAACATCATGAGATCATCAACAGAGGGGGAAGTGGGTCAAAATGACCCTTACCTAGGTACAAACTAAAGAATGGTTACTAACATCCACACAATCACTGTCCACATGGTACATTGTTTAGGAGCAATAGGAATCAAAAGAGAGCAATTCTTTACTACATAGGAGTTGCCATTGTATATTATTAAACATGTCACACCAAGTAACTGATGATGGGCACAGAGGCGGGGTGTTCCCATGGGAGAAGCTTATTTCCTACATAACACGGAGTCTCAGAGCAAAATGGAGTCTGTTTAGTCATTTCCCTTAGAGTCTGGCCTATAACATTCTCATGGAGTCAGATCTGTCAGCTCATCAACTTCCCCACTGGTTTTTTTGTACATAATCAAATTATTGATTTATTAGTAGTGTATAGGTGAGTATAAAAGTGATTATAATGAGTGTGCAACTCCATTAGCTTAACAGACTGGATTCTATCTCTGATATATTTCGTATTCCTGACGTAGTCCAAGCAAGAGAAAAAATACATGATTAACATTTTTTTAGTCTTATATTTAGATGGTGGTTGGGGTCTCTGAGGGCTGTCCATTTTTCGGTTGTCTTAACTCAGATGTGTTGAGTTCATGTTGTGAGTAAGGTCCCTTCCATTTCAGCCAGGTGTTAGTCCTTTCTGGAACCCTTTGACATAGACGTGGTCTTCTGACTGAAATGGGTGTTGGAAATCAGTGGTCTCTTGGGACTGGTTCTCTCATAAGTTGAACCTGTTAGAAAGACTTAACAATAGGTTAGAACAGGAGCAGGTTCTTGGTAAGGGTGGAGAAAGGGCTCTGAAAGCATTAACATTTTAATCTCTCAGAGGTCATTTGCCTCCAACTTTCTGGACCCAAACTGGCCCTTATTTTTGTGATTTAACCTAATTTACCTACCTATATTGACTGTCTTTTAAAATTTTTATTATTACCCCTCTAATTTTAGGGACTTTTTACTGCTGTAAGGAAAAAGGGCGATGACCGCTCTTGCTGCTTCGAGCTGAGAGGGGGCAATGTGGGGTGGGGCAAGCAGTAAAAAGTTCCTTTCTAGGGGTAAAAGTCTTGTTCTATGAAAGAACAAAAAACCATGAGTACAAAATAAATAGCATCTGGAACATGTCAATGAATATCATGAAGCTGATAGAAATCAATAATCTCTTACCAGGAGGTGGAAGACCTGAGATGTCGTTCACATTAAAAGGCCTAACAAAGTCTAACAAGACTGGAGAGGATAAGGCCTTAATTGTAAATTTTAACACTGTCAGAGTTATCAGGAATGTAAACACGACATTTAGTTAAGTTACTTACTGTCATCTGAATTTTGTAAATACCTTTTTATTGGCATGATCTCTTCATTTAGTAGAAATCCCTTTATTTTTGTTACTTAGGGTTAGAGAATCATACTAGCAAACATTGATTAAGTCTACCTGTATCAGAGGTTAGAAAGATCTGTAGGCCTTAAACTGCCTAAAAACTTATAACTCTGACAGTTTCTCTTGATAGTTATCAGGTATTTTTGTCTAAGAATATTTTTTGCTACCTCTAGTTTTACATAAAATGTCCAGGAATGACAGTGTTTTGGTTTTAACTGTTTTGCTAGATGTTTAAGACCAAGCTGGTCGAATTGACCTTGTTCCTACCTGTTGTTAAGAGTCAGCTGACTTCCCACAGGGGTCACTCTTGAGGAACTTGAGAGCAGCTTCTTAGCTCCTTTAGTGCCATTCACCTGGTAGGGTCTCCTTGATGAGGTGGCTTCCTTTGGAAGCATTAGGGATGGCTCCCTTTCCCAAGGACCCTCCTCTGCAGCAGGTGCACTGATTGGCTTTTCATCCTCTAGTGGTCTCATCAGTCTCCCTGATCGGAAGGTTGTGTGGCCCAGAGTTGCAAAGCTCCTTAGAGAAATTCTCTTGTTCCCTGGGTTCAGGCTGACCCTGAGAGCAAGAGCCAAATACTGATTTTTTGGCCCCTTTATTTTAATCTCAATCTTTAAGTTTTGATCTTAAACAACCAGCAAGTCAGTTTCACCAGTCATACAGTAAGAGTACTGGGTTTTAACTTTAATGTCTATGACTTTATAGTTATCTGACTGATTATCTCAAATTAATTTAGATTATTCTTGAAGCAGTACCTCTGTAAAACATTAATCAGTCAACAGTTACAGAGTTTACAAGGAAAATACAAAATGGAATTAACAACAGTAAAAACATATTTAGTTGTGTAATAGCTATCTTAAATTTTGGCTGAGCTATATATTATATTCCCTGTTTGAGATCACAATAATTTTATAACAAAAAATCAATCTTTAGAGTATAACTTATGAGCTGAAGTCCCACTTATTTTGGAGCCATTGTAACATGTAGTAAGGTAGGAAGCAGAGCCTTATCTCAGGTAAGGCGGGGCTCTTCATAAATCTTAGGTAAAGCAGTCTAGTTCTGAAGCTGATCTTTATCTTTTTTTAAAATATCACTTTATAAAGTTTACATATATCGTTTATTAAGTTTATATAAATGTTACTTAATACAGTATGATATTACACCTAAAATATGAATCAAAGAAAGCTGAGATAGCTTTTAGCTTTCCTTTTGTGTAGTAAAGTGGCAAAAATGTTTTCCTGTTTCATGATATTAACTTTTAAATAGATCAGACTCTCGTTATCTTTTAGAAATACATTTACATTTTTATCCCAGTGTAGAAGGTAACATAAGGTTCAGGTCCAGTTACAGAACACTAAATGATATAGATAAATCCCCAATAAAATTTCTTATTTTGATAAGTTTAAAATTACCATTACAACTTTAGGTTGGGGAACACCAACTTGATAAAATGTTTTTTTAAATCTTTTAAAGACTTGTATACCTGGAAGATATGAACACATTTAATAATAGAATCATAATTCAGTACATTAATATTTGACCTTAGGAAAAAACCTAGAATAGTTTCAACTGTTGTGTTATTTATATATACACATAAACCTTTTAAAATTTATCCTTAATTTACACATTTTTAATCTCTTAATTAGACCTTCTTGCTATTTACTTAGATGTATTACAGCTTTATTTTATCACATGGATATTTTTACCTAGAAACATTTTTTACTAAATATAGTTTTATATCTTAAACCTTGTAATGTTTTAATCTGTTGATCCCCTTTTTAAAATTTATATTCTGAAACAACCCTTATAAATTTCTGAATTCAGATAAATTACTCCATTTTAATCCAATGAAATACTTTGTTACTTACAGAACTCTATTTAAATACAGTTGAAACTTTTTGACCCTTTATATAGAATAATACCTGTTAAGACTTTTAGTAACCATGTTTTCAGTGATAACACAAAGTAAATTTAAACCCTTTTTTTATTTACCAATTTATGAAAACAGCAAACATATTTTAAGTATGTTATCCTGTGGAATTTAAGGAGTTAAGAGTACTTGATGTTATATTTAACAGTTAGCATTTTAACTTTTTAAACCAATCAGATGTCTCTAACGAACACATCCATATCAACCCCATATATGTTAAATCTAATTTAGTTATTTTTTTTTAAACCAAGATATCAGAGTACTGTATTGAGCCATATCAGTCATTTCTTTCCTGCTGAAGAAAAACCTAGAAAAAATGGATATTAGACATTTTATAAAATTAACATTTTATTTATTTTCAACCACCTGGAAACAAAACTGTGTTAGACATATTTTTGTTTACCCAATTTAAAAACCTTTTAAATCATGTAAATCAAAAGTATTTGGATCCATTTTTAAAAATTTTAATTTATGAGCTCATATGTCAATTTTGGTACCAAATATAAGTAGACATGACAATACACTGGTGTACATATACATAAAATAAACAGATGGACAAAGATCTTATAGCTTCTTTTTTAAAACCCTTTAGATGGAGAGTTAACCCTTGTAAACTGGCCTCTGAATTAAACAGAGCATTAAGAAAACTTTATAATTGGATAAAATAGGCCTGATCAAAAATTAACTTAGGCACACCAGATCGAAATTATGAACTCAAAAAATAGAATTTTTAAAAGTCTTTGGCCTCCATCTTGATGTGGTCCTTCTCGTGAGAGATGAAAAGGAATTAAGAGAATATAGACAAAGGTTATGCCCTATCCCTCCCTGAAGGAGTTTCCTGAAGAGACAGCAAGGAGCTGTTTCCATTGGTCTCCTTGGGAGAGCCCCCTCAGGTTGGGGTCTTGTTCTAAACCGGTTTTTCTGGTCTCCTGGATAGCAGCCATCAAAATTTTAGCCTGGCATTTTGGTGGACCAAATTCAATAGTTGGAAGTTCCTGTTGGCAGCAGTTTACATTTTAATGTAAGCTTCAGCAAACATGGTTAAAAATCCTTTTAACCATTTTCCCCCCAAATTTAACTATAAAACATTTGATCAAGATGTTCAGGCTGCCCAAAGACAATTTGGTGGTCCCCCCTCGGGGAGCCATCTGACCTTGAAAGTTGGTCATTCTCTCTCAGAGAATTTAGAGAGAGAAAAGACATTGCAGCAGGTTCCGTAGTCACTGGCTCTCTTCTGGAATTCCTGGAAATTAGTTAACGTGCACTGGAGGGGAATCCATGACCGACGTGAGGGAGACTGACCCATGCTTACACTTAAGGGCAACAAAAAAACAGAAAAGGACAAACAGAACAGATAAAACACCAAAGACACGGACAAGTGGCCATTCCAGATTCCAGCCCTGGCCTCAGGAAGTAATGCTGCATCCAGCCTTCCTCAGAGTCCCCAGATGCAGATCCGCCAGAAACAGACTTACGGGTCCCCCAGGGGTGCGGAAACAGGTGACTCAGAGAATTTAGTTCAGTCCTGGGGTGGGGCTCCACAGACCGTGCAGCCTGGGGCTGAGGAATGTCTCAGAGGCCTTCCCCTAGGAGCAACGTTGTGGCCTCTCCCCTCCACAGGAGTT
This sequence comes from Sciurus carolinensis, assembly GCF_902686445.1. NCBI lineage: Eukaryota > Metazoa > Chordata > Mammalia > Rodentia > Sciuridae > Sciurus > Sciurus carolinensis. The sequence continues at coordinate 123,744,524 of NC_062217.1, read as the reverse complement.
CCCAGGTCAGTGGTGACCGGTGGTTGCCCACCAGGCATCAAGGATCTCACTGGGGCCTCCAAATGTTATGGGGTGCAATTTAAGAACAGACTGATCACCACTGAGAAGTCCAAATTTGAGAGTCTTTATTAAGCTGGCCGGCAAACTGTCTCACACAATGCCCCCAAAAATGGCTATTGGGGAACAGCCCGACCACAGGGTTGTAGGGGTTCTTATACCAAAAATCACATTAATCATGTGTCTGTTGCTATGATTTGAAATTACACATTAACATCATGAGATCATCAACAGAGGGGGGAAGTGGGTCAAAATGACCCTTACCTAGGTACAAACTAAAGAATGGTTACTAACATCCACACAATCACTGTCCACATGGTACATTGTTTAGGAGCAATAAGGATCAAAAGAGAGCAATTCTTTACTAAATAGGAGTTGCCATTGTATATTATTAAACATGTCACACCAAGTAACTGATGATGGGCACAGAGGTGGGGTGTTCCCAAGGGAGAAGCTTATTTCCTACATAATATGGAGTCTCAGAGCAAAATGGAGTCTGTTTAGTCATTTCCCTTAGAGTCTGGCCTATAACATTCTCATGGAGTCAGATCTGTCAGCCCATCACAGTGGGCAGCTTTAAACTAAAGAAGAGGATTTTTAAAAAATTTTAAATGCTTCTCAATTAATTTAAGGATATGCATACTTTTGTAATAAAAATGTTTAAGATATAAGTTAAAAGTTAAAATAGGAAAAAATTAATAATAATCATTTTACTTTTTATTCTTTGTGGTACTGGAGATTAAACCCAGGGCCTCATACATACTAGACAAATGCTCTACTACTGAGTTAACAGCAAGCATTTTACAGAAAGATTTAGGTGATGGACATAGAAGACTGAAAATCTAATTATTAGAACAAGTATACTAAATTTACTATTTCTCCCTTGTTTAACTCTGATTCATCCAGATAACTGGCCCAATTAGTCAATTTTTTAAAACTTCCAGAATGAAATTTTAGTGGCAAATGTGAAAAATTCCTGAACTGGAACTAGGAAACTTTTGGACTGTTAGAAAATTCTACTGCTTTTCAACTAACTTAAAAAATCAACTAAAATTGTAAAAGAAAACTATCTGATTCTAATAATAAAATTGAAAATAAAATGATTAAAAATAATTAAAATAATGGTGAATGTTCTGTTCCACTTTGGAATAAAGTGTAAGAGAACTGGGGAACCCTTAACTTTTTTCTTTATAAAAACAAATTTTCAGAAAAATTGCAGTAATATGAATAATACAATAGTCTGAATATAACTTATTCAGATTCACCTTTAACATTTTAATGCATTTGCTTTGTCATTCTCTTCCTTTCTCTTTTGATTTTTTTATTTGTTTTGTTGCTGGGGATGGAACCTAGGGCACTTTATCGCTGAGATACATCTCCAGTCCTTTTTATCTTCATGTTTAAATTTTTTAAATAATTTTATTGTTGTAGATGGACAAAATACTTTTATTTTATTTATTTTTATACAATGTTGAGGCACAAACCCAGCCGCTCACATGCACAAGGCAAGTGCACTACTACTGAGCTACAATTTCAGCCCCCTTTTTATTATTTTGCTACAGGGTCTCACTAAGTTACCCAGGCTGCAGTCCTCCTGCCTCAGGCTTCTAAAGTGCTGGGATTATAGTTGTACATCCCATGCCTGTGCTGGAGCAGGCCCCAAATCGCTATAATTGTTTCCCTTACTGAGACTTCCGGTCAGTTATGTTACGTTTTTAGTATGTAACCAAGGTCATGAGTTGGCTATGTTATGGTCAGTGTGTAGTCAAGGTCAGAAACACTCCGATTCAGTGTATGTACTCAAGGTCATAACATTTGATTGTGTGCATGTGCCCACTTATGTAACCTATTGGCAGTGTGCCTTTGATGTACTACATATAAAAAGGCCCATGAAAAAGATTGGGGAAAAATTAAAAACTGTTGGGGGCTAACTGGAACTGACTGGGGGCTCTAAAGCTGAAGCTGGATTCTGGAGGCTATGGCCACCTCTGACTAATGCATGTCTACTATCCTAACTGTATCTTGCATCTTCTTCCACCTGCAGGAATGCCAAATCTGTTTCCTGGGTCTGATGCCCTGCCCTCAACCGAATAGCCTTAGATGTTTTATTTATTTCTTCTTACCCTTTTGAGAGCAGGTTTCATACATCATGCCTCTTTACCTCTTCATACTTAGTGTTAATTTACTGGGGAAAAAGATTTTCCTTTCATATAATCACTATTCAGTCATCAACTGTAGGAGCTCTTTTTATCTAACCTATGATTGCTTGTTCAGTTTTGTCAATTGTTCAATTTAATCTTTCTGAGCATTTCCCCCTTTGGCATGGATTTCATTTCAGAATCATATATTGATGTTAGTTATCAAGTCCCCTTAGTTTTTCCAACTTTTTTTTCTTTCGTGAAAATATCCTGCTTCTCATAAAACTTTGTCCCTCTCTGATTTAATATCCATTGATGATATTTGCTCAATCTTTCCTATGATTGTTATAAAATGGTTATTTTCTAACTCCACCACTCTCTTTGAACTTACCAGCGGGAATTTTACTTTAAGGAAAATAGCATTTCCCTTTCCCCGCTTGATCACTTTCTCACATTAGTATATTCTCACTTATGGATTCTTACTTTACTCAGTGGGTTATAATTCATAGATATTCTTATTTCTGATAACCCAATTATCCCAGATTTGGTCAGTGAGAAAGTCCTTCAGGCTGGTTCCTTTTGACACGCTTCCTTTTTATTTCCTGGGTGCATCCTTACTTTCTGGCACAAGATGTTTCAGGTCCTCTTGTAGCTTTCTATCTTACTTCTTAAACCAGTCATTCCTCCATGAAGTCCTGGTTCATTTTTGTGGAGAAATGTATATAGAAATCAAAATCTGAGAGGGGAATTCTTTAATTTGGAAGTTAGTTTCAATCACAAAAATTTTAAAAATCAACATTTATATATGATTTAGCAGTTTCCTCCATTTCCTTTGTGATAAAATGAAAGGAAATATTTAAGTTTGAGGTTTTTCTGGGGTTGGTGGTAGTGTTATTTACTTGAATATAATTAATTGTGGTCATAATTATTAGAAATGAATATTTTCTTCAACAGCAACCTTGGATCCTGTGTCTAGATAACTACTGGAATATAATAACTTTTTTTTTGAGGGAGTGTGTACCAGGGATTGAACCCAGGGTGCTGAACAACTGAGTCACATCCCTAGCCCTTTTTTACATTTTATTTGGAGACATAGTCTTGTTGAGTTGTTTAGGGCTTTGCTAAGATGCTGAGTTTGGATTTGAACTTGTGATCCTCCTGCCTCAGCCTCCTGAGCTGCTGGGATTATAGGTGTGCCACTGCATCCAGCCTAATAATATCTTCATAAAAAAATTGTGGGCTGTGGATGTAGCCCAGTTGTACAGTACTTGTGTAACATGACCAAGGCCTATAGTTCGAACTCCAGCATGACTAAACAAAAAGATATTCTTGATGAAAGATTGCGTAGGTTTTTTTGTTTGTTTGTTTTCTGTACCAGGGATTGAACCCAGGGGCACTTAACCACTGAGTCACACCACTGGTCCTTTTTATATTTTCTACTTAGAGACAGGGTCTTGCTATATTGCTTAGGGTTTTGCTAAATTGCTGAGGCTGGCTTTGAATTTGTGGTCCTCCTGCCTCAGTCTCCCACATCACTGACCTTACAGGCATGAGCCACCATGCCTGGTGGTTGCATAGGTTTTGAAAGTTTATAACATACAGTATCTTGAAGATAAGTATAAAGTATAATGAAACATGGGACATCTTGTTGAATTCATTTTAAAGAAATTGAATCAAAGCTTTATGAAATTATACTTCATATAATCAGATGCCTATTGCAAAAGAGATTTTACTTTTTACAGTAATGTGATTATTGGGAACTGCTGTGTAGCTAATACCTCATAGTATTATTTTTATGTATGTGATAGAGAGAAATCAACTAGAAAATGTTTGAAATAAGCACATTGATTTCTGTTTTAACTGAATGAAATAAAAATACTGTTTCTTGATATCACAGTTCTTTCAACTCAAACACTTTTCAAATACTGAAGATGAAATTAATACTGGCGGCAAAGACCAAATCCATTTCTTTGTTGCACATATGGTATTTAGTATTTACTCCCAATCCCATCATTGCATGGAAATCACCTGGGACTTAAAAATCCAGATTCCTGAACATCACCCTTGTTCACTGAAACAGTATATCTCATGATCCAGGAATCTATTTAAAAATTTTCCCCAGATAATTCTGAGGCATTTGATCATGAAACTGTTTGGGAGTTATTAGACTTGGCAGAGAAATACGTTTATTCTTGATGGTAGTCTCCTTACATAGTCATCACACTGTATCTGTGGGTTCCACTTCTGCAGATTCAACCAACCAAGGATCATAAATATTTATAAAAAATTGTGTCTGGGGCTGGGGTTGTGGCTCGGTGGTGGAATGCTTGCCTAGCACGTGTGAGACACTGAGTTCGATCCTCAGCACCACAGATAAATAAAGGTCCATCAGCAACTAAAAAAATTTTTAAAAAAATGTGTCTGTACTGAACATGTACACTTTTTTGTCATTATTCCCTAAACAATATAGTATAACAACTATTTATATAGTATTTATATTGTACTAAGTATTATGGAGATGTTTAAGGCATCTGGGAGGATGTTCATCTTATAATAAAATCTGTAGTATTACTTCATGAATATAATAATATATGGATATAATCCATATTTTCTGGATCCCTCTAAGGAATACTGAGGGAAGACCACATACAAGTTGCCCAAAGGCAGGAACTGAGCTCATAAATTTTTACAAGTCCAGTACCTGTTATGAGCTTTATATACAGTAGGCATTGAATATGTATTTGTGAAGAGAATTTTGACCTCAATATTTATTGGTCACCAAAGGAGTCCTATTAGTTGGTGCAGAGGATACAAATCCTAGTTAGTGACATTATATACTCACATGTGAGAAAAACACATTGCACACAGCCTGAAAGATAATACTGAATTAGTGAGTTCACTAATTTCTAATGTAGAATGTGGTTGTGCTCGTCATGACTCTGAATTCTGCTATCTTCTATGTTCTTGAGTAATGAAGAATACTAACATTTTATGAGATTGGTTTAATCTATAAATTATCTGTTTTGTTCTGCTTTTCCCTAAATGTCCTAAATTACAATAGTAACTAACATTTGTATAGTTTAAAAAGTGACTCTGAAATTGTGGTTGGAGAACTCCAAGGGAGAGGGTCTCTGAAACTCTTTCTGGTGATCTGAAAGGTTAAGCCTGTTCTAATAAAGCACTGTTACTTGTGTTTATCACTCTCATTTCATCTTGTGAATAATGTGTAAGTGTGCAGCAATTAAAGCAGAAGAGACAATTAACTATATTCTATTAAGCCAATCATTAAAGAAAGTTGTAAGAGGGTAAAACCATGCTTTTTAAAAAGTTATTTTTCATAAAAAGGTTATATCAACATATAATGGACTACTATTTTAAAATGACTAAATATTAATAATTTTTATCTTAATTTCAAATATGGTAAAGTATAACACATAAAAAAAAGTTATTTGGAGTCCTCAATAATTTTTTTTTTTTTTGGTACTGGGGATTGAACCCAAGGGTGCCACATCCCCAGCCTTTTTTATTTTTTTTTATCTTGAGACAGGGTCTTACTAAGTAGCTTAGAGCTTTGCTAAATTGCTGTGACTGGTCTTGAACTTGCAATCCTCCTGCCTCAGCTTCTGGAGCTGCTGGGATTACAGGCCTGCACTACAACGCATGACAAGTCCTCAATTTTTAGGAGTGTAAAGACATTCTTGAGAATTTGAGAACAAGTGATTTGTTTTTACATGTTATTTAATAATTAGTTCAACTGGTTACTTAAGTAGTGCTTAAAATTAGTATTGAATTTCACCAGTTCTTAAAAATTGTCTTTGTTCAAATTAAATTCATGATTTAACTTTCTTTTTTCCTTGCTCTGAGAAAGTTAATTTGGTTACTACTTAAGGTTTCATGAGTCTCCAAAGTGTTCTATAGTAATTTGTGACACAACTTGAAATTCCCATCATCAGAGTTATTGGACATGCTACCTGAGAAGGACATGCTAAGTGTCTATTAATATATAGGAAGGACTTTCTTTATCAGATTTCTCACTTAACAGAGAACAGGTTCTAGATGGAAAGAGACTCAAAGCAAATCACCAAAGATTGTTAACTCTTGTGGAGGGTTTATCTAGGGGACAACAGATTGAAGAATACTGAGTTCAGACCTTGGTGTCCTTCAGATTATGGGTGCCTAGTCACAGCACTTACAGCATTCACTAGGGATCTTAGCTTGCTTCCCCACTTGCAAATGAATAAAAATAGTATCTATGCCTCAGGCTGGTGGTAACCCAACTTTGGGCTGTAGGTGAAGGCCTAGAGCAATGCCATGAACAAGTAAATCGTTCTTCTTAGGTTACTAGGGAGGGAGGGATCTTTGAGGAGAAATGAAGAAAATATGATTTTGCCTACTTTACAAATGAAAACCAGTGATAGTTTTGTCTGTCATCTTCTGTTTCTAGGGTTGTTGCCTTTTCTTTTTTCTCTCATCTTTCTTCCTTTCTCCTACTATGCTGGGCTCAATGGTTGGTTTTTCTACAGCTCTGCTAAACTGAACAAATTCTTATTTATTTATTTTTTTTTTGAAACTTAACGTTCTATGGTAGGATCACAATATTTTCATTTTATTTCCACAGCAGGAGAGAGGATTGTTCCTCGTCCCATTTCTAATAGAAACACTTTCTTAGGGAGAAAAACATGTTATTAGAAGAGTAGGGGCTAAATTCTGCAATAAAATTAGTTTGCAAATAAAACACTTGAACAACTCATACAGTAAAGGAAGTGGCGAGGAAATTTCTAAATTCAATAGAAGCTTCAAGATCATGAAATAGGGCACATTTTACCCGAACCTTAAAGGCAGTTCGAAAGAACCAATTTCCACCTCCCTGTGGTCCAGTTTTTTTTTTTTTTTTTTTCTTTTTTTTTCATGGACTCCTTTTTTGCCCAGCCAACGCGAAAACGGAAACTCACAACTCACTCCTTATCAGACTCCTATGCCCCTTGCTGAGGGGAAAACCAGAAGAAATGATCGAGAGCTTCTGGGCTACCGCTGCCTTCCCGCCTAAAAGATGGGTGGGCGGGGCCCGAGGGCGGGGCGGGGCGAGTTGCTTCCCCGGCCTCTCCTCTCCCCTCCCCTTTCCCGTGTTTTCCCCGCCCACTCATTTCGCCGAGATCCCGACAGGCCCAGCGGCTAAGGGAGTCACGTGAGTGTGGGCGGTGGAGGGAGCGGTTTGTCTCCACTGGTTCTCGGTCTCTATGGTTGCCAGAGGTGGGCGGCTTTGACCCTGGAGCTGCTAAAGCTCGAGCGTGGACAGGTGAGTGCAGGACTCTGAAGAGGGTAAGGAGACATAGCTGTTTAAGGAAGGCGAAGAGGGTGACCGAACAGCTTTTAGGGACCCGGGCTTCGGGGCCAGCCATTGGGCTCGGGCGACTTAGGCGGGATAGGTTTCTCGATGCCTCAGCTCAGGGTGCTGAAAGGAGTCCTTAGTCCTGCCTGCTTCCCCTGCTTCACTTTCCTTCATCCCACCCGGTCCTTTATCGCTGTCCCTGGAGAACTTCTCCCGGTGTCGGTTCCCACACGCAGGGTTCACTTGGGTGCCGGCGTCCCTCTTAGCGGCGCCCAGTAGGCACAGGTAGCCTTGACCAGTTCTCCTGGAATTTGTGGATGTGGTCGGAAGTGGGTGCGGGAGTTTACACTTGGATCTCTGATAGGGAAATATATTAATCACTGAGTCGAAAAAAGAAGTGGAAAGTCATCGTCGCCTTAAGGGAACAAAGTATAGTGCTTCTCGCTGTTCAGTTTATCTTTTGCAGCGCCTTTGAGATCTCATTCCGTCTCTGTGTCCATCTTTGCCAGCCCCCCACCCCACAGCGCTCCAGTTTCTCTCGTTTCCTTCTCACCATCCCATCCTGGTACACCGTACGATGTTTTGAGAACGAGCCGGCTGTTACTGACACACTGTGTTGAAACAGGAGTTTCGGACGGACTGTTCTTTAAGTTGTCATCTCTGTAATCTTTACCTCTCATTTAGATATCTAAAACATTGTTAATAGAAGTAGAATAAACATTTTACATCTAAGAGATTATAAATACTCTCCCTGTGATATCTTGGAAAAACCACATTTTCTTCCAGTTCTTTTTGTTTTGTTTTGTTTTAGTTGTAGATGGACGCAATACCTTTATTCGTGTGGTGCTGAGGATGGAACCCAGTGCCTCACGCATGCTAGGCAAGTGCTGTACCACTGAGCCACTGCCCCAGCCCTCTTTCAGGTCTTTCATAAATAGATGTTTCTATCACGCTTTTTCAGTGGCTTCTTTGATACACTTTTGTTATGTTAAAGCTTCCCTTTGGGTCAAGTGTGGAAGTGATCTAGCAGTTTTAGACGTTTGCATAGGGTTAAACAGGTTTGGAGTTGATAACTGTAGGAGAGTTTGTCTTTGAACCATATGGCAAATTAACCAACCTGCTGGCTGTCTGTGGACAAGGTAATGAGTGTAGAAGAATGCCTTATCCTAAAAATTTCAGAACTTTCTACTACTTGTCTGTGAGAAGTTGTGGCCTCCAGCTTATGTTTGCCCCACTTTTGATAAAGCTTTCATTATCTTTTCCATTTAGAGGATCTCACTCTGGCCACCTCTTCATGTCAAGAAAGTGTATTGACACCTGAGTGTCCTTACTGAGGATCATAAAACACCAAATAATATTAACAAAAAGTGAAGATGGCTTGTGTGCCTGGGGAAAATGGGAAAAAAGTGATAGAAGCTAACAAAAGCCTTTTTAGCTGTCTTTCTGTATACTCTTTTTTCCTTTTCCTTTTTTTTTTTTTTTAAATATAGAGGTTCACTCTGTTGCCCAGGCTGGTCTCCAGCTCTTGGGCTCAAGTGATCCTCTGCCTCTGCCTCAGCCTCAGCCTCTCAACTAAGACGGATTACTGGTGCCTACCACTTCTCCCAGCTTTGTTGAATGGATTTTTTATATTCCCAAACAGTGGTTGTGTGACTCATTTTCCTATATTTAAGAAAAAACTAACGGTATGTGATTTCTCTCATAATTTGATATTATGTTAAATAATTGTAACAGATACTTAACTGACCAGCTTCTTCAGGTCTTACAGTATTTAGAATTATAGTACTGCAATACTTACTTAGCAAACTGGCCAAATACATAATATATTTAAAGTTACAAAACCTGAATATCCCAGAGCAAAGGTACTAGCCGTGTAATGACTATAAATATTTGCAGCAGTGTAATTGGTAAAACCTTATTTAAACATAATTTTTCAACTTTTAAACTTTAAAGTTAGTTTCACTTCTTGAGCAATTTTTACAGTAGCTATAGCACTTGCTAAATATTAATGATTGTTCCATACAGAGTTGTTTAATATATTCCTTTTTAACATGAGAGCCATTTTTATTAGTGCATCTTAATTATACAGAATAATGAGTTTCATTGTGGCAGTTTGTACATGCAACTAACATTCTTTGAGTAGGTGTCCCATTTAGTATAGAGAGGGTGGGATACAGGGACTTCACTGTCATGGTGGCTGAAATTAGTCACGAATTTAAAATTCTTTCATTTACTTTTTTGAAGTACTATTTTGTTTTTAATTGACTCATAGTAATTTTACATATTTATGGGGTACATTGTGATGCTTCAGTACACATGTACTTCTAAAGTAATATTGGCTTCTGATGAAAAATCATAGAAAATTGAAAAAAATAAAATGAAAATAGTTCTTAATTTCAAAAACAAATAATCATTGCTAATTTTTGGTGGATTTCCTTCCAGTGTGTTTTAATGCATGTGTGTGTGCATGTGTCTTTTTTCAAATATTTGATATGATGAGCTATGTGACATTTCTATCCTCTGCTTAACCTTTCATTAAATCTGGACTAATTTCCCTAATGTCAAAAATTCTTTGAGACTATTATTTTAATAATTCAAATTCTACACCTTAGATTTATTTATTTAATCATTCTCCCTTTGTAAAAGACTTAATGTTTTCAAATGTTCTCTAGTATAAACATAGTTTAGGATACCTTTGCATAGATAAGCTTATTAGTTTAAATCATATAATAATTTTTAAGGTTCTTGACAAATGTTACTGAGTTGATTTCTAAGATGTTCTACACATTGATGAAATGTGACATATTCATGTCAATGTGCTTTTGCCACAACTTATTTTTTTTATTGCTATTAATATTTTAATTTGTCAATTTGATAGGTATGAAAGGGACCTGACTGCTTCTATTTGCTTTATTTCAGAATATTTTTATTTTCTATTGCCTGATTATATTTTCTCCATAGTAAAATTTTTCTTAATGTAGAAAACAAAACAAAAGAAAAAAAATTCTTTGATTATATCCCTCCCTCCTCCACTGCTCTCCCCTTCTCTTTCCCAGATCTACTTCCTCTCCTCTAATGGTCTCCCTGGGAACACATTTTATTTTATTTTTATTTTTATTATTATTATTATTATTATTATTATTATTATTATTATTTGGTGCTGGGGATTGAACCTAGGGTTGCTCTACCACTGAACTATATCCCTATCCCTTTTTTAAGTTTGAGCCAGGGTCTTGCTAACTTGTTTAGGGCCTCACTGTGTTGCTGAGGCTGTCCTGGAACTCAGATCCTCTTGTTCCAGCCTCCCAAGTCCCTGGGATTCTAGGTGTGCACCACTGCACCTGGCTCAGTGAACCAAGTTTTAAAAAAAGGTTTACCACTCACAACCCTCCACTCCTGTTGAAAATGAAAGTTGCTTTATTTTGTGCCAAAGGGGGGAAAATATTATTCTTTCTAGGTACATGTTTTATTTGTTTCGGTAAATTATGAGAAAATTGTTAAAGCTCCCCCTGACTTCTAGAATTGTACCCACGGGTGCTTAACCACTAAGCCACATCCACATCCCCAACCCTTTTTATTTTGAGACAGGGTCTTGCTAATTTGCTTAGAGCCTTGCTGAATTGCTTCGGCTGTCTTTGAACTTTCAATCCTCCTGCCTCAGCCTCCTGAACTGGTGGGATTACAGGTGTGTGCCACTGTGTGGCTGTTAATGCTTTTAAGCCATTAATTATAAATATCTGATCATATTTGAGAAGAAAACAGAGGAACAGTGTGCTTTAAGTGTTTTATTTTTCCTATTGTAAAAACAAAGTTTGATAAACCTATTGTGGTTTGTGCGTGCAATCACAGCAACTCAGGAGACTGAGGCAGGAGAACCTAAATTTGAAGCCAACCTCAGCAATTTAGTGAGACCCTGTCTGAAAATAAAATATAAAAAGAGCTGGGGATGTAGATCAGTGGTTGAGTGCCCCTGGGTTCAGTACCCAGAACCAAAATAAATAAATGAATAATGTGTGCTTATATTTGAAAAATGTATATATATATTTGAAAAAATATATTATAGAATATATAACATTTAAACATTGATCTTTTTCCTTAGTAGCAGATTCCCTTTGTGTATTTGTGGATCAATGTGGAAAAGTAGTTGAGACTGTGGAGTCATGCTCCCTGAGAAAGATAGTAGTAATAGCACTGGGCTTATACCCTGCAAACTTAGAAACCACAGAAGAAAGAGAACTTCCTTTTCTCTGCTGTTCTAGCAAACTTCTGCTGGTAGTCTCATTGGCCAGACTTGTGTCTTGGCGCTCATCCTAGAGAGGCCAGTTGGTGTGGCCAGGTGGTATAATGCTTTGTGTGACCAGGTTTCAATTTTATTTCTACTGTGGATTAGGAAAATAGGGAACATAGTTTTAAATCACATCACATGAATTAGAATTGGGGAATATTTCATTCCCAAGGGTAGACTGAGGTGTTATTTCCCAGAGAAGGGAGAATGGTTGCTGGATAGGTAAAAATGAGAGGTGTTTGTATTTTTTTTTTTTGTGTGTGTGTGTGTGTGTGTGTTTTCTCTGTACTGGGGATTGAATTCAGAGTTTTATGCATACTAGGCAAGTGCTATAGCACTGAGCTACATCCTCATTCCTTTTATTTTTTATTTTGAGACAGAGTTTGGTTAAATTGCCCAGGCTGGCCTCTAACTTGCATTTCTCCTGCCTCAGTTTGTTTTACACTTGTATTTAGCTTGTATTTGTATTTTTAAGAGAACCTGCTTTCCTTTTGCAGTTGTATCTATAGTTTGTGCAATGATTTTTTTTTTCCTTTTTAAAATGCCTGTTAAGGTCCATAGACCTTGAAATTTCAATGCTTCCAGTGTATATTTATATTGTTATTATAGGTATAGGACCCTTGCAATTTAAACTTTTCTCCTGTGGATATTTATTGTCATCACATGTCTAGTACCTTTGCTGTGGAGTAGTCAGTTTTATAACTTTAAATATATTGTATATTTGACCAGTTGGTAAAATTGATTATTGGGTTTTTTGTTTTTGGTGCTGGGTGATGAACCCAAGGACTAGTGTGTGCTAAGCACACTTTCTATCACTGAACTACAACCTTAGTTCCATGAATATTGATATTTTTATTACAGTGAGTAAATTTGACTGAGGTACAGTGGTTAATAAACAGTAAATATAAATATTTTTTTAGAAACCACTTCATTTTGAGCATTATAAGAAAAATCACTATGCTGCCACTAATTGTCCTTATGGGGTATTAACTTTAATAAAACCATAGTTAATGTTAATGTCTGTTTTTTTATCATTATGCATTCTTCTGATGGTTCATTGTATTTTAAGAGAAAATATAATTAAAGTAACATTGTTTCCACCACTGTATTTTTGATGGAAAGAAATGTCAGCATCTCTATTCAGTGGACATTTGAACTTTAACTGCTAACAATGGCAGCACAGTCTTCAGTTTAGATAGATATATATTCTAAAACATAACTCCATTACTTCTTATATTTATTTTTTATTTATTTTGTCTTTATTTTTGTTTTTTTTATTTTGTTCTTTCTTTTTCTATCACTTCTTAACATTGAGGAAGATACTTAATCTCTGTAAATTTGAGGTTGCTCCATTTGCAAAATGGAAATGATGACTGTTTCATAGGGGTCTTGTGAAGATTAAGTTAATTTTGTGTACACCAAGTGTCTGGGATGTAGAGGTTCTTCTTAAATGTTTTTGTTAATAATAACTATAACAGAAATAATGCATAAAGTAATTTTATTTTCCCAATTTCAGAATGTTTAGCACCAGTCTTGTTCTGTACTGGCGATTGGGGCCTTATGAATGTTAGGAAAGTACTCTAACCCTGAGCTCCATCTCCTGAGCTTCATCCTCACCCCCCAGTCTTTTTTTTTTTTTTTTTTTTTTCACTTTTAAGAAATAAAGGTAGTACTTCACTTGCCCACTAATAGGATTGAGTCAGTATTCTGCAGTTTGGCATATAAAGAGCTCAGAATGTGTTTGGTGAACAAATGAGTAGATAAAATATTTCATCTGCTTTAAAAATCAAAGTAGAATAAGCATACAGTCTATTAGATTAAGTCTGTACTCTGTAACCTTTATCGCTCTTTGGCATTGAGAGAACTTACTGGATAGATTTAGGAAATTCTGTCTCCATATTCTACCACACATTTACAACATGTATCCAACAAGTACTGGGGCACTGGAGGGAGAGATGAAAAATAAATTTCATTTTTCAGGGAACTTACAGTCTAGTGGAGGAAACAGATTAATTGATAATTAAATTTAAGCCAGTTTAAATTTTTAAAAAATTGTTTCAATTCACTAGATATGTTTCTGGTACTCAGTAGTCACATATGGCTACTGACTATAGCATAGGTGTAAGATATAATTTCTGTCTTTGTAGCATATTCTATTTGACAGCTGTTGTAGAACATTATAAATGAATTTGCATTCTCTAGTTCAAGGCAATAGTAAATTTGTATTTCAGCCATATTTGGAAATCATATTTTTAAAAATTATCCAATTAGGTGGGACATGGTGATGCATACCTATAGTCCTTGCACTTAGGAGGCTGAGATAGGAATATTTCTTAAGCCTAGGAATTTGAGGCCTATTGGCAACAAAGTGGGGCCCCCACCTCAGAAACCAAACAAAACAAATTATCAGATGGATTCTATTGTAATGCATTTCAAATAAGAAGTATTGTTAATTTTCTCAATTTTCAGCTATTTCCTGTGTGAAATAGCGAAAAAAGCAGATAAAAATAAGGGACACTAGTGCACACCTCTAGTCCCAACTACTCAGAAGGCTGAGTCAGGAAGATCACAAAATTTGAGCCCAGCTGGGTAACTTAGTGAGATCCTGTCTTAAAATAAAATAAATGATTGGGGTGTGGCTTAGCATCCCAGGTCCTGCGTTCAGTCCCCGGTACTGTCCAAAACAACAACAAAACCAACTAGAGGAAAGCAGAGGTTTTCTAGATATTGGACATCATACAAAAAGGAGATGCCTGATAGTTGAGAAACAAACAAGATGAGCTTTGTGATTGCTCTGGCTTGCTGCCTAGAAGAGTGTATCAGCTGCAGAGCAGGGAAGGGAGAACCCAGGCAAAGCATGGTGTTTCCCTTAATTGAGGGTGTCTGCTGACTATGTAGTCTCTGAAGGATGTTTGCCTTTGTAGGTACGGTAAATTAGCTGTAAACTAAATGCTACTCTGGCCTAGTCTGTAAAGCAAGATCTAAGGGTCAAACTGTTCCAGGTAACTTAATCATGTCCCAGAAGAAAACTCAATTATAGTTATAGGAAGACAGAAATGTCCAGCATACAAGGTTAAATTCACATTGCCTGGCATCCAATTAGAAATTACTAGGTATACAAAGAAGCAGGAAAATATGACATAATGAGGAAAAAAAAAAAAAAACAAGAAGTGACAAAGAAGATAAGATTAGTGGAAATGGGCATTAGTTATAGGACATAATAAAATTTACCCACACTCATTAGAATGATTGTTTTTTAAAACAGTATGTTATATATGCGTAGGTAACCAGGAAAAAGATTAAACATGCTAAGTAGAGACAGAGAAGGTATGAAAAGACCCACGCTGGATTTACTGAGATGGAAACGATAATATTTGTGATGAAAAATATATTTGATGGAATTAATGGCAGATTAGATATTAGAGAAGAAAACCTAAACCAAGGCTCAAGAAGTATACAAAATACTCTTTGCAGAATTCTAACCAAATCACTTAAACTTTCATGGAACCTTTAGCTGTAACTTTTTATTGTTAATTTTTGGTACCAGGGATTAAACCCAGGGACACTCAACAACTAATTACAACCCCAGTCCTTTTTTTCTTGGCCACTAAGAGATGATTTTTTTTTTCTAATTTTTATTTTTTAGGTTTTTTTTTTTATTAAAATCTTTTTAATTTTTACAGACTGCATTTTGATTCATTGTACACAAATGGGGTACAACTTTTCATTTCTTTGGTTGTACACAATGTAGATTCACACCTTTCATGTAATCATAAATATACATAGGGTAAACTGTTTCATTCTATCATCTTTCTGTCCCCCAGCCCTTCCCACCCCATTTCTTCTGTACCATCTAAAGTTCCTTCATTCTTCTCTCTCCCCCGCCACCCCCCCATTATATATCGTCATCCACTTATCAGAGAAAACATTTGACCTTCAGTTTATTGGTCTTGGCCCATTTCACTTAGCATGATATTTTCCAACTTCATCCATTTACCAGCAAATGCCATAATTTTATTCTTCTTTATAGCAGAGTAATATTTCGGTTTCTTTATCCATTCATCAATAGAAGGGCATCTAGGTTGGTTCCACAATCTAGCTATTGTGAATTGAGCTTCTATGAACATTGATGTAGCTGCATCACTGTAGTATGCTGAAAGTCCTTTGGGTATAAACCGAGGAGTGGGACAGCTGGGTCAAATGGTGGGTCCATTCCAAGTTTTCTGAGGAATCTCCACATTGCTTTCCAGAGTGGCAGCACCAATTTGCAACTCCACCAGCAATGTATGAGTGTGCCTTTTTCCCCACATCCACGCCAACACTTATTATTGCTTCTTGATAATAGCTGTTCTAATTGGAGTTAGATGAAATCTTAGGATTGTTTTAATTTGCATTTCTCTAATTACTAGGGGCGATGAGCACTTTTTCATATATTTGTTGATCACCTGTATATCTTCTTTGTGAAGTATCTGCCCAGTTCCTTAGTCCATTTATTGATTGAGTTCTTTGTATTTTTGGTGTAAAATTTTTTAAGTTCTTTATAAACTTTGGAGATGAGTGCTCTGTCTGAAGTGTGTGTGGAAAAGATTTTCTCCCACTCTGTATGCTCTCTTTTACATTATTGATTGTTTCC
This sequence comes from Sciurus carolinensis, assembly GCF_902686445.1. Taxonomy (NCBI): domain Eukaryota; kingdom Metazoa; phylum Chordata; class Mammalia; order Rodentia; family Sciuridae; genus Sciurus; species Sciurus carolinensis. The sequence goes on along the minus strand of NC_062217.1, from coordinate 123,728,082 downwards.
TGTGTTGAGAAAAAGCTTTTTAGTTTGGATCTATCCCATTTATTGATTCTTGCATTTATTTCTTGCGCTATGGGGGTCTTGTTAAGGAAGTCTGGTCCCCAACTCTTTTTGTATTTTATTTAGAGACAGGATTTCTCTGAATTGCTTAGAGCCTCCCTAAATTGCTGAGCTGGCTTGAATTTGGAGTCCTCCTCTCTCCACCCCCAAGCCGCTGGTATTACAGGTGGGCACCACCACACCCAGTCTATATGTAACTTCTTACTTGCAGAAAGTAAAAGAAACAGAGAAACAATTTTAACTTTACTATAAGGAAGCAATCAGACAAATCCGGAATTTGAGAAAGACTACAGTATAATCGCCCTCTTCTCTGCAGAAGTTAGGGTTGTACTGTTCTTGTGCAACATAGTGAATGTATATAATGCCACTGAATTGTATGCTTAAATGTGGTTAAAATGGAGTGTTTTGCTGGCCCCTACGACCATGGCGATGTTTCACTGGCGAGGTGGAGATCGAGGACTTCCAATATGACGAGGACTCCGAAACGTATTTCTACCCCTGCCCGTGTGGGGATAACTTTTCCATCACCAAGGAAGATTTGGAGAATGGGGAAGACGTGGCAACCTGTCCTAGCTGCTCTCTCATTATAAAAGTGATTTATGACAAAGATCAATTTATGTGTGGAGAAACACAACCAACAAAGAATTAGTAAAATGCTGAAGAAACTTTCAGGAATCCACATCCTGAACAGTTAAGAATGAGTCCAGATGGAAATATCAAATGCAGAGAAACTGATTTTTTTCAAGGGGACAGGTGTTTCGTGGATTGCCATTCTGTTTTCATGTGTATCTTTTCACCAACTGCTGAGTTCATCTTCAGATAGAGAAGTGAGCCCCAGACATGTCATACCCAGATTTCATGTTTAGAACATTGAATTGGAAGCGTACTTAATTATCCACCTGAATTTAAAGGAAGATAATTTTAAGTCAGTGCTTTCTTTCCCTTAGATATCATTTTTATACCTTAAACCTAATTCTGTATCTGATAACAGCATCATCTACCTCAGTCATTAGGATTTCTTAGTTAAAATGAGATTATATTTTTAATCAGTTTCTAAGATGGTTAAAATTAGCCCTTTCTTTGAAATTTGAATCAGCTTTATTATTCTAACTTAAAGAAAATCCATTGCTTTATCAGTACTGCACTCTGGATTCCCTCACCAAGCCAGTCTCTCCAGTCTTGCCATTATTAGAATGTTCATGTTCTGTTTAGCAAGTCATTTGTGTTACACTTCATGCACATAGTTCCAGTAAAGAGAAAAGATGGGCTACAGTTACTCCATCACTACAAGTTAGTGAATAAGGAAGAAAAGTCTAAAGTGAAATGGTCAAAGAAGTGGCAATTCCATATGTTCCTTAAAAATCATGACAAGATTTAAAAAAAAAAAGGGAAGCAAAGTTGTTAATGAGAGGAGTTAAACGTGCCAACTTAATAAATGAATGCTTTAATTATTTTACCAGATCAGAGCAAATATTTTTGTATCTGGATTTTTTTTTTTTTCTGTTAAAGCTAATGAAATTGTAGTTCATAGAGGGGTTAATGCCAAGTCTCTGTGACTGGTACCAGTGCTTTTAGCCTATCACAGTATTGTGTCACTACTAAAAAGTTATGCATCTACAGTGGAGAATGAACTTGAAAATGGGAGGCCTGTTCTGAGTAAATACATCCGTATGGACACATCTAATAAGCCTCTATAGCATGCAACCAAACCAAACATGCACTCCTACAAAGAAATGTTGCCATGGAGAAGAGAAATATATGAAGATAGACTACTGGTCTTCCTTTGCTAGAGTGCTGAGAGTAGCAAGAAATTAGAATCATGAGAAAATTGGAAAATTTCCATTATAAACACAACTTTGCTACATATATGAAAATGCACTGATAACTGGCAAGTTTTTTTGGGTGGCTCCTGTAATTAGAAAAGCATATTAGAGTATCAGTGTTCTGCACTGATTGGTAAATGAACTACACACTCTTTGGAAGTTTAAAACAAGTGGACTTTTTTTTTTTTTTTTTTTTTTTAAATCCTGCAGCAGCATGGCTATATGCAGGCACTAGGCTGAGACGTAATAAATCAAAATTGTATGCTAGACGTAATTGGTATACTATATGGTGTATTCGTGATACAGTGAGAAATCTCATTGGCTCTTTGGAACACTGTTAACCCAGAAATAATCCATGCTCTTTGAAAAACAAAGTGACTGCTCGGATGAACACAGCAGGGTACAGGTTGTTTGTGGTGGCAGCAACCTGCAAAGAGAAATGAACTGTCCCATGCTCATCATAGGTGGTGCTAACATATAAACTTTCTCTGCTGTCGATGAACAGATAACCTTGATGTAGGTCTACTGTGAGCATAGAACAAGAAGAAAAGTTGCCCAAGTTCAAACATCCCAGGAGAAAAGAAATATAAACAGCTTTAGCAGTCAGTGATTGTTGATATATTGCAATAATAGAATGGTTTTGTTTTAAAGCAACTTGTGTTAAGTTTGAGAAAGAATATACCAGGAATTAATCCTGTAGTAAGCAGAAAGTAAAACCAAGGTTTTTCAGGTATGACTGGAGTTCTGAGTGATGCTTGTGCCTTATTTAGCCCCACAGACATTTGTGAAACACCTCTGTGAACTGATTTAACCCAGTCTCTGGTTAGCTCTGGAGTCTGAGTCCAGCCAGGCCAGTGGATCCCTCACCTGTACGGGTATAGGAGATGCGGTCAGAAGGTTTTCAACTGTCAGTTCTCATTTCAGGTGTGGGAGCTTACTGGAACGGAATGGGTAATTGAAACCTTTATAAACTCAAAACTGTCTGAATCATGAATTACAGGAAATGGGAACTCCAGTTTTCATCAGTGACTTGATGTTACCACTCTTCTGAGTTTGAAAATTAAGTTGGCTGTTTAAAGGATTCTGCGTATACTTTACATTCAGAAGCATTTTTCTTAGCACCATTTTTATAACTACATATTAATTTATTACCAGGATAAATTGTATTGGCATGTTAAATAAAATCTGATAATTAAAAAAAAAATGTGGTTAAAATGAGCTGGGCATGGTGGTGCATGTCTGTAATCCCAGTGATTTGATTGGCGTAGGCAAGAGGATCACAGGTTTGAGGCCAACATTGGCAATTTAGCAAGACCCTGTTTTAAAACAAAAAATAAAAGAAAGGATTGGGGATGTAGCTCAGCATTCCTGGGTTCAATCCCCAGTACTACATGCACATGCAAAAGTAGTTAAAATGGTAAATTTTATGCATATTTTACCATAATTTAAAACTTTACCTGTTAAATAAATAATGTACAGTGGCATTAAGTACATTCATGCTATCATGTAACTATCATTGCCAATAATTTCCAGAAATTTCTTTTTCCCAAACTGAAACTCCACACCGATTAAACACTAACTCCCCACTTCCCTCTTCTTCCAACCTCTGACAACCTCCATTCTACTTTCTTTCTGTATGATTTGACTACACTTAAGTACTTCATATAAAGGAAACCACACAGTATTTATATTTTTGTTACTGGCTTATTTCACTTAGTATAATGTTTTCAGAGTTCATTCATTTTGTAACATAGGCCAGAATTTCCTTCTTTTTAAAGGCTGAATAATATTTAACACACACACACCACATACCACATTTTGCTTATCCCTTTGTTCGTTAATGGACACTTGAGTTGCCTTTACCTTTTAGCCATTGTAAATAATGCTGCTTTGAGCATGGCTGGTTATGTATCTTTTCTAGTCCCTGTGTTTAATTCCTTTGAATATAAGTGAAATTGGTAGATCATATTGTAGCTGTGTGTTTAATTTTTTTTTTTTTTGAGAAATTGCCATACTTTTTCCATAGTGACTGCACCATTGTACATTCCCAGTAGCAATATACAGAGTTTCCGTTTCTCCTCATTCTTGCCACTGCCTTTTGTTTTTAATAATAGTTCTTATGGATGTGGGTCAATTTATGTTAGATACATTTTAACATACAAAAAACCCCCTAAGGTTGTGAGGGAGGGTAGAGAAAGATTGTATATGGAGCAACTGTTACAGATTAAGAGGGACAAAACCAAAGATAATACACAATATTTGTGTAGATTCTGATTTGAAAAATCAGCAGTACATTTTGGGGAGTTTGAATATATCCTGGCATTAGAAGCTATTAGAAAATTATTGTTAATTTGAATATGTTTGTTAATAGTTCTGCAGTCATACAGGAAAATATAAAAATACTTAGGGACAAATGGTGTGATATCTGTAACTTACTTTAAAAGGATTCAGCATAAAAAGAAGCTTAATAGAGAAATAAATGAAGCAAATAGGTGAAATGTTAATTTGATAATGTGCATTTGGTGTTCATAAAAGTATTTGTAATTTCTGTTTAGAAGTTTTAAATTATTTAGCAGTTTAAAAAAATTTGATCATTACCACTGCCAGTTTCTTCTTTTTATAATTTATCTATGGATTTTGTTTTCCTTTTTTTTTTTTTTTTTTTGCGATGCTGGGGATCGAACCCAGGGCCCTGTGCTTGTAAGGCAAGCACTTTACCAACTGAGCTATCTCCCCAGCCCTGATTTTTTAAATTTGTATGGGTATGCGTATTACTGAGGATTGAGCCTTGAGGTGTTCTGCTTCTGGGCTACATCCCAGCTGTTTTTTGTTTCGTTTTTTTTTTTTTTTTTATTTTGAAACAGGCTCCCACTAAATTGTTCAGGCTGGCTTCAAACTTTCCATTCTCCTTCCACAGTCGCCCAAATTACTGGGATTATAGGTGTATACCACCATACCTGATTTTCTAGTCTTTGTATTTAGTTAGATTACTTTTTTTTTTTTTTTTTTTTTTTTTGCGGTGCTGGGGATTGAACCTAGGGCCTTGTGCTTGCAAGGCAAGCACTCTGCCAACTGAGCTATCTCCCCAGCCCTAGATTGCATTTTAAGAAGTGAGTTTTGAGTCAACTTGACCAGTAGAGTGTAGTCTTCATGTGTATCTCAGTTTTTGAAGAAGCAATTTAACTGTCAAAGCTTTGGCAGAACTCCCACTCTTTTAGCCTAGAGGTTTTAATTTCATGCTCTATAGAAAAATGTTTCTAACTCATTAATAATTTCTTTCCTGACTGCATATTTTCTTTAGACTCAGATTAAAGTCTCTGGTGAACTCCTGAGTACTATGTATTCTATATTAAGATTAATGAAGTGTTATTATTTTTTGGTTAAGAAGGTAGATGGCAGAATCTTTAGTGTTATTGTGTGAAGTCTGAGGTTCTAGCACAAGAAATTAAACATTCTAACTTTATTACTATGGACTTTGGTTTGTAAATTTGTTTAAACCTATTTACTAGTTGCTTTTCCTAATTAAGCATATCCAAATTTATTTCTGTAGCATAGAATGATAGAACACAATCAAATAAGAAGTTACTAGATGTGGTTTCTCTTTCCCACTTTTCCACTTACCTAGCTTTGTGTTCCTTTTTTTCCCCCCTTCTGTGATCTTTGTTTTTTATTAGTGCATTCTAATATACAGAATAATGGCTGAGTGCTTTGACACATGTCTGTAATCCTAGCAACTCTGGAGGCCAAGGTAGGAGAATTGCAAGTTTGAGGCCAGCCCAGGCAACTCTGTGAGAGCCTGTTTCAAAATAAAAAAGGACTGGAAGTGTAACTAGTACTACAATTCTTAGTATTGCAAAATAAATAAACAAATACATACATACATACATACATACACACACACACACACACAGAGGATAATAGGTTTCATCATGCTATTTTTGTTGTTGTTTGTTTGATTTTGATCATACTGGGACTTGAACCCAGTTTCTACCACTTAAGTTACATACCTAGCCCAACTTTATCTCTTGTTGAAGTTGCCCAAAATATCATCCTCTCTGACCTGTTTATTTTCATGTTGATATTTTGAAACTTTGTAAAATCTCTTTCAGCCCTAGTATATTATTCCCTTTTTTCCTTTATATTTTAATCAATGTTTGAAAGTATTTGGCGCACACCATGTACTGAATTCTTTTGACAAAAGTGTTTGGGTTTCTTTTCTTTGTTTTTTTGTTTTTGTTTTTGTTTTTAAATTAAAACAATAAACTTTTGTCTTCTTAACCCAGCAACTTCTTTTTTTGTGGCAACGAAAATTTTTCTTTGTGCTGAGAAATATATTTATTATAATTCTTTCTTTGAGTAGTAAAATAGAAAAATTTAAACAGCATGTTGTACTAGATATTCTGTACTTGCCCCACTATATTTTCTCTCAATTTTCTCTACTCGGCTTTATACCACCATGAGCCCCCCCCCCCTTTTTTTTTAGTACTTTTAGTTGTAGATGGACACAATACCTTTTTAAAATTTATTTCTATGTGTTGCCGAGGATCAAACCCAGTGCCTCACACATGCTAGGCAAGTGCTCTACCACTGAGCCACAATCCCAGCCCACAAGCTCTTTTCCTTCCTTTCTCTGTGTCCAGTAGAGTTTGACCAGGAGAGAAGGTGGGAAGAGAGTGAAGTCTGGGTATTTATTTACCTGACTCCCTCTTGTTTGGTTGATAATATTTGTATTCCTCTGCTGAAGGTCCTGTAATGCTTGTCAGGTGGTCCTCTCCTGAAACTATAGCTGTGATTGAGTTTTAATTAACTACACTTTCCCTGACTCATTCAAGCATAGTGACTTCCCACTGGTATTATGTCCAGGGTGCTTCACTATCTATTGTTGGTTTGTGTTCTGCCAATATCTTTTTAAAAACAGCCCTGTTATTAAATTCTAATTACACTACCTTGGGCAATTTCTGCCCAATCAATTACTGTATTTCTCATAATAACCTTTTTAGACTAGATTGGATGATCTTTTTTTTTTAAATTGTAGGTAGACACAAGACTTTTATTTATTTATTTATTTTATTTATGTATTTATTTATTTTATGTGGTGTTGAGGATTGAACCCAGGGCCTCACATGTGCTAGGCGTTCACTCTACCACTGAGCCACAACTTCAACCCCTGGATTTTCTTTTTTAAATTGCAGTAGAGTATACATAATCTAAAATTTATCATCTTGACCACCTAAGTATACAATTCTGTAGCTTTAGTAGTTATTCACCAACCATCGCCACTATCCATTTTTAGAACTTTTTCATCATTCCTAGTAGAACCTCTACCCTTTAAACAATAACTTCTCATGACCCCTCCTCTTAGTCCTTGGTAATAATAATACTTTCTGTTTCCATGAATTTGACTATTTTAGTTACCTCACATAAGTGGAATCATATAATTGTCCTTTTGTGTCTGACTTCACTTAGAATAATGTTCTCAGGGTTCATCCATGTTGTAGCATGTCAGTTTCCTTCCTTTTTAAGGCTTGATAATATTGTTTTATGTACATGCCACATTTTGTTTATCCATTCTCTTGCTGGTGGATACTTGGGCTGTAACCACTTTTTGGCTGTTGTAATGCTGCTATGAAAATTGAAGTACAGTTGTCCATTTGACTCCCTGCTTTTAGTTCTTTTAGGTATGTACCTAGAAGTGGAATTGTAGGATCATAATTCTATATTCTACTTTTTTGTTTTCATTTTTTGTGACTCCAAGAATTGAACCCAGAGCCTTGTGCATGCTACCGCCTCCTGGCTCTTTTTATTTTATTTTGAAACAGTTTCTCACTAAGTTACCCAGGCTGGTCTTGAACTTGTGATATTTCTGCCTCATCCTCTTAAGTAACTGGAATTCCAGGTGTGTGCCACAATGTTTGGTTTATGTTCTAGTTCTTAAGGAGCTACCAAACTGTTTTTCACAGTGGTGTGCAGTTTAACATTCCCTCCAGCAGTGCTTTATATTTTAATGCATGTTCCCCATTTCCCTTGTCTGGAAATTGAAAATAGTGCAAATTAGAAAGGATTCACAGGAGTACTTAAAAAGTAAAAAGTATAGAGTTCTTGCAAATGCAAGGTGGCATTCTTATTGAGTATTGATTTCTTCATTCTGTCTTTACATGTCATTTTTGTACTATAGTAGGATTTGGAGCTTTTAATTGAATTGGAAAGCCCATAGGGTATTATAACTCTGTGACCACTAAGCTACATTCCCAGCAGACCCCCCGACAGACACCTTTTTTAAAATTTTGAGACAGGGCCTCACTAAGTTGCCCATGCTGACCTCAAATTTGCAATCATCCTGCCTCTCAGCCTCTCAAGTAGTTGGGATTTTAGGTGCATACCACCACGCCAGGCTGTAATGCATTATTGTTGACCAATATTTTGTATTTTCCTTATTTCTTAAAAACTTATTCTGCCTAGGGTCTTTCTCAGTGCTTTGAAGAGCTTGGTGTTAGGGAGTGCTTTTGCTGTATGTTCCCATGTTAAAGCTTTATGGACACTATCACATTGCAGACATTCCAATGAGTGAATTAACTGATTAACAAATACAAATGAGGGTATGGCTGTTGGTATGCATGGGCCATTTAGTTTTGTTGTTATATGATTAGTTTAGCTCAGTCTAACTATTGGATGGTTGATTGTCATTATATATTGTATGTATCATGTGGGACCACTTTTCTTCATGATTGTCTGCTCTTTATCAAACTCAAGCATTAAAAGTACACAAGTTTACCTGGTTTTTTGGTCTTCAATTTCCTTATGAAATGAAGGAAATGAAGGTTCCTGTGTCACATAAAACATATTAATTATATAAGTTTATATGCTTTTTTTCCTTATTAATTTCTCTTTTTATTGTAGGGGACTTAGCCATGAACCTAGGATTGGTGAGGAAGAGATATCTTTCTTCCTCCACATATATATGTATAAAAAGAGTCTATATAATCTGGGCATGGTGGCACATGCCTATAGTTCCAGTCACTTCGGTTAATGAAACATGAGATCACTTGAGGCCAGGAGTTTGAAGATAACCTGGGCAACATAGTGATACCCTGTCTGGAAAAAAAAAAATGACTACATGAATGTTTTAGTCAACTTTTTTACTGCTGTGGCCAAAAGACCTAACAAGAACAATTTTAAGGAGAAAAAGTTTATTTGGGGGCTCACTGTTTCAGAGGTCTTAGTCCATAGTTGGCTAACTCCATTCCCTGGGGACTGAGGTGAGACGGAACATCATGGTGGAAGTGTGTGGTGGAGGAAAGCAGCTGGAGACATGGTACCAGGAAGCAGAGAGAGTACTCTGTTCAACAAGGGCACTATATAAACCCCAAGGGCACACCTACCAATGACCCATCTCCTCCAGCCATACCCTGCCTCCCTATAATTATCATTCAGTTAATCCCTATCAGGGGATAAATGCACTGATTAGTTTAAGGCTTTCATAAACCAATCATTTCACCCCTAAACATGAGTTTTTGGGGGATACCAATATCTAAATCATAACAATGAAATACACATCATATATTCATCTTCAGAAGTGAAATTGGAATAAAACCATCATCCTGGCCCCAAAAGACCATTTCTTTAACCCCAGTAATATAATTCACTTGCAAAAAAGTTGTCCTTATTTTTGTTTTTACAAATGTAATCATGTAATCATCAGAATAATCAAGACATAGAGTAGATTCTTTACCTCTAGAAAGTCCCTCATGCCCTTTCCTTAACCCCTGGCATTCATTGATCTTATTTTTTTGTTGCCCTTTCTCATACACAACATAAATGGAACCAGAGTATATAGCCTGACTTTAAAACTGTTTTAAAATGATCAGTGAGTAAAATTGACTTATTTTTTCTTTTGCTGTACAGTTCCATTTATTTTAATACATGCATTTTAATAATTCAGGTTCTTCTTTCCACTATCATAGTTAGGATTCAGAAGAGTTTCTAAATAACTTCCTTATGTTATCTCTTTGTAGTCACACACTCCACCACCACTCTTCTTTGGCAATCACTTAAATATTCTCCATTATTGTAACTTTTTAAGAATGTGCGAACATGGAATCACACAGGTGTAACTTTTGAGACTGACTTTTTTAAAAAAAATTTTTTGGTTGTAGGTGGACACAATACCTTTATTTTATTTTTATGTGGTGCTAAGGATCGAACCAGAGCCACCGTGCCCAAAATGAAGTAGATTTAGAGTACAGAATTTCTGGAGCCCTAAACACAAGGAGAGTTCACACCCATTCACAGGTTCTTTTCAATGCTCCTCAACCAGGAACTCACCAGTGAGATTGGGGGATCATTTCACTGTGTATAAGTATGCTGAAATATGATATTACACACCATAAGTATATATAATTTTAGAAAAGATTAAGGGAAGAGAAGGAAACAAAGAAAGCTATTCTAAAGGAGTCAGCCCATGGGAGGGGAACATCTACCACAATGAGAAAAACAATAAGCTCTTTTCAGAGCTTTCCCTTAAATAACAAAAACCTTAAGTCATTCAGGAAAGATAGAAAACTGTCATCTCAGAGAAAGATGAAGATCCTTTGAGATTAGAAGACAAAAGAAAAATAAATCCTCTACCCCTGGGGGAGAGGCAGGAAGCCCAGATCATCAGAAATCTACATTGCAGGGAGAGGGAGGGCCACTGAGAAAGTGCCATCACCAGAATCAGTGATACGGTGTCCCTGCTAAAAATGAGACTGTACCAGGACAACCCAAAACCCTTCCCACCTTCTTACTACCAGGCTAGCATATGTCAAGTAATAAGCACTCAGAGGAAAAATGACATATTACATACAGAGAAATGATTGGATTCAGGACAAAATGACTGTAGGAGACCAGAATGTCACTTCAAAATATGCCCTTTTGTCATAAGGATTATTTTAAGAAAAAAAACCAAAAAACAAAAAACCATAGACATACGAGAAGTTCTGAAAATTAAACCTTTAGAAAGAAATTTACATTTTGAAAGGAAATCTCTATTTATAGGGATGCACCAGGAAAACAAAGATGGCTAATTCATTGGAGAGTGTTATCAGTGGACAAAGCACCCATTTTTAAGTCTGCATTAAACTTTACCCTTGTGTTTTTCCTGACTGTTCCCCCCAGCCTTTGCTTGTTTGTATTTCAGGTGCTGGGAATTGAACCCAGGGCCTCAGCCCTGACTGTCCCATCTCCACTGGGTATCTCCCCACAACATTCCTCCTTCTTTGTTCTCCTGAAATCTAAGGCAAATCTTTGAGATTTGCTTTAGAGATTTACTCATCTTTGGGTTATTTACCATGTATACAGGGGTATACATGTTATTAAACTTTTATTTGTTTTTCTTTTGTTCCATCCAAGAACCCTTGAAGGGTAGAGAAAATTATTTTCTTCCCCTAGAGGAACAAAAATAAAAATTATAGCAAAATTCTAAGAATTGATGAAAATCTGTTGCTCTTTCTTTATTCCTGAATTTCCAGGTTTCCCTCCTATGTGATTATTCGATCTGAAGAACCTTAAACATTTTTGTTTTCCTTTTTAAAGGATAGGTCCCTGGACAAAGAATTCTCCTAGAATATCATATTTTGACACCGAAGATATTATATAAATCCTAGGAAGTTTTTTTTTTTTTTTTTTTCTCCTTTTTCTCTTTAGTAGGCAGTTGACCTACTTAGGTTCAAGCTGCAAATTCTGACCTACCTTTTATGGATTGTAGATTCAGTGTCAGTTTTTTTTTTTAATCTCAATTAAATTGCTTATTAGAAAAATCATATACAGCTTTACTGAGATAGAATTCACCGAAAGTATATCTCACTAACTTTTAGTAGATTGACAGAGGTGTGTAACCAATCACCAGAATCAATTTTAGAACATTTTCATTACCTCAAAAAGAAACCTAGAACTCATTAGCACTTACTACTCATTTTTTGTTAATTTAACACCTGTCTACCCTATGTAACCATTAATCCACTTTCTGACTGTAAATCTGCCTGTTCTCCTCATGTCCAATTTATATTTTAAAAAGATTACTCTGACTAATGTAGAGAATGAAAACAAGGAGACCACTTAGGAAGCAATTGCAAGAATCTAAACTTGATTGGATTGTGGTATGGACTTGTTTGTTAAAGTGGAAATAGAGGTTTCTGGATTGACATGCCTATTTGAAAGAGACCCCAAAGTGTTTTCTGATAGATTCTGCTTGAGAGTTTAGGCAGGAAGAAATCAACTCACTCCTAATTTTGGGCTTGAATAACTAGATTGCTGTATGATTTAATGAGATGCATGGAACAGGTATGGATTGATAAAAATCGAAATTTCTGTTTTGGGCTAAGCTAAATTTGAGACTATTGTTGAATATGGAGTTATATATACTATTTAGTTCTGTGTGGAAAGCACAAGTTGGAGATATCTTTTTGGAAATTATAAGCACGTAAATGGCGTTTGAAACCATAGGATATGAGGAGATTGTCTAGGATGAGAGGGTAAAAAGGGAAGATTATAATTCCTGGGACAGTTCTGGGGCATTCTAACATTTGGAGAGTACTCAGGAAAGAATACCAGATAAATAGGTATAAAATCAAGAGAATGTAGTTTCATAGCAAGCATATGCAAAAAGTATAATCATGCCTCTCTTAGCTACAAGGATACATTCTGAGAAATGTGTAATTTGCAATTGTTGTGTGAACACCATAGTATATACTTAAACAAACTAAGAGCTGTGATTTTGTTAAGCCAAGTAGTTTTATGGAAATGGAACTGTTACCATAGTGAATCTCTTTAAAGGCAGAAGGGACCTCTCTCCAACCTTCCAGGCTCTTGACCATGATGTGGAAAATAATTTAAGGATTAGTCAGGTTTTAGCAGAGAAAAGAAGAGCTTTATCAGAAAGTAAAAGGCAAAGATATGCATTGTCAGAATAGAATGTGGGCCGTCTAAGAGTGAGATGTTCCTGTCAAGGCTTAAAATTCTACTAGAGTACATAATTAGGTAGAACATATATGATCCAAAGGGGCTATACTTGGGAATTGGAAAATAATGAGCAAAATAGTGTTTCCCCTTTAGGGGGTCTCTTCTGATATGTAGGTTCATCTTGCAACATCTCTTATGTTGGGGAGATTGATCAGAGGATAGAGTCACAGAGTCATGGCTTAGTCAAATGTTGACTTCTGGCTTCATGAAGTTAATGGTCTTTTTCTACTGAGTTCTTGTTCCTGCTTTGCTTCATTCCTGAAAACATACAGGGAACTGGAAAGTTACAAAATACTTATGGATTGTTTAGGGCACTCATACATTTTCATTCTTTTTTGTTCCTTAAGCCTCTTTGCCTGACTTGTGAGTTCACAAGCCACCCAATGGTCCAACAGGACCATTTTTCTTTTAGAGACTCAGTTTTCTTTCTGTATCTCTAAATATCTCAGAATCACCCTTATGTACCTGGTCAATCTTTGACCATATGTTGTTATGCTGGGCATGACTGCATATTGAGGATGAAGGAGTAACTGTTTTTTCATTCTGCTTAAAAGCAGGTAAGAGGGCTGGGGAGATAGCTCAGCTGGTAAAAGTGCTTGCCTCACAAGCACAAGGCCCTGAGTTCGATCCCCAGTACCACAAAAAAAAAAAAAAAGCAGGTATGATCAGGACGGAAAACTGACCAGGACCTGGCAATATGAAATTACTGTGTTTACACCAAGAGTAGATTCAGTAAATTAATGAGGCTGGAAATCTCACTGGAGCTTGTTAAAGAGAATAAAATGTGAGGAGAAACAACTCTCTACCATTGGGGTTGTGGCTCAGCGGTAGAGCACTTGCCTAGCATGTGAGAGGCCCTGGGTTTGATCCTCAGCACCACATAAAAAAAATAAAAATAAAGGTATTGTGTCCACCTACAACTACAAAAATTTTAAAAATGTGTATATACACACATATATATATACATACATGTGTATATACACATATATATACATACATGCATATATATAAGTTGATATATGGTATTAAAAATCCACAACAACAAAGCAGTGTGGAGATTCCTTAGAAAACCTGGAATGGACCCACCATTTCACCCAGCTATCCCACTCCTTGGCCTATACCCAAAGGACTTAAAATCAGCATACTACATTGATACCACATCAATGTTCATAGCTGCTCAATTCACAATAGCCAGATTGTGGAACCAATTGAATTCAATTGATGAAAGGATAAAGAAACTGTGAGATATATATATATATAATGGAATATTACTCTCCCATAAAGAATAATAAAACTATGGCATTTGCAGGCAAAAGGATGAAATTGGAGAATATCATGCTAAGTGAGATAAGCCAATCTCAAAAACCAAAGGACAATGATCTTGCTGATAAGTGGTTGATGATACATAATGGGGGGTGGGAGGGAGGCAAGAATGGAGGAAGGAGGGACTATATAGGGGTGGGAGGGGTAGGGGGAAGGAAGAAAGAATGAACCAAACACCATTACCCTATGTAAATATATGATTACACAAATGGTATACCTCTACTTCATGTACAACCAGAGAAACAAGTTGTACCCCATTTGTTTACAAATAAAATAAAATAAAATAAAATAAAAAACTACAACAACAAAAAGCTCCATTCTTTAAGTACAGAAATGGTGCTATAGCTGTAAGAGGATATGGGGTCAAGTAAGGATTTTTTTAGGTACAAGACACCAGAATATGTTTGTATATTAATAAAGAAGGAAAAGTAAAAATCTAACAGGACAATTTCCTTTCACTGTCCCATTCCTTTAATTCCTTTGGGATTTGCCTTTTGTAGTCATTCCCTAAAGGCAATTTTCCTACCTCTCAAATTTTTCAAGGTATTTTGCTAGCTGGTCAAAATAACATGGTGACATATTATTATTTATATATTTACTTATATATACTGTAGGGAGGAGAAGAAATAATAGCTTTTCCTTACTCATTGCAACGTTTGTGATCGTAGCCTCTATAACAAAAGATAAACAAATGAGAAAAGCATACACATTCCTTAATATAAATTTTACATGACACAGGCACCTTCAGAAATTATGAGCAACCCAAAAAACAAGGAAATATATGTATTTTATGTTTAGATTTGATGGTGAGTTGACAGTAAGGTACAATTGTAATTGGATGAAGGTCATATGATCAAATGATAATAAATTGGGGGGAATTTAATAAAGCCTGTGGCATCTCTGTCTTCTGCTCATTTCTTCAAGGTGTAGGGAGGAATCCTTTGGAAAGAGGGACTCATGCATGCTAGGCAAGCACTTTATCACTAAGCTACACCCAAGTCCCAGAAAGAATGTCTTATGACCTTTAAAGGAAAGCCAGGGAATTCTCTTCTGACCTGCTTCAGGGGAGGTGAGTAAGAGCATGTCAAAAAGACAAACCTATTGTTTCTTCAAATGCCAGCATTACCACATTTTGGGGTAGAATTCTGAATTGCATCAGAAGACATGAAGGAAATTTATATTTGACACAGTTTGATTTTGAATTTAATCATAGGAGAAACTATCCTTGGGGAACACTAATAGATGGTGGGCATGTAAAACATTACTATGGTTCTGAGAGAAAAGTGATATTCCTCCAACATCTCTTCTATCATGCCTAGTTTCCCAATTATTTCTGACCTATTTCCCCTAACTCCATGTGGGTATCTCCATTAGTTTTTTTTTTTTTTAATGGTGGTAAAGTACATATAAAATTTATATGTAAACCATTTTTAAATGAACAGTTAAGTGTTATTAAATACATTCATAATGTGCAACCATCACCATAACTTATTTTTGTGGTACTGGGATTGAACCCAGGGCCTTGCACAGACAAGGTAAGCACTTCACTACTGAACTATATTACCAGCCTTTTATTTTGAGGCAGGGTCTTGCTTAATTGTCCAGACTGACCTTGAACTTGTGGTCCCCTTGCCTCAACCTCCTGAATACCTGGACTACAGGTTTGTGTTGCCCTGCATGGCCATATTAGGTTTTTTATTTGTTTTTGTTTTTGGTAAAACTGAATCTCTGTACTCATTATACAATAATTTCTCATTCCCATCTCCCCAGTCCCCTGGAAACCACTGTTCTACTTCTTCTCTCTATAATTCTGACTACTTTGAGTACCTCACATAAGTGGAATCATATAGTGTTTGGGTTTCTGTGGCTGCTTTAGTTCATTTAGTAGAAGGAACTCAAGACAGAATTTCCTTCCTCTTTAAGGCTGCTTTATATTTCATTGTATGTATATACAACATTTCCTTATCCATCCATCCATCAATGGATACTTGGGTTGCTTCCATGTCATAACTAAACAATGTTGTTATGAACATAGATGTATAGAGACTTTGCTTTCAATTCCTCCGAATAATCCCCAGAAGTACAATTGCTGGATCATATGGCAATTCTTTTTTTTTTTTTTTTTTTTTTTTTTTTTTTTTTTTTTGCGGTGCTGGGGATTGAACCCAGGGCCTTGTGCTTACAAGGCAAGCACTCTACCGACTGAGCTATCTCCCCAGCCCCCTACTATGGTATTTTAACAGCGCTAAACCTCCAGTTGGTGAGCATGGGATGCGTTTCCATTTATTTATATCATCTTTAATTCCTTTCAGTAATGTTTCGAAGTTTCATTGTACAAGTATTTGATCTCCTTAATTTCTAAGTAATTTGATCTTTTTGGTGCTATCATAAATGGAATTGTTTTTGTAATTTCCTTTTCTAATTGTTCATTACTAGTGTATAAAAATGCAATTTGTTTTTGCTTTTTGTCTTGGTATCCTGCTTGTTTGCTGAGTTTATTAGTTCCAGTAGTTGTGTATATGTGTGTATGTGTTTCTGATAATTAGCCTAGGGTGAATTTAATCATATGATTCATATGATTTAATTCATATGCTAGTTCTGTATTGAACATTTTGAGGAATTGTCAAAGTATTTTCCAATAGTTGTACATTTTACTTTCCTATTAGCAGTGTATGAGAGTCCCAGTTGTTCCACATTCTTGTCAACATTTGGTATGTCCATACTTTAAAATTTTTGCCCTTGAATTAAGTATGCATTGACATCTTATTTTGGTTTTAATTTGCAGTTTGCTGAACCTCTTTCATGTGCTGTAGTTATTTGGTGTCCAAATGACTATTGAAACCATTATCTGTTTTTAATCACTCATTTTTTGTTTGTTTGTTTGTTTTGGTGCTGGGGATTGAACCGAGGGCCTCGTGCTCGCAAGGCAAGCACTCTACCAACTGAGCTATATCCCCAGCCCCTGTTTGTTTGTTTTTGAGATGGAATCTTGCTGTGTTGCCCAGGCTGATGTCAAACTCCTGGTCTCAAGTGATCCTTCTGCCACAGCCTCCCAGGTAGTGAGGACTACAGGCATGTGCCACAACTCTTGGCTTAACCTTTGTCCGTTTTTAAAAATTTAGTTGTTCATTTTATATTGAAAAGGTTCTTTGTATATTCTGCAAAAAGTCCTTTGTTAGATATGTATTTTGCCAACATTTTATCCCTGTAGTTGGCATTATAATTTCATAACAGTCTCTTTTAAGATGAAAAGATTTACCTAGATACCCCTCAATTGATGAATGGATAAAGAAACTGTGGTATATATATACCATGGAATATTACTCAGCCATAAAGAATAATAAAATTATGGCATTTGCAGGCAAACAGATGCAATTGGAGAATATCATGCTAAGTGAGATAAGCCAATCTCAAAAAACCAAAGGACGAATGATCTCACTGATAAGCAGATGATGACACATATAGGGGGTGGGAAGGGGGCAAGAATGGAGGAAGGAGGGACTCTATAGAGGGATAAGAGAGGTTGGAGGGGTGGGAGGGAGAAAAAAAATAACAATGAATCAAAAACTATTACCCTAGGTAAATGTATGATTACACAAATGGTATGCCTCTACTTCATGTACAAACAGAGAAACAAGATGTATCCCATTTGTTTACAATAAAAATTAATTTAAAAAAATGAAAAGATTTGCCAGGCAAGGTGGCACATGTCCTAATCTCAGCTACTTGAGAGACTGAGGCAAGAGGATTGCAAATTCAAGGCCAGCCTGGCAATTTAGTGGAGACCCTGTCTAAAAAAAAAAAAAAAAAAAAAAATAAGGGATTGGGGATATAACTCAGTGGTAGAG
Source organism: Sciurus carolinensis (assembly GCF_902686445.1). Classification (NCBI taxonomy): domain Eukaryota; kingdom Metazoa; phylum Chordata; class Mammalia; order Rodentia; family Sciuridae; genus Sciurus; species Sciurus carolinensis. The sequence goes on along the minus strand of NC_062217.1, from coordinate 123,710,036 downwards.
CACCCTTGGGTTCAATCCTCAGGACCTAAAGAGGGGGAAGAAAAAGACAAAAAGATTATAACTTTTTTTTTAATTCTCCATGTTTCCCCATTGATAATACAGACTAGGCACAGAGCCTCAGCTGAGTTGTACATGGGGGTAGGCTTACTCTGCCTCCTCTTTCTATACAGTGTAAGAATACAGCCTGTGGTAAGCATCAGGAGGCCAAAAGATTTTAATTTTTTTAAAAAAACTTTTTAGTTGTTGATGGACTTTTATTTATTTACATGTGGTGCGGAGAATTGAACCCAGTGCCTCACACATGCTAGGCAAGCTCTCTACCACTGAGCCACAACCCCAGCCCTCAAAAGATTTAAATTTTGACATAATCCAATTTGTTAATTTTTTTCTTATTGTTTGTTCTTTTTTTTTTTTTTTTCATTTGTTCTTGTGTCATAGTCAAGGAATACCTGACAAGAGTGAGTTTACTGTTTTTCTTCTGTAAATTTTAAAATGTTAGGTATTACATTTATGTCTGTGTCCCATTTCAAGTAAATTTTTATACGTAGTGTGTGACCAGGGTCAAGATTCATTATTTGCACATGACTATCCAATTGCTTTTACCTGTGCTGAATGAATAAGTGTTCAATTTTGAGGTCTCTTTCTGCATCTTTGGAGATAATCATGGTTCTCTTCTTAGACCTGTTAATGTGGTATATGTTATTAACAATGTTCTTATTTTGAAGAATATTCCTAAAAAAAAAATCCCATTTTGTTAATTAGTTTTAAAATTTTGGTGTTAGATTCTGTTTGCAGATATTTTATTTCATATCTTGCATTAATATTCATGATTGACTTTGTTATATAATTCTTCTCTTTCTCTACTGTGCTTATCAGGGTATGGTGTTAATATTATATTTGCTTTATAGAAGGAATTATGAAGGTCTGTCTCTTTTCAGGTGCTTTTAGTTGTATTTCATCTTTAAAGATTTGTTTGAATTGACTGTGAAACCATAAGGGCTTTGTACTTTTTCTGAATGGGGTAATTCTGTAATGACTGTCTCTTTTTTCTATGAAAATTTTTCTAGGTTTTTTTTTTTTTAACTCTAATGAGCTTAAATTTGTTCATCTTTGCTTTTTCAGGTAATTTCCTTTCATTTGCATTTTAAATTTTATTTGCATAGAGATCTGCAAGGTAGTGTTGGTGATATTTATTTATTTATGAATGAGATGGGGGTCTTATTCTATTGCCCAGCCTGGCTTTGAACTCCTTGGGCTCATGTGCCTGCCTTAGCCTCCCAAGTAGTTGGGACTAAAGGCACATGCCACCCATGACTCTTACGGTATTTAAATTTTCTTCTCTTTCAGAGGGTATTCTTCCTTCATATATCTGTGTTGTCTACCCCTCCCTTTTTATCGGGTCCCCTCTGGCCGCAGAGAGAGACACGACAAATGTCTGAAGCTTTGGAAGTTTATTGTGCACAGTTCCTTTCCTACGCTTCTCTTACCCCTAGCTTCTGCGCACTCCCAGCTTCCCTTTTCCCAGCTTCTTCCACTCCCGTGTACTCCCTCCTTCCAGCTCAGCTCCAGCCGCTGCTGCTGCTGCTGCTGCTGCTGCTGCTACCGCCGCCGCCGCCGCCTCTTCCGCTCCGTTCGTTCCGTTCTCGTTCGTTCGGTTCCTCAGCTTCTCCCACCCACCAGGCTTATATACACTTCAATCAATCAGGGGAGAGTACACGAGATAAACGCGGACAGCTGCAGGCGCAGGATGGGTACACGAGGGGGCATGCTCTAGTCACATCGTTAACTAGCCAATCATTGGAATTCGCTGGTTGTTTACTGTATAGCTGGCCGCTTTTGGCTCAGCGTCAGGCGCCATCTTGACCACGCCCAAGGCTGGGGTTCCCGGGAACCCCCACACCTTTTCTTGATTGAGTCAGCTAATGGTTTGTTTGTTTATTTTTTAAAATGTGATTTTAACTTAATAAGTTAAATTAAGCTTACTGCTTTTGTCTTCTTGACCTCATTTATTTCAGCTTTTATCTTCATATTCCTTTCCTTACACCATTTCTTGGTTCTTTCATTGTTCCTTTTTTCTTTTCTCTTTTTTTCCACTTTCTTTTAAGCGTGGAATTAAATCATTAATGTTTAGTATTATTTCAGTTTTACTGTTTCAAGTATTAAGTTCTGTGTATTTTTCTCTGATCATTGCTTCACATGTATTCAGTGGATTCTGACAATTGTCTTCATTACCATTTTAAATATAAATTCTTTAATTTTAGTTTATGTTTCTTTTTCTGTAGTATTGTTAATAGTTGCTCTTTTTATTTCTTTTTTTTTTTTTGGGTGCTGGGGATTGAACTCAGGGCCTTGTGCTTACAAGACAAGCACTCTACCAACTGAGCTATCTCCCCAGCCCCACTCTTTTTATTTCTAAGTGGTGTGGTAGGACACTTTTGTTGTTAATTTCTGGTTTTATTTTATTGTTTTCAGAAAGTGTTTTTTGTAGTTATTTCCTGTGTCCTACTATTTACTCTGTTTTTTGTTAATATTCCATGAACACTTGAAAAAAGGTGCATTTTGTATTATCAGGTTTATAGTCATAAGGTATACCTTACCGATTATATTGTTCAGATTTTCTTCCCTAAAAATTGCAACTTTTTAAAGATAGCCTTTTCAAATCACATGTACTTTAAGTATCAGATCCCTTCCTTTGTAGCCTTTGCTCTGATCTATCCACACATACCTTAGAAAATATCAGTCAACAAATTGACTTCATGTTTTGGTTTGGTAATAAAGATCAAGGTTAATATTCTGGGAGAATAAGGTTTAGGAAATCCCATGTGAATAATTAAATGCTGGTTAGCATCAAGTACCCAGTTAGATTGAACCTATGTTAAGAGTTGTTTAGCTGGGCCTGGAGGCACATGCTGTCATCCCAGCAACTTGGAAGGCTGAGGCAGGAGGATTCTGAGTTAGAAGCCAGACTTGACAATTTAGCAAGGCCCTCAGCATCTTAGACCCTGTCTCAAAATAAAAAATAAAAATGCCTGCATGGGTTCAATCCCTATTAACCTACCCCTGCAAAAAATTATTTAAACAAACAATTTAAATGAAAATTTATGTTATGAACTAAAATTTTGCTAAACTGCCAATTTTACTATAAAGTATAGCAATGTTATCAGGAAATGTTTGAAGCTTAGGGCTTGAAATTAAAATGTATCTTAATTTTAGATGGAAAATGAACATAAGCCACTGATGTTTGGGAGAGGTAGAAAGCAAAACATGGATTTCTATCAATGCTTCTAGACTTATTCTTCTTCTGTTTCATTTCCATGTAACCTCTGTCTTATACAATCATTACTTTCTTGATGTTAATTTCCTTTGGAGCAGGGTTTAAAATTTCCTTATTTGATACTTGAGGGTTTTTTTTTTAATCTTATATTTTTCTAATGACTCTGAAGTACATTAAAAATATTTTCTATGCTGGGGTTGTGGCCCAGTGGCAGAGCACTTGCCTAGCATGTGTGAGGCACTGGGTCCCATTCTCAGCACCACATATAAATGAATAAAATAAAGGTTCATCGACGATTAAAAAATTATCAATCATAAAATCTCTATAGCTATCTAATTTCTAAGATGAGTTGAAAAATTGCATTGAGATCAAGTTGATGGGAATTTTAGGTATTGAATGCATACTCATGATCTCAACATATTGGTACCTTCTGGAGGTTTCAGAAAACTTCTAGTGGTCATGATTGTTTTTGTAATTTCCTGGATGCTTGGTTTGTTTTTGTTTTAAATAGACTGCTTCTTTGTTTGATTTATATTTGCTGTTCCATCTTCATACTTTGATTATATGTGTAGTTATTTGGAAGGGGAAATTGTCACTCTTTAGTTCTTCCTTTGTCAGACAGTGTTCTAAATTTTATCACAGCAAAAAGACTCTGTGGTGTGTGTGTGTGTGTGTGTGTGTGTGTGTGTGTGTGTTTTAAGACAGTGAACCAAACCAGGTGCGGTGGTACACACCTGTAATCCCAGTGGCTTGGGAAGCTGAGGTAGGAAGATTGCAAGTTCAAAGCCAGCCTCAGCAAAAGCAGAGAGCTAAGCAACTCAGTGAGACCTTGTCTCTAAATAAAATACAAAATGGGGCTGGGGATGTGGTTCAGTGGTTGAGTGCCCCGGAGTTCAATCCCTGGTACCCCTCTCCCCCCAAAAATAAAAAGAGAAAAGACAAAGAAAGTGAACCATGGAGGTTCTTGATGGATAAAGAACTATTTCAGAGAGTATTGGAAGGTGAAGTGTGCCTTAGAATGTTGACCTAATTTTCAGTAGCATCCTCTTCTAGCAAGAATATGTGCAGAAGTTCTCTATCAGACCTAACATTTCTGTGAGGTGATTCATGTTTCTACAAGTATTGTTTTATACTGTTAGAGACTTTTATGACTTAAATTAACTTTACATTCTCATCCAGATAATTTAAAACAGCTCTTTCTCTGCTGTTGGAAAATACTTCTGAGAAGAGGCACAGCTGAAGTGTGAGCTTTCCTCATTTATTCCATCAGTATTGTCACTGTGAGGTATGAAAATGCATCTTTTCTTGATGTGAACATTAATCTCTACTATATTTTGGCAGTCATTCTGGTGTCTTCAATGCAGAACTTTCAATCTGATTCATTTCGTCTGAAAGAAATATATGAAGATATTTTAAATATTATTTGGCATGATTAAAGTCTGATATAGTGTTGCATTTTGAGCATCATCATCACTGTGCAGTATATTTATGGTAACTTATTATTCTTCAGATAATTTCATGAGTGCATTATCATCTAGTGATGAAATGAAAGTGGCATCTAGAATAATGCATGCAGCCAAATTCTTTAGTAAAGAATGCTTATCTTGGGCTGGGGTTTGTAACTCAGTGGTGGAGTGTTTGCCTAGCAAGTGTGAGGCACTGGGTTCGATCCTCAGCACCACATAAAAATAAATGAATTAAATAAAGGTATTGTGTCCACATATAACTAGAAATATATTTTTAAAAAGAATGCTTATCTTTTTTCTACTGTATATAATTAAATCTTTCTGGAAGACTTTCTTGAGATCTTTCCACTTCCCAACCTAATGTAATTGAATCCCTGTTAATATGTTCTTGTAGCTTTTGCATTTTTTCCTGCCTTATGTGATGGTTATTTTAATAGTTTTTTTCTTTATCTCCACTACCAAATTAGTATTTGGAGGCAGAGACTATGTCTTGCTTGTCTTCGTGCCTCTTGTAGTGCCCTCATAATACTTTACTCATTACATAGTTAATGACCTGAATGAAAGAATGGCACTTGTACATTTTATTTCAATTAATTAATTAATTTTGCAGTACTGGGAAATGAACCCAGGGGTGATCTGCCACTCAGCTATGTCTCTGGTCCTTTTTATTTTTTATTTTGAGACCATCTTAGGAAGTTGGCAGAGTTGGCTTTGAACTTGGAATCCTCTTCCTTTAGTCTTCTGAGTAGCTTGGATTACAAGGGTACATCATTGCACCTAGCACAGTTCTTTTTATTTTGTATTTTGAGAAAGGATCCCCCTAATTTGCCTAGGCTGGCCTCTACCTTACAATCCTTCTGCCTTAGCCCCCTGAGCAGCTACAATTATATGTATGTGCCACATTGCCTGGCTTTGTGAGGTCATTTTATATATACCTACCAATTTCAAAGGAAACTGCAAATCTGAAGATATGAGGTATGTTTTAAGCTTAAAATATCCCCAGTGTCAGTTGGTGCATTTCAAGTTATATCCCCAGCAGTTATAATAAGTAATACTGTTCAATTAGAGTAGAGTATATATAAAAAGCTTAGGTTCTCCTTCTAGCTCTACTATTGGCCAGATGTGTGACCAGTAGATTTCTTATTCTTTCTGTAATGGTATTGTGGAAGATGGAGGGCCTTAGTGGTACCTATTTCTAAACCTTTTCTGGTTATAATAGTTTATATCAGAGAAACAAAATGTAAACCTATTTTGTATGTTTTGGAGGAACAAGGCTGTCCTAAATGATTATTGTCAACACCCTAAAGCAAATTAGTTGGGGGCAGTGAAACATGCCTGTACTCCCAGCTACTTGAAAGACTGAGGCAGGGAGATTGGCAAGTTTGAGGCCAGCCTGTGCAACTTGGCAGGATCCTGTCTCAAAATAAAAAATAAAAAGGACTGGGGACATAACTCAGTGGCAGAGTGTGCTCAGTTGGATCCCCAGTACAACAAAAAATAAATTCTAAAAAGAAGAGAGATTTCATTAAAAAGTACTGTAATAGTGGTACAGAATATTAATTGTATAGGAATTCAGAGAAAAAAAATCAAAAGTAATGATTTTATATATAACATAATTATATATACATATAAATATACAGTTTTATGGATGAGGTGGGATTTCACCTCAGCCTTAAGAAAGACTGTTCCTAGGAATAGTATAGAAAAAAAAAGTTTGTTATGTTAAATTTGTTGCGTCTAAGTTAGACAACTAGAAACAGTTGTAAAACCAAGCCAGAAACTTGACTATACTAATTTCCAGATTAATAGCCTGTTATATAGTTATATTTAAAATTATTTAGCATTATTCATCTTGCTGTATTTGTATTTAAGTCAACAAAGATTTGAGTATGTTTAATTGCCTGAAGTATTAATTAAACATTTGAATATGTTTGATGCCTGAAATATATATTTGTGCCTTTCTACAGTACTCATATGTCAGCCTTCTTGCAGTTACAAAGCCTAGTTTAGTGTGCTGGATAGATATTTAATGATTATGAAATCATTTATGAAATTACTAGTTAAAATAATTCTTGTAGTCTGCACAAGGAATAACTAGGCTTACTAATCAAAAACTCCTTAATCTGCTATTATAAGTTTCATAAATCTTAAATATAGCCATAGCAGAAAAACATTTTTTTTTCTGTCATTGATTCTTCCTAGGTTCATGGCAACTATTGTTTTTATAGGACACACATGTTTGGGAGGTAACACATACCCTTTATGAAGAAGCAGCATTGCAAATATCAGCAAAAGAAATGCACTTGTTTATATTTGGTGTACTACCCTGTGTATATTTAATAAGTTGTTCTAGGTTGCAACTTTAGGAAAAAACTGTGTTAAGAAAAAGTGCATCAGTTTGTGTTATGGGAAACACCACGGTAATTATGTCATGATATGTAAAATGAATTGGGTACTGTAATTTTTAGCAATAGAGGTTGGCACTTTGTTTACCATTATATTTCCTTTACCTTTTCAGATGTCTTTTTTTTTCTGTTATCAAAGGTAAATGTGGCAAAATAATCATGTAATTTTATTTTTTGTTGTGTGTGAAGATGAAATACTTGTGGGATATTTTTGAGAAGTTTTTTTGCTATTTACAGTAAATCGTTCTTTTTCAGTAATGTAATGAATGGATAAACTATTTTGAAATACAATCAGCTATTAGAAAACAAAATTTTATATGGAAAAATTTTTTCCCTTTTAGCAGTAGTATTGCTTATTCACTTAATCAGATTAATTTGGAAAAGAATTGAAATGGTTTAAGTTGGAAACATTTTAAACTTTTCTGTCAGGTAGTGTGGGGTTGTTTAATAAAAATAACATTCCACTAAAAGATGGCATGGAGATAGAATAGTGGGTATTATGTCATACTTAAAAATATTATTTTATATCTAAAACAAATCTAGATAAAAGAATGCCCCCCCCCCTTTTTTTTTTGCAGGGGAGAAAAGATGTAACCTCAAGAAGGGTAATAGAGTGGAACAAAATGTAGTAAATGATAGCTTAATATTCTAATAGCGCTCAAAATAACAGTGGTCAACTTTTGAAAAATAATGATCATCAAACTCACTTGTTATAGAGAACATACAAATTAATTTAGGTGTAATTTTTTTACCTTATATAAATGAAAATGATGAATAATATCTCATACAGGAAAAGGAATGTTCATACACTGCCAGCTTAACAGGTTAAAAAAATAGCACCTCAGTATAGTTGTAATTTGCTTTCTCCTATAATGAGTAAGATTAAGTATCTTTTCAGAGTTTTTAGAGCCCTTTATACTTCTTTTTCAGCTTTTTTTATGTTTAGTCTAGTCTTCTGTTGGTTTGTTAAGAGATGTTTTAATATTTTATGTTTATCACTTTTTAGTATTTAGATACCATTATGTTATTGTATAATTGTTTAACTTTTTATAGTTGATCATTTGATCTCCTTTTAGAATGTGGTTAGTTATTCTGCCAACGGTAGTTATTAAAAGTTTTTTCTAAGCTGGTCCCAGTGGTGAATGCCTGTAATCTCAGTGACTCAGGAGGCTGAGTCAGGAGGATCACAAGATTGAGGCCAGCCTCAGCAACTTAGGACTTGTTTCAAAATAAAAAGAGAAAAAGAGCTGATGATGTAGCTCAGTGGGTGGCAATCAAAAATTCTAAGATCTGTTATTGGTTTTTGTACTAAGTAGCTTTGAGTAAACCATAACCTTACTCAGACATTAATTTCTTCACTTATATTGAATTAAGTTATTTCCAGTTTTGTGCACCTTTGAAATGTACTAAAAACAGTGAATGCATAAAACTTAAAAGTCTTAATGTGATGGATAATGAAAAACAGCAATGACATAATGTTACAGTTTTCTAACAGTCTTGATCCAGCAGTTTCTTATTGGTTAGACAATGCTTTTCTTTGATAACAAAATTACCTTTCAGTTTTTCCCTTGACATTTCTTGGTTAGAAATACCTCTTCATCTTTTTTCAGTTCACATCAAAGATATTTTTGAAGAGGGATGCCTTTTTTAGCAGTGGGGCAGCAAGGTGTTAGGAAAGAAAAACGTACTGCTTGTACATTTTTACCTCATCATTAAATGTGCATGTTAATCTTCATTACTTTATAACGACTGTCAATTGGCCTATTCAATTTTCCAGACTCAGTTGGAAAACTGATATCCTTAAATCTGATTCTCATCAAAACTTAACGCACTAACTAGTCCTGCTTTTTTTTTTCCCCACAGAGCTAGGGATTAAATTATAATAGAGCCTCTATTCAGTGAAGTTTTATTTACTTGACATCTATGAAAATTCCACTAGAAAAGATGATTAGATGTATCTTTTGATGTATACTTTGGGGAATGAGATTAAAACCAAGCAGTGAAATGAAGTATAGATACGAGCATTTCAATTATAATATCAAAATTTAAGTGGAAGTAAAACAGAGTTTGTGAAGTCTGAAACCCCATAGAGCCATAACACAGAAATGGATTTTCAAAACTAATAAATTTTAAATATATAATATTAAACCCCTCTCCCTATGAAACAGATTGTTTTGCTATAGTCTTTTTCACCGTCAAAAGAACCCCACAGTGTTTTTCATGAGAGCATTAAAGCAGTAAAAGGAATCTAAACTCATGTAGACAATTCTTCAATTGGAACAATGGGTGAATTTTCTCCCAAGGAAGGGAGATGAGCTTTCCTTTGTGTACAGCTGTTTGTACTATAATTTGAGACTAGATTTAGGTAACTGGATTCCTAGTCCGTTTCAATTGCTCCCATACTGTTTAGTGTTGCCCTTACTTTTTAATCTCTTTTAAAATCTTCCTTGTATATTCCATAGCTCCTATGCAATTAGATATTAGTTCATGATAAATAGCGGTATTTGATTATTTTCTCTTTGGAAATTTTTTGTTCAATTCTATTTTTGATTTCTTTACTATCCTTATCTAGGCACACATCATCTAATATCTAGGTTATTAGTTGCCTTCTGACTGTGTTTACCATTTCATAACTTTCTGCCTTTGGTTCTTTGCAGTTTATTCCCTACACTGCTGGTGGATTGGTTTTTATTTTATTTTTCAGTGCTGGGCATTAAACTCAGGGCCTCACACATGCTAAGCGGTGCTCTGCCACTGAGCTACACCTCTAATCCCTACACTGATACTCTTTTTTAAAAGATATTTTAGTTGTAGATGAACACAATATCTTTATTCATTTTTTTATGTGGAGATACTTTTAGTTGTAGATGAACACAGTATCTTTATTCATTTTTTTTATGTGATGTTGAGGATCAAACCCAGTGCCTCACATGTGCTTTACCACTGAACTACAGCCCTAATCCCAATATTCTTTTTTAAATTTTTTTTTTTAGTTGTCAATGGACCTTTATTTATATGTGGTGCTGAGACTCGAACCCAGTGCCTCAAGCATGGTAGGCAAGTGCTCCACTGCTGAGCCACAACTCCAGCCCCCCAATATTCTTTAAATAGTGTTTTTGCTGTGTTATTTTCCTGTTTAAGAGCTTGAGTGTCTTCCTATTAGATATGTGATAAAAAAATTTCAGTTTGGCATTCAAAGGATCTTCTCTAGTGATTGGGCTTACCTATTTGATCATATGTCCACATCTGATCAGATTTTGTAAACTTTCAGCCTCACATACTACTTTGTTTATTCCAGCTTTTGAATTGGGTTATGTTTTCATAATGAAAACCTCCAACTGCCTTTTTCTTTCTGTTGTTGGTGATGAATAATGTTTCCTCCAGACATGTATGTTTTAGTTGTGCTCATTTTTGCTGTAGCCAAAAGCAGTTCTATTTATGTGAATGCATGTGTGGATTTGGGAAAAGTTAATTTAAAAATGAACCAGGCAACACGCCTGTAATCCCAGCGACCGGGGAGGCTGCGGTAGGAGGATTGAAAGTTCAAAGCCAACCTTAGCAACTTAGTGAGAACCTAAGCAACTTTGGGAGACCCTGTCTCACAATTAAAAATGAAAGGACTGGAAATGTGACTCAGGGGTTAAGCACCCAGGGTTAAATCTCCAGTGTGGGGGGGGGAAGAAGTGAAAAAAAAATAAGTCAATCAGAAGTCAGATAGGAAGAAAATATAAGGAACAGCCTCCTTGGTGCTGGATTTTACCAGAGTATGTGAAATGAAGTGAGATTATTTCTGGGATTGGGGAGGAATGTAAGAATTACATCACAGAGGCCCACACCTGTAATCCCTGTAATTCAGAAGGCTGAGTCAGGAGAATCACAAATTTGAGGCCCATCTGGGCAATTCAGCAAGACCTTTCAAAATATTTAAAAGGCAAGGAATATAGCTCAGTGGTTAAGTGCTTCTGGATTCAATCCTCAGCACCCGCTCCCAACTCTATTGCAAAAGCTTAAATCACAGTAAATAGGAGAAAAATTAATCATTTTTCCACTTTCTTTTTGAGGGCAACTTTGAAATTGAACTAGGTTGGATGATGGTGACTAGGAGCAAGATTTAATTAAGAGATAACAGATATAGGTACCAAGGAAGAGTCAGTAACCAGATCATTGATAATCAGAAACAGCTAAGTAGTTAAGCCTGACGTGAATCTTAATAAAAGACATAGTTTTCTTGGCAAATTAGGGACTGAGAAGTATTAAATGGCCATACATGTGTATTTGGACCCAGATCTTTTTCATGTGAAAATAAAATAGTTAAACAGATAATAAGTACCTGTGTTATGGTGTGGATATGACGTGGCCCCCAAAAGCTCACATGTGAGACCATGCAAGAAGGTTCAGAGGAGAAATGATTGGTTTGTGAGAGCCTTAAACTAATCAGTGAATTAGTCCCTGATGGAATTGACTGAGAGGTAACTGGAGTGGGGTGTGGCTGGAGGAAGTGTTTAATTGGGGGCGTGGCTATGGAGTGTATATTTTGTATATGGAGAGTGGGGTATCTCTTTGTTTCCTGATCATCATATGAGCTGTTTCCCTCTGCCGCACTCTTACGCCATGTTGTTCCTGTCTCACCTGGAGCCTGGAGGAATGGAACTGGCTGGCTGTGGATTGAAACTCTGAAACAGCCCTCAGATGAACTTTTCCTCCTCTATAATTGTTCTGATGGAGTGCTTTAATCAGAGTAGCAAAATAGTTGACTAAAACAACCTATAATGTACTTGACTATGTGTTTACAAAGAAGAAAAAAAAATTAGTTTTAAGGAAGTTCAAAGACAAGTGTGAGGGCTGGGGATATAGCTCAGTTGGTAGAGTGCTTGCCTTGCAAGCACAAGGCCCTGGGTTCAATCCCCAGCACCACAAAAAAAAAAAAAAAAAAAAAAAAAAAAAAAAGGCAAGTGTGAGAGGCAAACTTATGTCTGAACAAATATTTTGTCAAGAAGATAGATACCAAGGTGGGATTTAAATTAGGAAGCAATACACTACTACTGTGCTTTGAGAAAAATGAAAGTGTGGGAGGTCATAGATACTTTGTATAATTTGAATAAATTATTTCTACAAAAAGATTATGGAACCAGAAAAAAAAAAATGCCCCTTTCTTCTTTAGTCTACCTGGTGGAATATAAGAATGAAAGACCATACTGTAGCCTCAAGGTAATTGTCTAGGAGGAAAAAAATCATTTTCCATTAACTCTCTGGATGGAGTGCCCACAATGATCCTAAGGCTTTGGGGGAGTACTCCTGATGTTTATGTCACTTGATCACATTTTATATTATTCTAGGGGTTGGGTGGTAGAGCACTTGTATAGCACATGTGAGGTTCTGGGTTTGATCCCTAGCACCGCAAATGAAGAAAACCTTGCTGGAAGTGGTAGTGACCTGCTCCTGCAGTTCCACACTTTCCCAATAGGAAAAAAAAGTCTTTGCCTATGAGACGGTGGATGGGAGAGTAAATGTTTATTGAATAATAGGAACTAATGCAGATTTTTTTTAATGATGAAAAAAGTGGATATTGTGAATTAGTCAGCTGTATTCATTTTAGATGATCCCAATTTTGTTGGCAACATCCAAAGCAACATTCAGGAGCCAGCTGAATATATGCCTTTGTGCCATCACAGTGTTGGTCTTGGCTACATCAGTATCATAGAACTTCTGCCACTTGTTGACCTTGACATCCACAGTGAGCACAAGTTGTGTTATCTTCTGTCTTCTTCTTGGCAGACCCACTAGTCAGGGAGAACTTGAGGATGGCATAGTAATCAAGCTTGATTGCTTCTCCTAGAGATGTTCTTCAGAGGACATCTGGGCTGCCTCTGGAGGATGCGGCGTCTTGGGCTGCCAAAAGGCAGCTGACCTGTGGATTTGTGTTTGTGTGTGGCCATGGACAGCTTTTAGCACTGCCTTCTTGGCCTTTAAAACCCTTGATTTGTCTTTGTCTTTGGAAGGGGTAGGAGCTTCCTTCACTTAAAAATTTTTTTTTTAATTTATTGTTCTTAGATATACATGCCAGTAGAGTGTATTTTGACAAACAAATATAACTTACTCTAAGTAGGACCCCATTCTTGTGGTTGTACATGATGTGGAGTTTCACTGGTTGTATATTCATACATGAACATAGGAAAGTTATGTCAGATTCATTCTACTGTCTTTCCTATTCCCATCTCCCTCCCTCCCTTAACTTTTGTTGCCATCTTGGGGGAAATGTCTCAGTTGTTTCTGATATAAAACAAAATACTAAAGGATTTTTTCTTTTACTGAAATTTTAAATATGAAATGAATCTGGTGGAGGAGGGCTTCCAAAGGCCTGGAAGTGAGAAAGATTTAATTAAAAATTACTTTTATCAAAAGCAATATCAGCATTATAAAAGTAAAGTTCATTAAAAACTGGGACTCTGGAGCCAGTCCATTTTAGATTCAAATTGTGGATCCATCGCTTCCTAGCTACATACTTTTGAGCATTCTTTGTGGCTGCTTGCTCCTGTGGCATGCAAGCACTAGTGGAACATTCAGTGGGAGTTTTAGTGGCATCATGCCCATGTGCAGTTTTCCAGTGATTACATATTGTAGCATCTCCCCATGAATGGCTTCCCCCAAACCCAAAAGGAACCTTCCCAACACATTCTGCTGACATGAGTTCTCCCAGTAGGTCTTGTTCCAGTATCATAGAGAGTAACTTTCTACTGAATTCTGCTGGCACGGTGTCTTAGTAAATTTCTCAAACATCCATGATTGTGTCCTCTGCACAAGATGATCTCACCTTGGTAGGAGTGACCCTTTTGCAGAGTTATTTTTTTCTTGGTTCTGTGTATCAGCCCTAGAAGTAGGGGTTGCTTACTTTCTCTGCTCCTGAGAAGTTAATCTCCTATTGTAATTAACAGTGTTTTATATTAAACTTTTCACTGTCAAATTATTGTATGATTTCTGCCTTCTAATTATACTTTGATATTTGGGTTTTTTTCCTATAAGATTGGTCTGAAGATTAACCAGATAATACATACAAAGTGTTTAGAATAGTGTCTACCATACAATAAGTACTTAACCACTGTTTTTTGGTGTGTTGATACTGTCAATATCATCTACTAAGAGCAACATTTCTACTTTTTGTTTATAGGATGTTTCGTCTTAACTCACTTTCTGCATTGGCAGAACTGGCTGTGGGGTCCCGATGGTATCATGGAGCATCACAGCCCACCCAGACAAGGCGAAGACTAATGATGGTGGCTTTCCTGGGAGCATCTGCAGTAACTGCAAGTACTGGTCTCTTGTGGAAAAGGTGAATGTTATTTGACTATCTTGTTCCTACATGAACGTTTATTTTTCCACATGTCTCTGTTAGCAGAATGAAGTTAATTTCTGAATTAACTTTATATCAAAAGTTATTGCCCAAATCATTTGGCATTAATAGTATTTGTCTATGAAATAAGATGTTTTAAAGAATTGAGCCATAAAGACATGGCAGTGAGGACTGGGGTTGCGGCTCAGTGGTACAGTGCTTGCCTAGAATGTGTGAGGCATTGGGTTCAGTCCTCAGCACCACATAAAAATAAAAACAAATAAAATAAAGGTCCATTGGCAACTAAATATGTTAAAAAAAGAGACATGCAATAAACAGAAAACATAATGCTTTCAGATCTGTTTGTCTCCTGTGCCGAACATGTTTCATAGTGGTGTAGGGATGTCAGAAGTTGCTGTAGAAAGTGAATGCTTTCAGAGCCTTCAAAATCTAGTGACCATATGAAATTAACTAATGAACCTCAGTATTTGTGTTACCTGATACATTTCCTTCCTAGTTATTGAAACTTCACTGGAGGAAAGAGAAAATATAGTACAGTTTTCTCTTAAAATATATAGGTACTATTTTTCTGTCTCTATCAACTCCTGTTTTTTTATCTTTTATCCACTTTACCCTGTCTTAAAGTTGCTATAATTATGATTAGCTTCCTCAAAAAGATTACATTTTTATTATTTTTTATTAACTCTATTGAATGAAAATGTATACAATAAAATCTACTCATTTTAGATACACAGTTCAGTAATGTGTGAGTGTGGTACTAAGGATAAACTCAGGATCTCATACATGCTAAGGAAGCACTCTTATCATTGAGCTACATCCCCAGTCCTTTTTTTGAGAGAGTTTTGCTATGTTGCCCAGGCTACCCTTGAACTTAATATCCTTCTGCTTTAACCTCCTAAGAACTGAGATAGCAGGTGTGTGCCACCATGTCTAGCCAGTTAAATAAATTTTCTTTTAAAATTAGAGACAGGGTCTTAGTAAGTTGCTTAGGGCCTCACTAAGTTGCTGAGACTGGCTTTGAACTCATAGTCCTCCTACCTCAGCCTTCCAAACCACTGGGATTATAGGTGTGTACCACCACACCAGGCTCAGTTCAATAATTTTTGACAAATGCATACACTTGTGTAACTACCCCCAAATCAGGATATAAAACATTTCCAGGGATTGGGGATGTAGCTCAGTTTTAGAGTGCTTGTTTAGCATGCACAAGGCCCTGGGTTTCATCCCCAGCAATACACACATACTCTCGTATACAAAGAAAACATTTCTATTAACCCATAACTTCCTCTCATGCCTTTTCCTAGTCTCACACTATGCACCATTTTAAAAGTAACTGCTTATCTGATTTTTATAGATCAGTTCTGCATTTCTAGAACTTAATATAGGTAAAATCATAAAAAATGTATCT
This sequence comes from Sciurus carolinensis, assembly GCF_902686445.1. Lineage (NCBI taxonomy): Eukaryota > Metazoa > Chordata > Mammalia > Rodentia > Sciuridae > Sciurus > Sciurus carolinensis. Next base: position 123,694,135 of record NC_062217.1, on the reverse strand, counting down.
TTTGGATCTGACTTCTTTCACTTAACCTAATGTTTTTGAAATTTATCCATATGTATCAGAAATTTGAATCTTCATTATAATTGAACGGTGCTATCACTTGTTATCCATTTACCAGTTGAAGGCTGTTTGGGTTGTTTCCAGCATTTTGCTCTCATTAGTAAAATAGTATTGAAACTCATTTATAAGTCTTCATTTCTTTTAATTAAATACTTATGAGTCAAATTGCTAGGTCATATGGCAAATATATATTGAACTTCATTCAAAACTGCCATTGATTTGGTACATTTATATACTGCTTACCAGCAATTCATGAGACAAATTTGTTCACCAGCCTTTGGTGTTATCCGTCTTTTAACCCTTCTAGAGAGAGAATGTTGTAGCAATTCATCATGGTTTGAATTTATTTTCCCCAGTGGCTAATGATGCTGAGCATCTTTTCTTGGAATTACTGGTCATTTCTGTTGTCCTCTTTTGTAAAGTGTCTTTTTAAATTGCCCACTAAAAAATTAAATGGTTTTCCTTTTTATTGAGCTCTAAGATCTTTATATAGTTTGGACACTATGCTTGGCAGATAGGTATTTATTATAAACATGTTCTTATAGTGAATGGTTTGCATTTTCATTTCCTTCATGATGACTTTCAAAGAGCAGAAGCTTTTAATTTTAACCAAGACCAGTTTGTAATTATTTTCTTATGTGGTTCGTTCTTTTTGTTTCCTGTCTAGAAAATCTTTGCTTGTCCCCAGCTATGAAGACTTTCTTTTGTGTTTCCTGAGTTTTATAGTTTTAACTTTCATGTATAGATCAAGTTCTTTTTTGTGTTTGTGAGGTAGAGATAAAGGATGTTTTTGGTTTGGTTTTTTTTTTTTTTTCTCTTTTTCACATAAAGCATATCTAGTTATTCTCACATTTATTGGAAGAACATCCTCTTACCATTGGATTATGTTGGTTCTTTTATGGCCAAATAATATTCCACTGTATTTATACATCATATTTTATTTACCCATTCATATGTTGATGGATGTGTTGCTTCTACTTTTGATCTTTTAATAATACTTTCATGAACATTCATGTGCAAGTTTTTTGGGGAAATATGTTTTATTTTTCATGGGTATATACCTAGCTGGATCATGGTAACCCTGTGTTTAACTTTTTTTTTTTTTTTTTTGCGGTGCTGGGGATAGAACCCAGGACTTTGTGCTTGACAGGCAAGCACTCTACCAACTGAGCTATCTCCCCAGCCCTGTTTAACATTTTGAGGAACTACCAATCTGTTTTTCATTGCCATCAATTGTGTGTGTGTGTGTGTGTGAGCACATGCATGCACATGCATGCCATGCTTAGTTTTCCTTATCTGTATAATTGGGATAATAAAATCTGTCTCACAGTGATAAAGATTAAATGAGTTATTATTTCTTAAATGTTTAGAATAGTGCCTGATACACCACTTTGTGATATACATGTCTTTTGTAGAAAGGGTTTGGCACTTAATAACCTAACAATGTATGTTTACTATTATTGAAAGTAAATGATGGTGGGTGATGTTAAGGAAAGGAGACTGTTGGCAGAAATGACTAGCTTTCCAAAAATTTTGGAGCCAAGATATAAAATATTTTCTGTACTGCTAGAGTTGAGATACTTTTTTTAAGGCGGCACTTTTTTATTCTTCATTTTTTTTTCAAGAGTTGAGATTTTAATCTCTAGGTAGTTGTGACCCAAGAGGTTTTGAAGTGATAGATGATAGCCAACTTTTAAGAGAGATCCCATAGCAACAACAGTGGGAATAGCTAAAGTGGGGAGAAACTACTGAATGATCCTAATACCAATTGGAAATAATGATGTGTCTACAGGATTCTTAGAAGGGAGTTGAATGGGTTTTAGAAAATTTCCTAGGTAAAATTCACAGGAAGACATATAGACTGATAGACAAAGAAGAGAAAGTAGTGAAGCAAAGAGGAGAAAGTAGAAACAGGAAATGCATTTTTGTCTTTTAACTGTCATAAATGGCAGACATTTTGAAATTCTTCAGGGATGCTTTCTTACAGTGGAAATATAGGGCCCTGTGCAGGTAATGCATTTAGAATTGCCTTTCATCCTACTTTAGTAAAGAAGATGACAAACTGCTTGAAGAAGTTGGGAAATTTTTTGATGGTTTCAATGTTGAAAAGTTCATGCTCTTCCCCTTTCTCTCACCCTGATTTTGGGCTAAATGCTGATGAACAGATTATTTGTTTTATTTTTCCTAATTTGTGTTTTTGAAAAAGTTTTTGAAATATTGCCTCCAGAAAAAAAAAAAAAAAAAGAAAGTAGCTTGTAATGTTACATAAAGGAAACAAATTCATGTTTTTGTTGGTACAGTATTTGTAATTTTTGAGTTTAAAATATCCCACATCAAAACATCTGCATGTTGACAATGTATTGCCAGTATTAGAACTTTTCTAATATATATGTCTTTGTTACAGATTGTAACTTTATAAATGTTTCAAAATCATAAATATACCTAGTGCCAGCATTTTATTACTGTAAGATTGTTAGTCTTGTTCCTCTGTTATGCCATATAGATACTAAGGGCAGGAATTATTTTTTTCCCTAAGAAGTTAGATTTAAGGTTCTTTTTTTAAAAGAGTATATATATAAAATAAAGGTCCATTGACAACTAAAAAATTTTTTTAAATAAATAAAAATAAAAGTGTACCATGTAATTTTTTACTTTTTAAACTTATAATTTAAATTACAAAAGAGCAATATGTTTGATCTAAAAATGTCTAATGTACAGTAAAGAATAAAAATCTCCCATCCTCAGTCCTGTTATTTAACAATAAATATATATTTTGTGTGTGTTGATAGAGACAGCTTCAAATATGTTTGAATAACCAAGTATACAGTTTGAAATGTTTGCATGCAACAAATGAATGTGTTCTAGGTTAGACAATTTAAAGGTGTGTCATGAATTGGCATAAATAAGATTGTTGGAAATCATATCAGTACTTTTAGTGAAGCCGCATGTTCTACATTTTTGCTTTGTTTTTACTCAATCTCTAAAAAGATACTTTGACATAGTTAGGATTCAGGGTTTGGAGTCTGAATATCTGGGTTTGAACCCTCGCTGTATGAACTTGGGTAAACTCTTATCTGAGAGTTTTGGAATTTCTTGTTTCCAAAGTGAATGTTTTAATACTTCAGAAAGCTAATACTGTTGACAATTTGTATGTGTGCTCTCTTCCTTTTCACTGTGCAAAGAAAGTTATCTAACTTTTTAAGGATCAAGTTTTTTGATTCATTGATCTTTCTCTATTTAATGTTGTTTATAGTGGGTTTTACTCAATTTCTAGTACTTTAAGGTAGAGTATGACATCATTAAATAGAGAATTTTCTTCTTTTCTAATATAGGCATTTAATGCTACAAATTTTCCTCTAGAGCAATGCTTTAACTCTAGGGCCTAACTTTAATAAGTTGTGCTTGTTTTTACTCAGTTTAAATTATTTCCTAGTTTCTCTTGTGGTCTTTATTTCATTAATTAGTTATTTAGCAAAAGACTTTTTGCTAAATTTTCAAATATTTGATGATTTCCCAAATGTCTTTGTTTTTTATTTGCAGTTTAACTCAGTTGAGTTCAGATAAATGGTTTATATGATTTCCTTTCTCTTAAATTTGAGATTTGTTTTATGTGTCCAAAAGTTTTATATCTTGATGAATGTTCTGTGTGCATTTGAAACAAATGTGTTCTGCTATTAGGCGGAGTATACTATAAATGTAATTAGGTTAAGTTCATTAACAGTGTTCATGTTTTCTGTATTCTTACTAATTATCTAATTTGTTCTATCAATTACTAAAAGAAGAGGGTTGAAATCTTTAATTATAACTGTTGATTTGTCCATTTATCCTTTCAGTACTATAACTTTATCCCCACCCCCACCTCAACCCAAGTAAACAAAAGCAGTTGTGTGCTAGCTGAGAGAGATCATTTCAGGTACAATGGAAAATAAATAATAAAAACTGTTACATAGCTGAGTAAGAAGACCCTAAGTTTATTTTATTTTAAAATTTGATTCAGTCTGGTATTATAACTTAATATGAAACATGAGCTGAATCTGTTCAGAGAGGCAAACTTTTGAAGGAAAGATGGCTTATATACCAAAATATGTAATCCAGATTAAATGATTTTAACAAAAATCATGTTTGATTATTTTCATCAGAATTATTCCTCATTATCTGTTTCAGCCCCATTATGATAATTGTGGGTCTCAACTTCACTGAATTGAGAAATGGCAAAGTAGCACTTCTGGTTGTGCCCTGTGAAGGTATTTTCAGATAAGATTGGCATGTGGGTCAGTGAACCAAGTGGGGAAGACTTGTCCTCAGTGTGGTCAGGCACCAAACTTATGGAACAGAACAAAAGAAAGTAAAAAACTCTCTTTCTGGTTCTTTCTCCTTGAACTGGGTGCATTTTCTCCTGGCGTCACTCTTGAACCTCAGACTACAGGTTCTTACACCGTTAGACTCTAGGACCTGCATTAGTGGCCCCTCAGAGGTTCTTTGGCCTTCAGCCTTGGACTGGAGGCTGCACTAGCATTCCCCCTGATCCTGAGGCTTCTAGCTTCTTAGTCTGAGCCATTGTTGCTGTCATCTGTTGTTCTCCTGTTGCAGTTGGTTATATGGAACTTTTCAGCTTCTGTTAATCGCATGAGCCAATTTCCTAATAAGTAGTCATTTAAAAAAAAATTGTGTATATATGATTTTACTACTTCTATTGATTTTGATTCTCTGCAGGACTCTGACTCATACAATCCCTAATAAATTTTGGAACTTTATTCTGTTTCTGTAATTTTTTTGTAAGTAGAACAATTTCAAATTTTTCTTGCTTACTGGCTTGGTATAGAAGGAGGCTTTCCCTCAATATCAGTTGCTACTCAAAGACTCTAGCACCAGTGCTATTAAAAATAACCTTTTCAGTTTGCTCTGTTTTCTCAAATGCATCTATCTAAAAGATGATCCCTTCATCCTTGTCTATCTTTTGGCTCCTGGACTTCAGCATTTCATCTTAATTCTTCTTGTAATGCAGTACGACTTTTGGATTTTACTGCAGTTCTTCCCAAGGTTTCTGGAAGTGACAAGTCTACCACTGTAAATGGCAGTGGATATTGTAATTCCCGTGGCCTTATAGGGAGTGGCTTAAATTGTAGGGTTATGCAATAAATATTTCAGCAGATTGTGATCTTCTGACTTGAGAGAGCCTTATTCCACATGCTTTCTCTAATTTTGTGGATGAGAGAACTTATAAGCCTTCTAATATAGTTTTCATAAGTTTTTGCTTCACTTTTTTTGAAGCTCTGTTATTATGTATATTCCTGTTTAAGGTTGTTGTGTTTCCTTGAAGAATTGACCCAATTAACATTATTAAATGTTTCATTTTGTTTCTGGTAATATTCTTTTTTCTGAAATCTACTTTGTCTCATATTAATCCAACCACTCCAGATTTCTTTTGATTTGGGCTTGTATGATATATCTCATTTCTGTCTTTGTGTTTAAACTTTCTTTCTCAAAAACAGCTTAAAATGGGTCTTATTTTTTAGGTCTGTCTTTTACTTGAAGTATTTAGACCATTTTCATGTAATGTAATTAATGAAATGGTTTTGTTTAAATCTACCATCCTGGATTTTGTTTTTTATTTGTTGCATCTACTCTTCATTTCTTTTGCTTAATTTTTTATGGCTAATGGATTTTAAGATATACCTCTTTTATTTTTTTATTTATCTCTCCTTTTTTTGGAAAAATGTTTTATTCATTTTGTTTATTTGTTTGTTTATTTATTTATTTAGACAGTGTCTCACTCTATTCCCCAGGCTGATTTTGAATTCATAGTCTTCCTGCCTCAGTCTCCTGAAAAACTGGGATTATAAGGGTACACCACTAGACCCAGTTTATTATTTCCATACATGTATATAGTATGCCCTTATCATTCTTTTTTCTTCTCCCCCCTCATACCCTTTCCCTTGCTGCCCTTCCTTGTGATTATTTTAAAGCAAGCGAGGCAAATACTTTCCATAGGGATCAAATAGTGAATGTTTTAGATGGCACAGTTTATAAAGTCTCTGTTGCCACAGCTATAATGGTGCAAAAGCAAGCAGAGACAACACAGAAATGAATGAGCCACATGTGGTGGTGTGTGCCTGTAGTCAGCTCCTTAGAAGGCTAAGGCAGGAGAATGGTACATTCAAGGCCAACCTGGGCAATTAATTCATAATAGCTAAGCTATGGAACCAACAAATGAGTGTACAAGAAAATGTGGTATATATACATACTGGAGTATCATTCAGCCATAAAGAAGAATGAAATTATGGCATTTGCTGGTAAATGGATGGAATTGGAGACTAGCCAGTCCCAAAAAAGCAAAGGCCGAATGTTCTTTCTGATATGCAGTTGCTAACATACAATAAGGGAGTGGGGAGAATAGAAGTTTATTAGATAAGACAAAGGGTAATGGAGGGAATGCAGGGGGCATGGAAATAGGACAGAGTAGAATGAATCAGACATAACTTTCCTATGTTCATATATGAATAATACACCACCAGTATAACTCCATATCATGTACAACCACAAGACTGAGATCCTAATTAGAATAGGTTGTACTCCATGTATGTATATGTCAAAATACACTCTACTGTCATGCATATCTAAAAACAACAAATTTTGAAAGTTACAACTTCTCATATATGTAAGCTCAATAATGTAATTTTTATTTTCCTTCTGTGTTCCATTATCATTGTACATGTTATAACTTTATTTTCTATGTACTTCATAGTACATTGTTGTTGTTGTTACTTTTGCTTTAAAGAGTGACTTGTATCTTAAAGAAATTCTAAGAAGAGAAAAAATTTTCTTATATTTACCCACACGTTTCATTTCTGGTACTCTTTGTTTCAGTCCAAGTGTTTTCCTCCGTTCCCTTCTTCCTTCCTCCCTCCTTCACTTCTTCCCTCCCTTCCTTTTATTTATTTATTTATTTATTTATTTATTTATTTATTTATTTATTTATTTTATTGTAAACAAATGGGATACATGTTGTTTCTCTGTTTGTACATGGAGTAAAGGTGTACCATTTGTGTAATCATACATTTACATAGGGTAATGTTGGATTCATTCTGTTATTTTTTCCCTTCCCCCCACTCCTCCCACCCCTCTTTTCCCTCTATAGTCCTTCCTTCCTCCATTATTGCCCCCCTCCCTAATCCTAACTCTAACCCTAACACTAACCCCTCCCACCCCCCATTATGTGTCATAATCCACTTATCAGCGAGATCATACATCCTTTGTTTTTTTGAGATTGGCTTATATCACTTAGCATGATATTTTCCAGTTTCATCCATTTGCCTGCAAATGCCATAATTTTATCATTCCTTATGGCTGAGTAATATTCCATTGTATATATATACCACATTTTCTTTATCCATTCATCAATTGAAGGGCATCTAGGTTGGTTCCACAATCTGGCTATTGTGAACTGAGCAGCTATGAACATTGATGTGGCTGCATCTCTGTAGTATGCTGATTTTAAGTCCTTTGGGTATAGGCCAAGGAGTGGGATAGCTGGGTCAAATGGTGGTTCCATTCCAAGTTTTCTAAGGAATCTCCACACTGCTTTCCAGAGTGGCTGCACTAATTTGCAGCCCCACCAGCAATGTATGAGTGTACCTTTCTCCCCACATCCTCACCAACACCTGTTGCTGCTTGTATTCTTGATAATCGCCATTCTAATTGGGGTGAGATGGAATCTTAGGGTGGTTTTCATTTACATTTCTCTTATTACTAGAGATGTTGAACATTTTTTCATATGTTTGTTGATTGCTTGTAGATCTTCTTCTGTGAAGTGTCTATTCATTTCCTTAGCCCATTTGTCGATTGGGTTATTCGTATTCTTGGTGTAGAGTTTTTTGAGTTCTTTATAGATTCTGAAGATTAGTGCTCTATCTGAAGTATGATTGGCAAAGATTTTCTCCCACTCTGTAGGCTCTTTCTTCGCACTGCTGATAGTTTCCTTTGCTGAGAGAAATCTTTTTAATTTGAATCTATCCCAGTTATTGATTCTTGCTTTTATTTCTTGTGCTATGGGAGTCCTGTTGAGGAAGTCTGGTCCTAAGCCGACATGTTGAAGATCTGGACCTACTTTTTCTTCTATAATCTTCAGGGTCTCTGGTCTGATTTCGAGATCCTTAATCCATTTTGAGTTGAGTTTTGTGCATGGTGAGAGATATGGGCTTAGTTTCATTCTGTTGCATATGGATTTCCAATTTTCCCAGCACCATTTGTTAAAGAGGCTATCTTTTCTCCATTGCATATTTTTGGCCCCTTTGTCTAATATGAGAAAATTGTATTTATTTGGGTTTGTGTCCATGTCCTCTATTCTGTACCATTGATCTACCTGTCTATTTTGGTGCCAATACAATGCCGTTTTTCTTACTATTGCTTTGTAGTATAGTTGAAGTTCTGGTATTGCAATACCTCCCGCTTCAGTTTTCCTGCGAAGGATTGCTTTAGCTATTCTGGGTTTCTTATTCATCCAGATGAATTTCATGATTGCTTGCTCTATTTCTGTAAGGTACGTCATTGGGATTTTAATTGGAATTGCATTGAATCTGTATAGCACTTTTGGTAGTATGGCCATTTTGACAATATTAATTCTGCCTATCCAAGAACATGGTAGATCTTTCCATCTTCTAAGGTTTTCTTTAATTTCTTTCTTTAGTGTTCTGCAGTTCTCATTGTAGAGGACTTTCACCTCTTTTGTTAGATTGATTCCCAAGTATTTTATTTTTTTCGAAGCTATTATGAATGGGGTAGTTTTCCTAATTTTTCTTTCCAAAGATTCATCACTTATGTATAAAAATGCATTAGATTTATGAGCATTGATCTTATATCCTTTACTGATCTTATATCTAATACTTTACTGAATTCACTTATGAGTTCTAAAAGTTTTCTGGTGGAATTTCCTGGTTCCTCTAAGTATACAGTCATATCATCAGCAAATAGGGATAGTTTGAGTTCTTCTTTTCCTATTCGTATCCCTTTAATTTCTTTGGTCTGTCTAATTGCTCTGGCTAGATTTCAAGGATGATATTGAATAGAAGTGGTGAAGGGGGCATCCCTGCCTTGTTCCAGTTTTTAGGGGGAATGGTTTCAGTTTTTCACCATTTAGAATGATATTACACATGGGCTTAGCATAGATGGCCTTTACAATGTTAAGGAATGTTCCCACTATCCCTATTTTTTCTAGTGTTTTGAGCATGAAGGGGTGCTGTATTTTATCAAATGCTTTTTCTGCATATATTGAAATAATCATGTGATTCTTGACTTTAAGTCTGTTGATATGGTGAATTACATTTATTGATTTCCTGATGTTGAACCAACCTTGCATCCCTGGGATGAAACCCACTTGATCATGGTGCACTATCTTTTTAATATGTTTTTGTATGTGATTTGCTAAAATTTTGTTGAGAATTTTTGCGTCGATGTTCATTAAGGATATTGGTCTGACATTTTCTTTCCTCGATGTGTCTCTGTCTGATTTAGGTATCAGGGTAATATTGGCTTCATAGAATGAGTTTTGGAGGTTTCCCTCCTCTTCTATTTCATGGAATACTTTGATAAGTATTGGAGTGAGCTCTTCTTTAAAGGTTTTGTAGAACTTGGCTGAGAACCCATCTGGTCCTGGACTTTTCTTTGTTGGTAGGCTTTTGATGACTCCTTCTGTTTCATTACTTGAAATTGGTCTATTTAAATTGTGTATGTCCTCCTCCTCGTTCAGTTTAGGCAATTCATATGTCTCTAGAAACCTGTTGATGTCTTTGAAATTTTCTATTTTGTTGGAATATAGATTTTCAAAATAGCTTCTAATTATGTTTTGTATTTCAATCGTGTCTGTTGTGATATTTCCTTGTTCATTCCGAATTTAGTGATTTGCGTTTTCTCTCATCTTCTCTTTGTTAATGTGGCTAAGGATTTATCAATTTTGTTTATTTTTTTGAAGAACCAACTATTTATTTTGTCAAATTTTTATATTGTTTCTTTTGTTTCAGTTTTGTTTATTTCAGCTCTGAGTTTGACTATTTCCTGTCTTTTACTACTTTTGGTGTTGGTCTGTTCTTCTTTTTCTAGGGCTTTGAGCTGTAGTGTTAGGTCGTTTATTTGTTGAATTTTTCTTCTTTTATTGAATGCACTCCATGAAATAAATTTTCCTCTAAGTACTGCTTTCATAGTGTCCCAGAGATTTTGATATGTTTCTTTGTTCTCATTTACCTCTAAGAATGTTTTAATTTCCTTCCTGGTATCTTCTGTTATCCATTCATCATATAATAGCATATTGTTTAATCTCCAGGTGTTGGAGTAATTTCTGTTTTTTAACTCTGTCATTTATTTCTAATTTCAATCCATTATGATCTGATAGAATACAAGGTAGTGTCTCTATCTTCTTGTATTTGCTAACATTAGCTTTGTGGCATAATTTATGGTCTGTTTTAGAGAAGGATCCATGTGCTGCTGAAAAGAAAGTGTATTCACTCTTGGTTGGATGGTATATTCTATAAATGTCCGTTAAGTCTAAATTATTGATTGTGTTATTGAGATCTATGGTTTCTTTGTTCAATTTTTGTTTGGAAGATCTGTCCAGTGGTGAGAGAGGCGTGTTAAAATCACCTAGTATTATTGTGTTATGGTCTATTTGGTTTCTGAAATTGAGAAGGATTTGTTTGACATATATGGATGAGCCACTGTTTGGGGCATAGATGTTTATGATTGTTATATCTTGCTGTTTTATGCCTCCCTTAAGCAGTATGAAATGTCCTTCTTTATCCCTTCTGACTAACTTTGGCTTGAAGTCCACATTATCTGAAATGAGGATGGATACCCCAGCTTTTTTGCTGAGTCCATGTGCATGGTATGTTTTTCCCCATCCTTTCACCTTTAGTCTATGGGTATCTCTTCCTATGAGGTGAGTCTCTTGCAGGCAACATATTGTTGGATCTTTCTTTTTAATCCAATCTGCCAGTCTATGTCTTTTGATTGATGAGTTCAGGCCATTAATATTCAGGGTTATTATTGAGATATGATTTTTATTCCTGGTCATTTGGCTAATTTTTTAAATTTTATTTTTTTGACACGACTTGGTTCCTCCTTTATTTGACAATTCCTTCAGGATAGTTCCTCCCTTTGCTGATTTGCATCTTTGTTTTTCATCTCTTCCTCATGGAATATTTTGCTGAGAATGTTCTGTAATTCTGGCTTTCTTTTTTGTAAATTCTTTTAGCTTTTGTTTATCGTGGAATGATTTTATTTCATCATCAAATCTGAAGGTAAGTTTTGCTGGGTATAAGATTCTCGGTTGGCATCCATTTTTTTTCAGGGCTTGCAAAATGTTGTTCCAGGCCCTTATAGCTTTTAGGATCTGGATTGAAAAATGTGCTGATATCCGTATTGCTTTCCCCCTGAATGTAATTTGGTTCTTTTGTCTCACAGCCTTTAAAATTCTGTCTTTATTTTGTATGTTAGGTATTTTCATTATAATGCGCCTTGGTGTGGGTCTGTTGTAATTTTGTGTATTTGGAGTCCTATAAGCCTCTTGAACTTGATTTTCCATTTCATCCTTCAGATATGGGAAATTTTCTGATATTATTTCATTGAATAGATTATTCATTCCTTTGGTTTGTTTCTCTAAGCCTTCCTTAATCCCAATAAATTTGGCCTTAATTTCTTAAATTTGGCCTTTTCATGATATCCTATAGTTCTTGGAGATTCTGTTCATGATTTCTTACTATCTTCTCTGTTTGGTCAACTTTGTTTTCAAGGTTAAATATTTTTTCTTCAATATCTGAGGTTCTGTTTTCCAGGTGTTCTATGCTATTGATTATGCTTTCTATGGAGTTATTAATTTCGTTTATTGTATCTTTCATTTCAGTGATTTCTGTTTGTTTTTTTTTAATGTCTCTAACTCTTTATTGAAATGATCTTTTGCTTCCTGTATTTGCTCTTTTAACTGTCGATTGGTGCAATCATTCAAAACCTGCATTTGCTCTTTCATCTCATCATTCAATGCCTGCATTTGCTCTTTCATCTCATCGTTTGCTTCTCTGATCATTTTAATTATGTACATTCTGAACTCCCTTTCTGTCATTTCTTCTGCCATGCTGTCATTGGATTTTATTGATGTAACATCTAGATTTGTTTGGGGCATTTTCTTCCTTTGTTTTCTCATATTGTTCAGGTATCAGTGGATAGCTGAGATATTGCAGATTTCCTCTATTGACTTATAATGTCCCTGAAGATTTCTAGTATATCCCCTCTTAGCCTTCAGTAGCCTGAAGTCTTGGAGGAAGTTGATAATGCGGTGCTCCACAAGGAAGCTGCCTCCCTAGGGGTGGTAGCCTTCAGGTGGGGTATATTCCCTGCTAGTGGGCAGAGGTCCCTCCACTTTTTGACCAATGGTCATCCAAAGGGGAACTAGGCTGCGGGCTGAGGCAAGGCCTGTTTGGGCCTGTGTCCCTGGTTTTACAGTTCTTGTGGGATAACCTCACCTGGCAGGGAAGACTCACCCAGTGGGGAGGTCTCATTGGTCAGTTCCCCTCCTAGAGGTTCCGCTCAATCCACAACTACCGCCTGGACTGGGCTGCCTTCCTCTGTAATGTTCCCAGGGGCCCGGACCTACCTCCTGGGCCTGGGAGCCTCACCCTGCGCAGAAGAGTCTCCTTAGGCTGCCTCTCCTCAGAGAATCTGCCCGCAGTCCTGGAACCTTCGCTCCGCCCCTCAACTTGTCTCTGTGCGTCTCTTCCACCAAGAAGCCACCTAGGTCCTGGGACCCTGTTCTGCACCTAATCGCCTGGCTATGCGGCCCCTCCTCTGTGCAGCCACCTGGAGCCCTGTCCAGTCGCTCCAAGTCCTAGTGACCTCTTCCTCCGGGCAACCGCCCAGAGTTTCGGTGCAGTCGCTACGAGTCCAAGCAACTCACTGTGCACCTCCTCCTCCCGCCAACCGCCCGTAGCCCTGGTGCAGTCCCTCCAAGTCCAGGCGACCTGCCAAGGTCCTCCTCCTCCTCCTCCAGGCAGTCACCTGGAGTTCAGGAGCAGTCGCTCTGAGTCTAAGCGACCCGCCGCATGCCTCCTCCTCTGGGCAGCTGCCCAGAGCCCCGGTGGGTTGCTCCAAGTCCAAGCGTCGTGCTGAGCAGCCTCCTCTCCAATGCTCCCAGTTGTCCGAGTTCACTGCTCCAGCGGGGGGAGGGGTGTCTCATTGGGCCACTCTACTTCACAAAGTTCCCTGTGTTCTGGGACTATCGCCCCATCCGGGACGCCTCCCCAGTGGGAGAGACTCATCCGGTGGCTTTGAGTTCATCCCAAGTCTCTCCATATCTCCTCTTCTTGAATCCTGAGTCCTGGAGCAACATGAAATGCAGCCACCCTCTAGTCCGCCATCTTGAAAACCCCCTCCCTTCCTTTTTTTGCATTTGTTTACAGCTTATTTTTTATGGGTAGATTGTATTTATTTATAATAGTAGAATTCACTGTTACATATTCATACATGCACAAATATAACAGTATAATTTGTCATTTTCATTCTCCATTTCCTTCTCTTTCTTCCTTGCCTCCCTCTGTTTCCCTTCCCCTTTTCTACTGGTCTCCCTTGTATTTTCATGAGGTGCCACCCCACCTTCCCCCACTTTTTTTCTCTCTAACTTCTACATATGAAACACAAGACCCTTGGTCTTCTGAGTTTGACTTATTTCATTTAACATAATGGTCATAAACTCTATTCATTTTCCTACAAATAATGTAATTTTGTTCTTTTTTAAAAATAGTTTTCGTTGTACATGGACACATACCTTTATTTATTCATTACAGTGCCTCACATCTGCCAGGCAAGTACTCTACCACTGAGCCGCAACCCCAGCCCCTGTAGTTTCATTCTTTATGGCTAGATAAAACTGTACTGTGTATTTATCTATTCATCCACTAATGGACAGCTAGGCTGGTTCCATAATTTGGCTATTATAAATTTGCTGTTTATAAACATGGATGTACATATATTGCTATAGTATGTTGACTTTAATTCTTTAGGATACACACTGTGGGAATGGTATAGCTGGGTCATATGATGGATCCACTTCTAGAGTTCTGAGGAACCTCCATACTGATTTCCATAGTGGTTGTACTAATGTATTTTCTCCACCTCCCTTCCATATAGCTTATTCCTGTAGCTTACTTCTGTAGTGCAGTATAGTACTTGTGCTGTGACTATGACAGTTAATGCTTTTATATTTCTACTTTAGTATGACTTCGCTTAAAAAAAAAATGATGCTGGCATGCTGTAAGAGGTTGTTTTGATATATGGTGGGAACTTTCCACAGCTTTATGTCATAAATCAAGAGAAAATAAAGATTCACAAATAAATCATAAACAATATAGTGAAGTGTAATCATGTTTCACAATGTTTTCAGGAAGCTGATTAAAATAAATCACACCTTCATGGTTTTTTTGTTTGTTTGTTTTTTTAGTACTGGGGATTGAACTCAGGGGCACTTGACCACTGAGCCACATCCCCAGCTCTATTTTTCATTTTTTATTTAGAGACAGGGTCTCACTGAGTTGCTTAGTACCTTGCTTTTGCTGAGGCTGGTTTTGAACTCGCGATCCTCCTGCCTCAGCCTCCTGAGACACTAGGATTACAGGCGTGCACTGACTGCCCCCAGCCCCCACCTTCATTTTTAGATTATTTTACTTGAAATACTTTGTAAATTGGAATCTAGCTTGTGCAGTCACAATTTTAAATTTACTGACTTTAGTGTACAAATTTATTAAATCAGTTTTGCTTGCTTACAAATAGCTAGCTTTTCTGAAAATATCTGTTAAAACATATAGGAAAGGCCTTTATTGAATCTAAAAGTGCCCAAAGATAAAATATAACATGTTATAATCAAAATTAATTATAACACTTCAGGCTGGTTTTGAGTAAAAGCAGTTTCTGATCTTTGACCTCTATATCAATTCAGATTTCTAAAATTTTAGAGATAATCTTTCTGAAGCTGAAAAGTTATTTTTATATTTCAAAGCTCTTTTGGCAATCAGTGATTGATTTATCATGCAAGGAAATGAGATCTCACCAGGGAAGAACAAGGACATGGAGACACAGGTTACCATCTTTCTGTAGGAACAGCGGGTATCAACCAGGGCCAATGGGGTTTCATTGATGGAACCCATCTTCCTTCTAGTCCAGTCCTGAGTTGCTCTCAGTTGAAAAGGAGCAGACTGAATGTTGGGACTAATGACACGTTAACTAACTCAGGCTGACTCCTTACTCCCTGGCGAATGAGCAAAATCAAGGCTCGAAGGCAGTTTCAAAGGTTCATGACGATAAACCGGACCACCGTCAGGGATTGGTTAACAACAGTTCTGCAACCATGATCAGCTTGTGCTTGCCATATAGTCCAATGGGACTCTTGCCTGCATGAACCCCCCTGTTTGCTGACCTTTAAACTGATTGGTTCCCGCCTAGCCCCCACCCTACATAAAAGCTGTGTGACTTCCTCAATAAACGAGTTCCTGCTGTGACGGGTCTCCCTGACGCGTCTGATTGCCTGGAGGGCTGGGAGCGGGCGGTCAGTCGGCCTTACCTATCCCGGTCTGACCTTGTTGGGGAGTGTCCCCTTCCCTTGTCGCTGGTCGAGAAGAGCAAGGGGGCTTAAGACCCCGACAACTGAAGATTTGCCTTCTGCAAGCTGAACACCTTCTTAGAGATTGGGAAATCCCCTGCACTGGGTGGCAGCTCTGGCCTTTCTGCTGACTCTGCCCAATGAATTCAGGGCTGAGATCTTTATGCAGTTCACCTCCCCAAATTTCTATCTAGTGTCTTCCTCATCCTGAAGTACTTCCTTTAGTATTTCTAGGAATGTTTGCTGGTGAAGGATTCTGTCAGCTTTTGTCTGAAAATATCTTTATTTGCTTTTGCTTTTGAAGGATATTTTTACTAGATACAGAATTTTAGGTTAACCCTTTCTTTTTGTCACTTCAGTTGTCATCAACTTTTTTTTCAGTTTTGTTTCCTCATTATATTCAAGTACTATATTTTTTATTATGTTAGAATATACATTACATATAATTTACCATTTTAACTATGTCTGTTTCAGTGACATTAAGTACATTCGCATTGCTGTGTAGCCATCACAACTATCCATGTCCTGTTTTTTTTTTTTTTTTAATAATCCCAAATTGAAACTCTGTACCTGTGAAACAATAATTCTTTAGTCCCTCTCCCCCTACCCACTGGTATTCTATGTTCTGTCTATTCTAGGTATCTGTGTTGTATTTAACTACTCTAGGTACCTATCTATGTAACGTCTATTCAATATTTATTCTTTTTTTGTCTGTTTTATTTCATTTAGCATGTTTTCACAGTTCAGCCATGGTTATAGCATGTGACAAGATTTTCTTCCTTTTTATCGTATTCCATTGTATGTGCGTGCCACATTTTGTTTATCCATTCATCTGGCCGGAAGCAAAGGCTTTCTTTTTATACACCATTGCATTTTATCAGTTCTGTAATACTTATTTTATTTTTTTATCAGTATAGCAGTGACTTCAACTATTGGGAATAATGCTGGGGGGAAAATGACTCTTGTAAGCATTCATTCCTAAGGTGAGAAGAATTGCATGGATATAATAACAGAGTATTATCATTCTACTGTACATTAACTTTCAGGGTGGCTTGGACATTAGATTGTAAGTTTTTCAGAAGATATTATTAAGACTCGTCAGGGCCTTGTGCTTGCGAGGCAAGCACCCTACCAGCTGAGCTATCTCCCAGCCCCAGATGATTTTTAAATTTTTTATTTGTTCTTATTAGTTATACATGACAGTAGAATGCATGTATGTATTTTGATAAAGCATACATATATGGAGTATAATTTCTCATTTTCCAGATGATTTTTAATAGCCATTGCCCCCCAACTTTTTGGTAGAATTTAAATTTTCTTTAGAAGGCATTTAATGAATCACTCATTCCAAGAAGTTTTTCCTTACCCTCTTTTCTATCCCTACATGTTCCTTTATTGGTTTACTTGTCCGTTTTCTCTGACAGTAAACTTCTTGAAGACAAAGACAGTCATATAACTTTAGCAAATAGTGTAGCTTTTAATCTCTTGAAGGATAAATTGAATGAGTGCATCTCTTGCCTCCATGTATAAATAGCTTGGTTCTCTGCTTTAATGGCCCATCCATCAACTTTTAGTTACAGGAGTCTCTTCAGAGGGAAATAAAACAGTTATATGACCCAGCATCACTTGGTCAAGGTTGAAAAGAAATTTAAAGTTCAAAAGGTTGCCTTTGAACCATGTTTGAAAGAAGCTTAAGTCAATGTGGTAGTTTATTGTGACTTCTTAAAAATTTGCTTCTCTTTAGCCTTTGGCTAAATTTTTAAAAATCAATGATTGTTTTTGCTTGGGAATTCAAATAATCCTTTGTCTTTGTTAGTGTTTAGAAAATATTATTTGGAAGTAAATAAAATAAGAATTATTAATTTAAATCTTCTCTGAATAGTTCTGTGAAACAAATACAGTAAGAATTTTCTTCTGTTCCAGTACTTTATTCCCAGTTTATGTTCTCCACCTCCCTTTCTGGTCTTCATACTGAGGACTTAAATTGGTGTTCCTTAATCAGTCATTCACATTGCCTGCTTTCTTTGTGTAAAGCACTGGGCAACTACAAAGAAAAAGATAGCTAGTCTCTTATTAATGATGTTATCTGTTAGGGTGAACCATATCAAATTGCTGATACTTGACAATTTTTGATTTGTAAAACCAGTGTCTTTCGATTTCACCTAATAGTTGAAGAGCAAGATAGAGTCTAAAAAAACATAAGTAACCATATATAACACTAGTTTATATGTTATTCAAACATTAAGAAGAGTATGAGTTTGAAGGAATAAAGGCATCATTTTCTTGGCTAAGGTTGTTTGGAAAATCTTCATAAGCTATGTTGGTGGTTTTTGTTTGCTGTTGATAATTGAATGCATCTGGAAAACCCAGCAGATCTTCATATAGAATTGTTTGTGCATGTGTGTGTGTGTGTGTGAGAGAGAGAGAGAGAGAAAGAGAGAGAGAGAGAGAGAGAGAGAGAGAGGGAATACATGTTTTTCATTCTTGGGGGTTTCTGTTTCTTCTTTATTTATGTACTTGTATAATTGTAGTAAGAGACAGATTAACATAAAATTTACCATCACAGAACCATTTTTAAGTGTGTACTTTGATTATAAGTTTGTTCATTGTGAAACAGGTCTCCAGAACCTGTTTTTCGTCTTGCAAAAAGTAAACATTGTACTCATTAAAAAAATCTTTCCTGGGGCTGGGGCTGGGGCTCAGTGGTAGAGTACCCACCTAGCATGAGTGAGGCCCTGGGTTCGATACTCAGCACTACATAAAAATAAAATAAAGGTATTGTATCCACCTACAACTAAAAAAAAAAAGTGTGTGTGTGTATATATATTATATATATATATATATACAATGTTTAAAAAAAAAAACAAACTTTCCTATTCTCCCTCAGCCCCTGTAACCACCATTCTACTTTAAATTTCTGTGAATTTAACTACTCTAAGTAACTCTTGTAAAAGTGGATGTACATTGTCTTTTTGTTTCTGACTTATTTCGCTTCACATCTTCAGTTCATCCTTGTTGCATGTGATAGAATTTCCTTCTTTTTAAGACTGAATAATAGTCCATTACACACACACACACACACACACACACACACACACATTTTATTTATCCATTCATCTACTAGTAGACAGTTGAGTTGCTGCCATGTTTTAACTACTCTGAGTAGTGCTGCTGTGAACCGGGGTGTACAGATATTGCTTGAGATCCTGCTTTTGGTTGTTTTGGATATATAACCAGAAATAGAATTGCTGAGTCGTGTGGTAGCTCTACTGTTAGTTTTTTGAGAAACTTCTTCATATAGAATTTTTGACAAATTTCATTGCTGTTATTCCTGCTGAATTTTATCTGTGAGTGCCTGTTGTGCTAATAAACAGACCTTCATGATTAATCTAGATTTCTCTTTTGCACATTCAGGGCCCATGCAGAATCTCCACCATTTGTAAACAACTTAAAGAATGATGTTGGTGATAAAGGAAAGAATAAAGATGAAGGGGAAGTTGGTAACCATGAAAAAAAGTCTGCTGATAATTGTCTTGAGCCTTATCCAGAAGAAAAGAAGAAACGGTCTGGATTCAGAGATAGAAAAGTATGAAACAAAATCTTATAAGTTAATTAGATCCTTATCTTAAAGTAATGTAGTTTTATTGTGTATTTTAAATGGTTCATATTCACTTCTGAGCTATTTACCTCTTTACTATTTTCCATATGTTCTAAGCCAAAGGTACTTATGAATGTGAAGTTAAAGGAGTAATAAGGATAGTATATCCTTCCTTAGGTCTTTCAATTAAACTACCTAAAGTGATTCTTGCTTTCTGTTCAGTGCATATCTTATCATATGTTCTTTGTAGTATTTCTGATTTATGATGTCAAGTTGTAAAGGGAGAATAAAATCTCTTTAGAAAAATAACTTCCAAAAATCAAGTAACTTTGAGGATGGCATAAACTTCAAATTGCTGTCAAGATTTTGTATAATTAACACAACCTACTATTATATAGCTTTTCCCCCAAAAAATTTTAATTCCATTATAATAATACCTATGATATTAGGCATTTGAGTTCAGCATACACTCTTGATGAACAATCAATAAGATGAATTTCTTAGACATTTAGCTTAAAATTCAGGTAGTTGGCTTCAGTTGCTGAACTATAGCTACTAATATGACAAGAATAATCTTGGGTTATTTCTTTCCTGTGTTATATGTATTTGCAAGAATATCCTTGGGGAAATTTAGATCTTCTTTTCTAATTTTTTTTTCATTTAGATAAAATTATTTAATATGCCTTGTCAATTCCCAGGGCCTTACTAATGTTAGGCAAGCATTTTATCACTAAGCTATGCCTCTAGCCCCTAAAGCCATTTCTGATTGAGGTGAATTTGAACAAGTGATTCTTGGTTTCTGAATCTTCTCAGTGCTTTATGTTATCATATATACTCTTTGTAATACTTTTTATTTCAACTTTACTGTTTTCCTATAAAGATAAATTTATGTGTTCTTTTGCCCTGAGTAAATTCAAAGAAAGCTCAACTCGACCTTGTGCTAGCAGTTTCATTTACAGCCATACTTTACGTTTTACAAAGCAGAGTTAAAATAACTCAGATTTTTTTCATTTTATGACAAAGGCAGGCAGGAAGACAACCAGCTCAATGGGATCCACATCATGTACAGTAACTTGAGTCCTTGTTCTCTATCAAGGTGGTAATCGTGTTAACCCCTGCTCAAAGGACAGGCCTTCTCTTAGTGGGAACATCTGCCCTTCCAGCAGCTCTTTTATCAGTCCAGGCCAATATTTTCTGCTCCTTCTCTTACTTTGCCTTTGGTCTGTATCTGTGGGCCTGCTTAAACTGCTGGGTACCTGTGCAAGACCTGGGTGACCTGGTTAATTTTAGGAGCAACTTTCAGCTAAGTATAGAGGAGGGCCCCTTGCTGTTGTAGTCAGATGGAATGGGACCATTTGACAAAGCAAATGTGGTCCGTTTTGGATATCCTGACTTGTGCCAAAATTGTTAGGCCCTTTCTTAAAGGATTCCCACCTTCTTGGCCTTCTACTTCTTCATAACAGCCCTTGCTTCTTCCCCTTGGCCTTCTTTCCTTTGGACGTCTTGAACAGCTAGAAAATAGACTTTTCATTATTACAATTTTATCACCCAAATGTTCATCCTTGAACTTATAATGTAATCTTGCCTTTTTAAAAAAAAAAATTATATTTATTTTTTTAGTTGCAGATGGACAAAAAACCTTTATTTATTATTTTTATGTGATGCTGAGGATCAAACCCAGTGCCTCATGCATGCTAGGCAAGCACTCTACCACTGAGCCATAACCCCAATCAAGCCCATTTTGTTTTGATGGTATGTCTTTTACATGTCTTTTAATTCTCTTAATCTACAAGTGAACTGAGCATGTTGGTGCACACCTGTAATCCCAGTGAATCAGAGGCTGAGGCAGGTGGATTGCAAGTTTGAGGCTAGCCTCAGCAGTTAATCGAGGCTCCAGGCAACTTAGTGAGACCTCTTAAAATAAAAAAGGGTTGCGGGTGTAACTCAGTTTTAAAACTGAGTTCAATAAAAATCTCCAAGTGACAGAATCCAGATCATTTAACCTGTAAAATTCCCTGAGGTCTAGATTTTAGTGATGCTTATTACTTCATTTCAGCATGTTGCTCTATTCTCTGTTGTATGTGAGTATTGGTAATTAGATTTTGCAGCTCAGTCAGACACGTTTGATACATGTAGCAATATCAGCGGTGATTTTTTTTTTTTAATCAGGAGACAACTAATATCTCATTACTTTTCATTTTGTGATATTAGCAGCTATTGATGTTTAATACCAGATCTGTTAATTCATTGTGGTTACAAATGGTGATATTCTAATGTTATCAAATATTTTTCATATATTAATTGAAATGTTTTTCTAAAAAGACTGTCCAGCGGGGGGTGGGGTTGTAGCTCAGTGGTAAGCACTTGACTGGCATGTGTGAGGCACTGGGTTCAATTCTCAGCACCACACATAAGTAAGTAAAATAAAGATCCATTGACAACTACAAAAATATTTTTTAAAAAAACTGTCCATCACCTATTGTTTGGTTACAATTACTATCTGGCTACTCTTTGGTATAGTTCATATAAAAAAATAATGCCCAAATTTTGATCTAAGTTGGGCAGTTTTATTAAAGATGTGTGTCTTGATATAACGATACTCAAGAAAATTTGGTAAATGATTGAAAGAACTATCATGATTCCCTTATCTTTTTTCTAGATCAAATGTTCCAAAATCCCTGAATAGTTTACTTCTGGTTCTAAGCCTTTGTTAATTCGTTTTAGATGCTGTATTCTGAAATCTTTTTTTTATATTTTTTTAGTTGTAGATGGACATAGTACCTTATCGCGTTCCCTCTGGCCGCAGAGAGAGACACGACAAACGTCTGAAGCTTTGGAAGTTTATTGTGCACAGTCTTCCTTTCTTTCCCTCTTTTCTAATCCCTTTCTCTCTTTTCTTTCTCTCGCTCTCTTTCCCTCTGCTTAACTCTCGCCTGCTCCGGTCGCTCCGCTCCTCCCGCTCGGCTCACGCCTACTTCGGCCGCTCCGCTTCTCCCGCTCGGCTCACGTCCCCGCTCGCACTCTTCTTCCTCGCTTCTTCTCCTACTCTCAGCTTCTTCTTCTCTCAGCTTCTTCTTACTCCCAGCTTCCGCGCCTTACTCCCCCACCCACCAAGCTTATATACACTTCAACCAATCAGGGGAGAGCACACGAGGTAAACTCGCGGACAGCTGCAGGCATAGAATAGGTACACGAGGGGGGCATGCTCTAATCACATCGTTAACTAGCCAATCATTGGAATTCGCTGGTTGTTTATAGCTGGCCGCTTTTGGCTCAGTGCCAGGCGCCATCATGACCGTGCCCAAGGCTGGGGGTCCCGGGAACCCCGACAGTACCTCTATTTTATTTATTTATTTTTTATGTGGTGCTGAGGATCGAACCCAGTGTCTCATATATACTAGGTGTGCACTCAACTGCTGAGCCACAACCCAAGCTCCTGTATCGTGAAATGTTTATTATAGTTTTAGTGTTCCATCTAACTTGGTCACTTAAAGGAGGAAGCTCCACATAACTTGATATGAAATAATTTCCAAGATAAAATGCTAAGTACACACCGACACACTGACACATACACACATACACACACTGTATAGTATGTCTATACTTCATTTTACCAGTATGGGAGTGCATTAGATCTCTTACTTTCCTTGACCTATTTTTTTAAAATAAAACTTACAACCCTTGGTTTATATTAATGATATAGCAAAATGTGCATGTAATAGCACAAATTGTGATCAAATTAATAATTTTCAACAACATAATTTAGTGACTTTTATAACAAGGAATCTGGATTGTTCAACTTTAAGATCCTTAACTTACATGTTATCTTTCTACCTTGTATATGATTAACTTAATTTTTTAGTTCACAAAGTCCTCTTTGGCAATAGTTACAGCTTATATAACATAAACATTTCAGACTTTCTCTTTGTTATTGTTGTTGTTCAGAGGAAGAAATATGAATGGCCTAGAAAAAGTTATTTCTTCTGTAGTCAGTATTACCCAGCATATAGTTGTAGTTTAATATAAAATGCTTTTTATATGACATGTGACTAAGTCCTTAAACTTCTAAGGAGTTGAAAAGTTCCTTATTGTTTGCCAGTGTTCAGTCTTTTGATAAAGTCTTCTCTGAAATCTATTCAGATTTTAATGCAAGTTAGCATTGAGCAGGCTGGCATTGTGACTCACTGGTGGAGCACTTGCCTGGCATATATGAGGCACTGGGTTTGATTTTCAGCACTACATATAAACAAGTAAATAAAATAAAGGTCCATCAACAACTAAAAAATATATTTTAAAAAGCATTGAATTTTTGTCACGTTTAGTTATAAATTAGCAGTCTTGCCTCAATTGCTAAAAGGACATCTGGTAGTGATATTGAAACCATTGTTAAACAGTTACTCCCAGTGACCCCAAAGTGACATCTAATCAGGGTTGATCTGTACAGTACTTGCTGTGTTGATGTGACAAATTACAAAACATTAATGTTTTTATTAATATTAGTGAATTGATGGGTTTTTAGGTTTTATTGCCTCGATACATTCCGTACCCGTGTATAAAATAGTATTTATTTTTGGTCACCTCAGTGTTCTAAATTCACCAAAGTAGTATGTGATTCGGTATAGTATTTTATATGTTCCATGCTTAGAATAGGGGCTTGTATGCCACATAAGGGATTGAGATATCATCGTAACATGACACACTGTTAGTTAAATGAATGACATATTTGATTTTTTTTTAAAAAAATTTAGTTGTAGATGAACACAATACCTTTATTTTATTTATTTATTTTTTATGTGGTGCTGAGGATCGAACCCAGTGCCTCACACTTCCTAGGCAAGCCTTTACCACTGAACTACAACCCCAACCCTGACATACTTGATTTTGTTGCCAAATATTTGCTTGTGTGCCTCCCAACTCTATTCCTTTTTAAATAACACTGTATGATCACTAGTGGTTTGCTTAATCTTGTAGTAAAAAGTAAAAAAGCCTGTTGCTTCTGACCTGTTAAAATTTTGAGTTTCCATGATATGTGATTTTATTTTTCTATGCCATCATTTAATGTACTTTGTCTCTTAAGACCTGATAATTATTCACAGCCATGAACTTTCAAGTCTGTTCTTTTTTAGAATTCAGGAAATTACATAAAAGTAAGAACAGTAAACTCAATCCCTTTTTCAAAAAACTTGGTGTTTAAGAACCTATAGAAGAGCACATCTGGTGTTAGAAGAACTGGTAGGCTCCTGAGTGGTGAGTTAAGAAGAGCAGAGGCTGTGTCACACAGATTCTAGAACCATGAACATATTTGATCAGATCAACTTCCGTGCACTTC
Source organism: Sciurus carolinensis (assembly GCF_902686445.1). Lineage (NCBI taxonomy): Eukaryota > Metazoa > Chordata > Mammalia > Rodentia > Sciuridae > Sciurus > Sciurus carolinensis. Next base: position 123,669,520 of record NC_062217.1, on the reverse strand, counting down.
AAAAATTTTCACATATAACCCCCTCCACACAGAAGCACTTGAAGAAGGTCTATGCCAGTTTTGCTCTTTGTATGTTTCTGGCATCTGCAGGAACCTATGTTCATGTGGTCACTCATTTCATTCAGGCTGGTCTATTCTGCCTTGGGCTCCCTGGGGTTAATGATATGACTGATGGCAACACCCCATAGCCGTGAAACTGAGCAGAAAAGACTGGGACCTCTTGCCGGATTTGCTTTCCTTACAGGAATTGGCCTGGGCCCTGCTCTGGAGTTGTGCATTGCTGTCAATCCTAGCATCCTTCCCACTGCTTTCATGGGCACAGCAATGATCTTCACCTGCTTTACCCTGAGTGCACTGTATGCCAGGCGCCAGAGCTACCTCTTCCTGGGAGGTATCTTGATGTCAGCCATGAGCCTGATGCTCTTGTCTTCCTTGGGGAATCTTTTCTTTGGATCCATTTGGCTCTTCCAGGCAAACCTGTATTTAGAACTGGTGGTCATGTGTGGCTTTGTCCTTTTTGATACTCAATTCATTATTGAAAAGACTGAAAATGGCGATAAGGATTATATCTGGCACTACATTGATCTCTTCTTAGATTTCATTACTCTCTTCAGAAAACTCATGATGATCCTGGCTATGAATGAGAAGGACAAAAAGAAAGAGAACAAGTGAAATGACCATCCAGCTTTTCCTACTTTGACTTCCTCTCCCTAACCCCTCATGTCCTTTTTTGCACACATTACAGGTGGCATGTTCTGTGATAACAAAAAGCGTCAGGAAAAAAAAAGAAACTATAGACTATCATATATATGGCGTTGTACCATATTAAGACCTTTTGAATTCTTATGGTGTTTTAAATTTTTGCTAGCTTTCAATTATTTAAAAAATTAGACAATCCGGAATGTCCAACATGGCAGCGGCCGTAAGATGCCTCGGAAGAGTCTTGATACATCATCAAAGACATAATCCTTCCAAGATGGTTTATCAGACATCTCTTTATCCTTGTTCTTTAAACATTCAGTTGCCCAATAGACATTTTGCCGCTGCTGCTACAAAGTCTGCAAAGAAAACAAAAAAAGATACCAAAGGAAAAGCATCAGATGAAAAAAAGGATGAGATAGAAAGAATAAAGTCATATCCCTACATGGAAGGTGAACCTGAGGATGATGTCTATTTAAAACGCCTATACCCAAGGCAGATATATGAGGTGGAGAAAGCTGTTCAGTTACTTAAGAAATTTCAAATTTTGGACTTTACTAATCCAAAGCAAGGAGTTTATCTTGACTTGACACTGGATATGGCACTGGGGAAAAAGAAAAAAGTGGAGCCATTTGCCAGTGTTATTAGTTTTCCATACCCATTTGCATCAGAAATCAATAAAGTTGCTGTATTTACTGGGAATGCATCAGAGATTAAAATTGCAGAAGAAAATGGAGCTGCATTTGCAGGAGGAACTAATCTGATTCAGAAGATTTTGGATAATGAAATTCAAGTAGACTTTTATGTAGCTGTTCCAGAAATAAAGCCTGAACTTAATCCATTTAAAGAAGAAACTGAAAAAAAAGTTTCCAAGGCTTGCTAGAAATTCCATTGGCTGTGACATCCCCAAAATGCTTGAATTATTTAAAACTGGACGTGAAATTCGTGTAGATGAGGAAAGAGAGAACTTTCTCAGTACCCAAATGGCTACATTGGATATGTCAAGTGACCAGATTGCTACCAATCTGCAAGCAGTTATTAGTGAAGTCTGTAAGCATAGACCTCTGAATTTGGGTTCCTTTGTAGTACGTGCCTTCCTTCGTAGCACAACAAGTAAGGGTTTGCTACTAAAGATTGATCCATTGCTGCCCAAAGAAGTAGAAATGAAAGAAAGTAACCAAGAAGCTGCCTAAAAGTGTTGAATTGTGAAATTATTTTGAATGGATTAAGAAACAACCAAGAAAATTATAAAACTGCATAATTTCTACATTTGATGTCATGATTTCTTGAACATTGCACTTAGAAGTGAATTTCAACACTGAAAATTTATACAATTTCAAAATTAAGAAAGTATTTCTTTGAACCTGCTTTGTAGATTCTGTCACATTTCTATGTCTTGGTAGATATAGCAATTTATAGCTTAACAACTTTCCCTTGGGAGCCACAACCATCTGAGGGAAGAGTAATACTTGGTTCTCACAAAGCAGAGAATGACCCAGTCATGACCCACATTACAAACATAACTATTTTTTAAAGAATAAAATGTATTCTAATACATTCTAAATGTTCATTCTAAGGAACTCTTTTCCCTTCCCCCTCCTCCTCCTCCCCCTCCCACTCCTCTCCCTCCTCTTCCTCCTCCTCCTCCCCCTTTCCCTCCTCCTTCTCTCTCTATTTTTTTTTTTTTATTTAGTTTTGGCAGTAATAGGCACTGAACCCAGGACTTTGTGCCCAGCTCTAGGTTACCATCTTCTGAAAGCTTTGATTAATCATTATTTGAAGATCCTAAATCACAACGTAGGAGCTATGTTTTTATTGTTGTTATTTGCAATGCTGGGGATCAAATTCAAGGCTTTGTACATGATAGTCAAGGACTCTTGCCACCTAGTTTACACCCCCAATCCCAAGAGCGCTGTTATTTTATTTGTAGATTTTCTTCTGATCAATGGAGAAACTCATATTATTGAAAATTTTAAAACACTGGTAAATGTGAAAAAAAAATCCATTCTGCTACTATGCAGGGATAACCAGCATTAATATTTCAGTACTTTCCTTTGTTTTCTTTCAATGGAGTGAATGACAGAGGGTGTATGCTTTTAGTCTCATGAGCTGTTACAATCATTTCTCTATATTAATTAAAATTTCATATGAAAAGTATTATTTTGGTGATTGGGCAACATTTCATCCTGTTGATATCCTGATTTATGGAATTGTTCCCCCACTTGGTAAGCATTTAACTGGTTTCAGAGTTCCCCTTCCATTATTTGCCATGCTTTGGAATATAATTTATTTTCAGAAGTGGCATTCCAGGGTGAAAAGATCTGATATGGATATAGGTCTCATGTCTTTAGAAAGGTGCCTTGTGAATCAGAATAAACCATGATAAAAAAGTATAGTTGGAAAAATTTCTTTGGATATGAACCAGTCTCTACTCTTCCATTAGAGCTTTTTTTTTTTTTTTTTTTTTTTTTTTTTAATCTAACTAGAACCTGGTTAAATGTTTATAATGGCATCCTTCTGGAAAACTAGTAGAATTGCATTAATATTCTTAATGCTGATCTTTTAAATGTTAAATGTTTCCTTCTTAGAGGACAATAAAATTAAAATTAAATCCAAAAAATAAATAAATAAATAAACAATTCTTTAAAAAAAGTTCTAAACAAAAGTTACATGAGCATGTCTTCAACTGGGTTATGAATGGTATGTTACAAGAAAAATTTTAAAAATTTCAAATCAGGCTTATTTGTAATATAAAAAAATCCCATTACAGAAAGAGAAGTAACAAAAATTTCCCCAAAATAAGATATGTATGAAAATTAATGAGCATTAAAGATGAGAGTATACGAATATTGCTTAAATATAGTAACACTTTATATTTCTAATTTTAGGTGATGGAATATGAAAATAGGATTCGAGCCTACTCCACACCAGACAAAATCTTCCGATATTTTGCCACCTTGAAAGTAATCAATGAGCCTGGTGAAGCAGAAGTGTTCATGACTCCACAAGATTTTGTGCGATCCATAACACCCAATGAAAAACAGCCAGAACGTAAGATGCTACAGTGAAAAATAAGATTGTGATACTTATTTTGTTATAGGATATTTTGCATCTGTGTTGCATAAATTTTATAGTTCCATACATAATTATGTTCACTGTGAAATTATTGAATGTCAGGTATTGTACTGGACTTTAGAAGTACAAAACAGGGGAGCCTATAGTTCAGTCTGGTAAGGAGTAGGAACTAAGGAGATTGTGCCTTTCTGGCTGAAATTTATTACCTGTAATGAGAATGTCCCTGAGGTCAGTGTAATATACATGTGACTACTATTAATTTATTTTTTAGTGAGGGAAATAAAGACAGCAATAGGTGATTTCAGGAATTTGTAGAAGAATATTATATAGAAGTCCTGTGGCAGTAGAAAGAAGAGCCACTTAGCTCAATGTGGAAGTTTGGAGGATGCTCTTTAGAGAAATTTTGTAGGTTTGAATAAAAGACAAGTAAACAATAGGGGAAAGAATGTCTTGTTTAGAGGAAACAATCTGAATAAAGAAGGTGTGTGGAAAGAAAATAAAAATTTAAGAATGTATCTGGGAGACACTGTAGGAAAAAGGATCAAGTAGGTTGCTTCTACTGAAACAAACATTAAGCTGGAAAACAGACAAGAATCAACATTTTTGGAATTCTGCCAGCTAATTAGTATATAATCGGGGAGTTGTCACTGAGGAAAGAACCTGCTAAATTTTAGTGATAAAGCTTTGTGGCATTTGTGCCTCCCATCCTATTTCTCAGTTCATCAGTAGCCATAGGAACAGCAATTCTGTTCCTCGTATGGCTTAACTTGGGAGGAGGAAGGGAGGTGAGCAATACAACTTGTTCTCAAAAAGTTTTGATGATACATTTTGACTTGTTCAGAAGTTCCCTGAGATACTAACTAGCACAAAAGCTTGCCCTTTGTTTCTTTCATCCAGGACTTAAGTGGCTTCCTATTAAAAGATATGCAGTATTCTGCCCATAGCCACCTAGGCCAAGCAGCATATATACTAAACATCCTGGAAAGGATGAACTTTTGAAGGGTTATACACTGAAGAATTTGGAGTTCAACATGCATGCTCTGGTACAGAAGTAATTGAAAAAGATTTTAGTGGGTTTGTGTCTTTTACTTATATTTGACTCGATGCAAGGAAAAGGTAAAGTTCAAGTCAGAGTTATAGGTAGCCTAACTAAATGTTACACCTGAGCTAAGAGCCAGTCGGCAAATACTGGCTGAGATTTTTTTTTGTTTTCCATTCTTTTTTGCTCCAGCATTTAAGGAAATCTTTATAAGTTCACCTTCCCACTTCTTAGATAATAGAACAGAAACTGCAGGATGATACATTACAAAGAATACTGTCTTTATAAGAATACGTTGGAAAAGTCACTATAAAGACTTCATGATTGGAGTCTTCAACAAGTAACACACCAAACTGTGGAGAATGGAGAGACCCTGGTTTCTAGAGTTATCTCAGTATAATGTTCAAAATACACACATCATATCAATAAAGAAGAAAGTTTGACCCATTAACAGGATCAAAATAACTTGACAGAAACCATCCCTGAGGAAGCCCAGGTAGGACACCATGCTATGTACCAGCACATGTATAGTAGGAGTTCCAGAAGGAGAAATTCTGATATTTCCAAATAAACAGTTGGTTGCTAGTAGAGCTCACCTACTAAAAATGCTTAAAAAATATTACAGGGAGTACTTTAGGTTGAAGTAAAAAGACATTAGACAGTAAAAACCAAAAAAAGAAATAAAACATATTAAACACCAGTAAAGGTAATTTCGTAGGTAAATATAAAAGCCAGTGCAGGTTGAGCATCCTGAATCTAAAGTCTCCAAAATGTGAAATGTTTTGAGTGCCAACATCATATCACAAGTAGACAATTCCAAATTTGACCTTGTATGGTGGGTTACAGTCAAAACACAGATGTACTACAAATGTCATATAAAATTACCTTCAGGCTCTGTGTATAAGGTGTATATGAAACAAATATATTTGATGCTCATACTGTACTCTATTCTCCATTGTGTTGAGTGATCAATTCTGATATAAAAACTACTTGGATTCTCAGGCCCAGGGGAATGGAACTCGGTTTGTTCTACAATGATAATCAGCTCATAACACACCCAGCAGTTTACTTTTCTTTCTCCTCTGTTTTACTTTTTCTAGTTCTTCCACGTGATTCCCTGCCTTTTAAAAACTAGACCCTGTTATTGTGAAAGAATGGAGGTCATTTGTATTACAGAATTTCCCATGTTCTGGATTTTACTTATCATATCCCTATGGTGGTGTTGAACATTCCCTCTATCCTTTGTATTTCACCCATGTAGAAAATACATAGAGAGCATCTGAAAAGGAAGCTACCAAAATGATAACTCTCTAGATGTTGACATTATAAGAAAGTATTTTATTATTCTTTGTATGTTCCTCTATTTTCTAATAGACTTCACATATATTAATTCTACAAGTGTTGTTGGGTACAGTGGCACACAACTGTAATCCCAGTGGCTTTGGAGGCTGAGGCAGGTGGATTAAGAGTTCAAAGCCAGCCTCAGCAAAAATGAGGTGCTAAGCAACTCAGTGAGACCCTGTCTCTAAATAAAATACAGAATAAGGCTGGGGATGTGGCTCAGTGATTGAGTGCCCCTGAGTTCAATCCCTGGTACCCAAAAAATAAAAATAAAAATAAATAATTCTACAAGTGTTGGTTGACTAACCATCTGCTATGGATTCCGGGATGCAGTGATTAATTCTTGCTGTCATAGAGTAACCAGTCTTTTAAAATAAACATTAAACTTTAGGTTTAGATTCTTTAAATTTATTTCAGGGCCCTGTTTTGTGAGATGTGGAAGAGAGTTAAGTAGAGAAAAGAATTGGAAGATATTTCCTGGTTTTTATGATAGTAAAATATTTTTGTTTCTATAAAAATCAACTGTTGAGATAAAATCTCATTTGTATCAGTAACTTTTAAAGACAAATGTGTTTCTGTTGAGACAATGAAAAAAAGACATTTTAGACCACTAAAGTCAATTTATCATAAGGAGTATTATTTTTATCCCTTTAGAAATCATTATGTATTATGCATGTCTTCAATATATTCTTGCATTTTGTTTGTTTGACTGTTTTTGTGGTGTTAGGAATTAAACCTAGGGCTTGTGCATGCTTGGCAAGTGCTTTACACTAAGCTGCATCCCCAGTTGCATTTTGTAATTGTAATTGTTGCTAAATATCTCAGATGCCAAGTACATTTTTCTTTTTCATAAAGAGCCAGAATAAGAAATAACTTTTTCTTCTAAGGTTATAATCATGAGGGAAAATTCTGATACATTAAAATGAAATTCAGAGTTGGGGTTGTAACTGAGGCAAGTGTGGTTGTCGCACTTAACTGGCATGTGCGACGCACTAGGTTCAATTCTCAGCACCACATATAAATAAGTAAAATAAAGGTTCATTGACAACTAAAAAATATTTTTTAAAAATGAAATTCATTGAAAAATTGACTTTCTTTTCATTTGTTTATGACCTGGAATTCTCACAAATGTTGATGTAGCAGAAGTAAGTATATTATTCTTACGAGTTGAAATAAAGAACAGTGAGTCCGTAGGTTTTTTTATGGTTTGCATTTCTATCAGATGGCTGGACTGTAGCCAGCAGCTCATATTTCAATTTTGTTTTGTCATGACTTCATACATACTGTATCCTAGGATACCCATGAGATCTAAATTTGTAAGTTTTAGTTTTAGAACTGTTCAAAAATAATTATGAAGCACAGATTACATGAAGCCCTAAAATTAAGCTGTTTTGAAATGAGTATAGAGCTGATGAATTTTAGTGAAATGTTGAGTAAGAATACTTCTGTACTGAATATAAAAAAAAAATTGAGTAACCATAGTTAAGCAGGAAGCACATTGAAAGGGAAATTTTTTTTCTGTGACTTGAACACATTTCATTTCTCTTTCCTTAATGTCTATATGATATCACCATCCCTGAGGGTAGTGAATTGGGTGGTTGCTTGAAGCGCTAGGTTTTGAGTGACTCTGGCTGTTGTTTTTTTAACCAGTTTTGCATAGCTAGGCAAATGTGACCCATAAACCTGAAGTCTTGTAACCTGTGGCATGGGGAGAGATTTAAATTTTCCTTATAGAAAACTTGAGCTTTGGTCAGAGCAAAGTGTACCCTATTGTAAAATGGATCCTTGTTTCTCTTTGCTCACCTCCAACTGCCAGATCCTATGCATCATCTTCATGAAAGATGAAAAAGAGTAACAGATCTTACTGTGATTTAGTTATCCTGTACCCTATAGTCTCCCTAGGATGACCCTTAATGACTTTAATGATTTTCTTACCTAGAGTACTTTTAGTTAGTGACACATTATTTTACATTTGATTACATAGTACAATAAATATATTTTAAAACATTTTTGCAGTAATATTTTCTCCACTTATCTACTATGTGTTGTACTTTTGTTTTTACTCCCCTGGAGAATTTACTTTCCCTGCAGTAATAGGTGACTAACTACAACCACCTGCTGTTTCTATATGGCCCATGGCAGAGAATGGTTGGTACATTTTTAAATGAATCACAAGAATATTTTGTGACACCTGAAAATTATATGAAATTTAAATTTCAGTGTTTGCAAGAAATTTTACAAACATAGCCATGGTCATTTATTTATGTATGCCAACTTTTGAGCTATAATAACTGAGTTCAATAGTTGCAACATAGACCAAATGTGGCCCAAAAACCTGAAATATTTACTTTCCATCCTTTTGCAGAAAAATTGGATAACTTCTGGTATAGAGTTAACAATGAACTGTATTTACATAGACTATGGTATTCTTTTTCCAGAAATTAATGTGTCATGTCATCTTGAGCTTCTAGAACAAAAGTTCTGAAGTCTAAGCACATTAAAAACAGTGATGACTTGTCAGACACTGTGGTTCATACCTCTAGTTCCAATTACTCAGGAGGTCGAGGCAGGAGGATCTTTAATTCCAGGCCAGCCTGGACAATTTAGTGAAACCCTGTTTCAAAATTAAAAAAAAAAAAAAAAAAAAAAAAAGGTCAGGATATGGCTTAATGGTAGAGCACCCCAGGGTTCAATCTCCAGTACTGCAAAAATAAAACCAACAGAAATAGTGCTAACTTTTTTAGGCATCAGACACCAGCTGATATACCCTTGGAGAACAGCAGACTTTATCTTAAAAGACCAAACAGTAAATATTTAAGGCTTGGCAGGCCAAAAGACAAAAGGGTAAACACATCTTAGCTATTGGAAAAAACGAAAAAGTAGATTGCCTGGATTTGACCTAAGGACTATAGTTTGTCAACTCCTGTTTCATATACTTGTAAGTAGGATTGAATGAAATAATAATGTATGTCAAGAACAGTATCTAAAATAAAGCAAGTGCTCCTATTACTTTTGTATTTGGATTACACTGCTGATACAAATTACTTCTAAACATTTGATGAAAATGAGCCCCTCGGGGGAAATCATATAAGTTGAAGTCAAACAGGAAGATCACACTAAATTACTCCTTGGTTCTGTTCTATCTATAGAAATAACTGGTCAGTCATCAAAGTTTTATCTAAAGAAAAGTACTAGACTTAAATTTCTGATAGCCAGTGTGGTCTGGATTTATCAACCATCATAATTTTCTTGATCTTTGTATACCCATTCAGAGTATTAACCTACACCCAAAAGTTAAATATATATGAGAAGTTGCTGAAATCTGAAACTGAGCCATCTTTGATTATATGAACATTAACCCTTGAAAAGGCTAAGAAATGAATGGTTATTGACTATAAATTTTATGTAAAACAAGTTAAAACTTTTGTATAAAAACAAACATGTTTTAATACTTAAGACTAAGATAATACCCTTAGTCATCTGAATATCTTATTATTTGATATATTATAATTTAATTGTGTAGAACATGTTCTATAACAAAGATATTTTATATGAGCCTCAGAAAAGGGGCCTCATCCAATTATGAAATGCTTTGGGGTTTATCATTCATTAATTATACATTATGAATTCATTGAACAACTAGGTACAACAGTTGGAGTTTTGTATAATGTTTTGAATAAAACTGAAATGGTTTAATTTGCTGAATATGTCTGGAAAGACCTTTCTGCCATATAGTTGCCACAGCATGAACCCGATTCACATTTAGGTAGAAGTGGCATGTTCACTGATTTAAGTTGCTCTGTTGTTCTCTCATTAAAATGGTTTATTTTAATTACTAGGATGGCTTGAGTTCAAGTGGTTTTAATTGTCTAAGCAGATCACAGAAGGTAGAGATTTGAAATGAGGAAGGCATAATATTTTGAAAGAGGGAATGGGGGAGACCATTATGTCAGCATGTTGCTCATGTCCTTTTTAAAAAATTGTCATAAGCACATAAAATTTACCATTTTAACCATTTTTAAGTGTACAAGTAAGTAGTTTTAACTAAAAACATATGCTTTCTGAACAATTTTTCTTCCCTTTTTGCTTTCCCTCTTCTATCTTTCTATATAGAGCTAGAACCAGCTTTAATTGGACTTTTATTGAATTTTTTCCCCAAAATATACAAGTAGTAAAACACAATAGAAAATACTCTTGTAGCCATTACTCAAGTTTTCTCTGCCATGTTCCAGATAGATGCTCTGCCCTGTCAGCCTGGGTCCCAGATTACATACCATGTGCAGTAGAGCTACAGACAATCTGTGAATAGTTGTGAATATCAGTTGTATAAATTTGTATAAATATGCCATATTTATTCATGCTCTTGTAGATGGACATTAAACTTGTTTCTAATTTTATCAGTAAGCTGTTGCTATATAATAGCAACAATATTTCAGTGACATAAAAGCATTTATTTGATTCATGAATCAGCACGACATTAACTGTGCTTTTTTGATCTCAGCTGTCTTTGCTTTGTAGAATGCTAGAGGTTCACAGATTTAGGCTAGGGTAGCTTTGCTTCATGGTTTTGTTAGCAGATATGTTAAATTTGCTCTGTATGTTTTATAATTTTTTTAAGACCACAAGTCTGACCAGGATTTGTCCTCATAGGGGTGACAGAGAAGCAAGGAAACAAACCAATTTGAGAAAACCCATTTTAGGGTGCTTGTATCCTAACTGCTAACATTCCAGTGGCCAGGGCAAGTCACATGACAAGGCCTTAAGTCAACATGGAGGTCACTGGAAAGGAAGTGAATATTCAAAGATAATTGTCAAATCTATTATGCCTATTTTCCCTATGATAAACCATACAGTAGTGAGCCTTCTTCTATAAGTCTGTTCTTGTATAACTTGATAAAAGTTATTTTCAAAATACACCTGGAAATGAACTTGCTGGCCCATAGGGAACTTTCCTCTTCACATTTGCCAGACGTCAAATTTTTTTCTAGAGTACATATAATAATTTATATTCTTTCCCAGAATATATGAGAGTTTCATTCTCTGCTTTCCTGTCAGCACTTAATACTGTCAGACTTAAATGTTTAGCAGACTGATGGGAATAAATTATTATATTTTTATGGTTTTATTTCACATTTTACTAGCAACAAGTGAGGCTTATCATTTCTGCATGTTATTGACTACTCATATTATCATTTCTCTGAATTGTCTGTTTGTATTCTCTGCTCATTTTTTATTTTATTTTCTTTTTGATTAGTAAAAATATTTTATATATTCTCTTGGAATCTGTTACTTGCATTGCAGATATATTTTACTCTGGAAATTTTTTATTTTGTTTATGGTAATTTTTACTTACAAAAGTTGTCAGTATTAGTACTTTCATGTATATCCGTCTTCTCCTTGATGGTTTATACTATCTCTTTTTAACTGCTTTATTGAATTATAATTAACATAAAATAAACATCACATGTTTTCAAACTGATGAATTTTTATATATTACACATATACATTAAAGTGAAACTATCACCACAACCAATATAATGAACATTTTCCCTACTTGTGAATGGGAAAAGGCACTGTATGATATTAAACCTCTTCTTCATTCCAATTTGTAATTCTTCTTTTCCTCTCTTCCCTGCTCTTCAAGTCTCAGGCAATCACTGATCTGCTTTCTCTCTTCTATAGCTTCACTGATTGTCAGTTTACTTTTTCTATGAACTGTTGGGAGAAGACTGTTAATTTCTGACTTAAATTGTGAATTTGTCTACTTATCCTTTCAGTTCCATCAGTTTTTTGGTTTGTGTATTTTGAAACTTTCTTATTAAGTACATCATGTTTAGAACTACTACATTGTTTAGTAGATTACACATACTAAACAAGTACTCTACCACTAAGCTACACCCCCGGCCCTTTTTAAGATTTTATTTTGAGACAGTGTCTCCCTAGTTTGCCCAGGCTGGCCTCAAACATGCAGTCCAGCTGCCTCAGCCTCTCAAGAAGCTGAGATTACAGGAATGTGCTTTCATGCCCACTCTTTTAACATCTTTTTTTAAAAATAGCTGTTAGAAAAACTTAAATTACACTTGATTTACATTTGTTATTGATCTAACGTTTCTACTGGACAGTGCTGCTCCATTTATAAGCATTATCACCCTTTTTTGAGAAATCTAATTCTAGTCTAATACTTATTTCTTTTAAAAGTATCTAGGAAGTTTCTTTTCCTGAAATCCTATTGAGAGTTTCCTTATTTTGGTGAGAAGTGGTACTGGGAATTTAGCCCAGGGGTGTTTTACCATTGAGCTCCATTCACATCTCTTTTTATTTTTTATTTTAAGACAGATCTCACTAAATTGCATAGGGCCTAAGTTGCTGAGGCTGGCCTCAAAACTTGCGATCCTCCTGCTTTAGCCTTCTGAGCCTCTGAGATTACAGGCATGCACCATCATGCCTGGCTCAAAGAGTTATCCTTACTATTCTAAAATTTCACAAGCATCCACTGAATGTAGGTAGGTTTTTGTTCATTCTGCTTAGAACCCTTGGTAAAGTATTAGCTTGTATCTCTGCAGTTCTGAGAACATTTCTGCTATTATTTATAAATTATTCCATTTATGAAGTGGGAAAAGGTCCTGTAGGATATAATTTTCTCATATTTTCTACTTTCCATCCTGCTATCTTTTTGTCAGTAGTCTAGGAAGTTACCTTATCCTCCTCTTTTGACAGTATATTGAAAAAACAGGGTGATATAGGCAGAATTGTAATTGTCTACAACTCTTTCTTGATCTGTTTTATAATAGAAGCTTATTCTATCTTTTTTACTAATATCTTCTGAATATCTCTGAAGTTTTGAATTTGAATTATTTTAAAATTTCCTTCTGTTTCCTAAATTATCTGTTTCTTTTATAATCATTGGTTCATTTTGTTCAGGGCAGGCTTCTAGAAGATGAATCGCATTTCCTGTAAGGAGAATGTGTAACCAAATTTGTGGAAGTAGAAATGCAAAAATCTTCTGGGAGCAGTGGTATTTGTTGTAACACTGTGAACACTATTCATATCTAAACTAGCATGAATATGATGAAACATGAAAGAAAAGAACTGAGTAATTATACAAGAAAATAATTATAGTTGGGAACTGATTACTTTCAAAACTCCTGCGAAGTACCCTTTTATTGAACTAACCATGCTCCCTTTTAATATTATCATATCCATATGTCTTTCTAACAATTAGAACTCTTCAAGGAGTTGTTACTCCTTGTATGTATGTTATTCATTCATTCTTTTGCAATATTTATTGATCTAGCATTGTTCCAAATGTGGGGAATAAAGTATTATGTAAAGATAAAAACATACCTGTCCTTCAAACACTTTTAATGTATTTACTTATGTCTTTCACAGTGCTCAGAATTCAAACCTACATATTCCTTATTCCCCCTAATTCCCTGTATTAAGATGGTTTATTGGTGTCTGTTGATCTTTGTTGCAAAAGTTCTTTTGGTATTGAACTCTTTCTTTAAATTGATGCAGAAATATTATACATTCTGATTAAACAATATCCTTCACCTTAATTATAGGTAATGTAATAGAAACATCACCCTTGGAGGAGTCAGGAATTCTGATTTGACTCTATTGTTAAATAAGTTTGCACAGACAACTTTTACACTGTCTCACTTTTCTGATATGTAAAATAAAAGGTTGGTATGTTTTAGCACTTTTGAATCTGAAAGTGGGACAGAATATTCATTCTCATGGCCTTTGAGTAAATGTTGTAGCTAAACTGTCTAGTACATTTAATTGAGTACTTGGAAACGAAACTGAGATTTGTCCTTTTATATGTTTCAGTTGAGTTATAATCAGTGGCTTTTTTTTCTTCTTCTTCTTTTTCAGACTTGGGCCTCGATCAATATATAATAAAACGCTTTGATGGAAAGGTGAGCAAATTGTGACACTTTGATATGTATGCTGTTGTTTACCAAGAAGATTTTCAAGTTCCTCTAGAATCATGTGTGAGAGATCCCTGAATACCTGGTTATTTTATCAGAAAGCATGTTTAAGTTAGCAGGTCTGTACCTTCAAATGCTTCTACAGAAAGAATCAAGCAGTAGGTTCTTTTCTATTTTTCCATGTGAGGTAACTCTTCGTGGGTTGTCTGCCCTATATATTAAGGGGCTAATTCAGAGTTTGTTGACTTTTAAATATTAACTCAATAGTCATCGTAAACATTAATAGGCAACTCCACACAAGGATGCTCACACAATGATGAAATCATTTGATGCATTTCTCAGAATGTAGCTCCATCATGAATTGATGTACAATTGTACGTACATGGAAATGAAAAAACAGTCTGGCTTACAAATAGCAACTGCCTCTGAGCAAGGGGAAGGAAGCCAATATAACTGGAGTTGGGAATGCCAACAAAGGGGACCAGCCTCCTGCAAGGTCAGAGCAGAAGTGGGTGCTGAGAGCCCCAGTGCTTCAGCAGTCTTCCATAGCCATCCAACTTCTCTAGTTTCATCTCCTCACCTCTCAGCCCATCCCTACCCACCACTACTAAAGTATATTTCCAGGAGGGCCCCATCCTAAGACAGACATCTATCCAGCCTGGCATTCACCCTGGGTAGCAACCAGAATATACTAGACAGATGTCTGCTTGAGGTGCAGAACTAGGACAGAGGTCAGCCATCTTCTAATCAGAGGGCTATACCCCTGGGAGTGCAGGAAGACATTTTAGGAACTAGTGGGCAAAGACAGTTTTAAAAGGAATTCATTTCCAGACCCTCAACTTGGATGGGTAAGGAGGTCAAAGGTCATACATGTGACTTCAGGTATGTTCACTTTCCTGGGGTGATACAGTCTCTGGGACTTGGGGGCAGGAAGAGATGGATATCAAAAAAAAAAAAAAAAAAAAAAATGCCATTATTAGCCAGGCACATGATTTACACCTATAATCTTAACTGGAGGCTGGAGGTGGGGCAGAGGGTTGCAAGTTCAAGGCCTACGTTGGCAGTTTAGCAAAACCCTGTCTTGAAATAAATAAATAAATAAATAAATAGGATTGGGAGATAGCTTAGTGATAGAATGCCCCTGATTTCAATCCCCAGAAGATAGATAAATATTTAGCCCCCCAATGTTACATTTGTATTTCTTACAACATACCTAATTTGACCTTCCTTAAACTTTCTGATAGTATATAGCAATTATTCTAACTATAAAATTCTGAAGGTCCTTATAGTGCTTGAGTAGTAATTATAAGGAATATTCCAAATATTCATGTTTGCTTATATTTACTTTCAATTCTTTATTTTATACCTGAATAAATTTATATCATTCTTAGGTATAGAAAGGTTCAGTTTTTTAATCTCATAAAGTAGTCAGTTAAATATGTTTTTCCCTTCCAGGATAAATTTTCCAAAGAGAAAGAGAAAGCCCTACCCAGGGTCACCCAAAACAGTAAACTGTCGCTTTTAAAGAGGTGGAAGAAAGCACTTCAGAAAGGAGGAGGAACCAGTCGTGGCCTTACAAATCCTAAAAGAAAAGAAATGAGAAGGAAAATCATGGAGTGGATGGCAAAGGCAGGATCACAAAAGAGGGTCTAGATGGGTGGAGTCAGGGTTAGTAAAAACTAATTTTGCAGGGATGTGCCATTTATTTTATCTTTAATGTAGAACTCCATACCCTGGTAAGGGAAGCATAAATGTTTAGCTCTTTTGCACAAGTGCAAAGAATAAGTGGCTATAAAGATTTGAGAAATCTTAGCTAAGGCTACCTAACTAAAAAGTGTCTTTCCCGTTGAGTGGCACAGTGCCTAAAATGCCTCCATCTGTGGGTATCTTCTTATTAGCCTGTTTTGTTCAATTGTCCCAGGTATGGACATCTATAAAAACATAAATATAGTATATAATATATAATTTTATGGCACAGTTATATAATTAATTATATATTCATTAAATTATGTATATTCTAGATTATAATTTCCAATCTATTTCAGTATACCTGTGTCAGTTTTATTGTAATATTCACAGAACTGAAAACCTGGGACTTAATAAAGTCATATATTCTTAATGATCAAAAAGAAAGGACACTGAACTAGATACTAGGAGACCTAGGTTGAATCCTGTTTGTTCTTATGGACAGCCACATCTTTTCTTTGATTCTTGGCGCTTCTGCTTTGTGTACAATAAAGTACCATATACATGTGAGAGGTTACTGTAGACACTGACGTCAGGGTCTGATTTCAGGGTCTCTAGCAGGTCTTTTCTCTGCCCTACCTGCCTTTGTGTCCCTCAGAGTCCAGCATAGGCCTGGCTACCAATAGATGTTGGATAACTTGCAAAAAATCAACTAGTCTGCCATGTTTCTTAAATGCATGACTCATTAAGTCAATAATAAAACAAAGTCAATTTAACAAATAACTTTTTTAGCCACCAAAGGAATACAGAGTAGCGTGAGAATTTTTTATTCTTTGCATATGCGTATATAAAACTGAATACTTGTAAAGAAGTTGAATGTGTACAAGTTAAACAACAGATTGGCAGGCTGTGAGGGGAATTTTCATTACTGGAGATTTCCCAAATATGAAATCCTTAATGATAACTCATGTTGCATATGTGTTCTTTAATTTTTTTTTCCTGTTGTAGTCCAGTAACTACTTAATTCACTTGATGTTAAACATTTGCAGCTTTTGGCCAGGTGTGGTGGTGCACACCTGTAATCCCAGATGCTCAGGAGGCTGAGGTAGGAGGATTGCAAGTTCAAATCCGGCCTCAACAAAAGCAAGGCACTAAGCAACTCAGTGAGTTACAAAATAGGGCTGGGGGATGTGTTTTGTAACTCAGTGAGTTTACAAAATAGGGCTGGGGATGTGGCTCGGGGCACTTGGCAACTGAGCCTGAGTTCAGTCCCCCCTCAAATTGCAGCTTTTGGCATCATGGATGAATTTTATGTTTTTTTCAACTGTGTTAATTGATCAGTTCTACTTTTCTTGCCATTTATATAATTTTTATAATTTGCCATTTTTATAATTTCCACTGATTTTTTTTATAAAATTGCAAAAGTAAAATGTAATAAAGCATTAAAAGTATTTGAGACTACCGTGCTGTGGAAACAAAAATGGTAGTGCTTCTGTGTTTGGCAGGCAGACTTTACAGGTTCTAGTTGCAAATGTTTATTTTATTTGTTCACTGAAGAATAAAATTCTGAAATGGGAGTAAAACAGGCAAGATTTAGGAATAGCTGTTTGAAAGTGTGACTTGTATAAAAGTCAGGCATATGAAATTTCTCTTTATGGTACCAGAATAACAGGTTCTGAATAAGAAAAGAGAAATGGGAGACTCACATTTGGAAGTGTAAGAATTTAGCCAGTGACCCTGAGCCAGCTTGCTCATTGCCTAGCAATCAGTGAACAATCCAGAGTTCCTTTTCAGCCACCTTACAATATGCACGTTGAATCTTTTGCCAGGTTATTCATTAAATTCCTTTATTAATTTCCATCAAACACATTCTTGAGGTGGTATTGTAAAGGATAGACTTCTTAAATGGATTTTTTTACTGAATTTACCTCTGATTTCCATTTTTACAAATTATTTTTTATTTCATGTGAAATTACAGAAAGTAGTTTCTATCATACTTTAAAATATAAAGATGAGTACAAAATTCATTCAGCATTTGATCAGTTTAAAAGTTTTTCCAAGGCTTTTTGTTATGTATAGACTCCTTTATTTGATGGTTATGATAAAGGTCAATGCTTGAATTCAGCCATTGCTCATGACTTTTTTGCTCTCTCAATTAGAAAATATTAATTCTTAAATAGCACCTTCTAGAATACATACATCCTACAACACGTTCCTCCTGAAAATGGCGGGTTTGTATGGTAATTATTGTAAATTTTGTGTATTATGGGCTGGGGTTGTGGCTTAGTGGTAGAGCCCTTGCATAGCATGTATGAGGTACTGGGTTCAATTCTCAGCACCACATATAAATAAATGAATGAAATAAAGGTCTATCAACTTCTAAAAATTTAAAAAAGAAAATTTGTGTGCATTATGGCTAGAAACATAGTTAGAAAGCTAAATGCCCTGGAGGAATTTCCTTTTAGACTTGCTTTGATTTTGAAATGTGCAAATATCTTTTCCTTCTCCTCCTTCTATGGAACTTGGATGAGAATCTTCCAGGGCCCATTACTATCTTATGTTAATGAACACTTATTCTTTACTCTAAGGATATTAGCAATTTCCTTTGTTAAAAAAGTAAAACCTACATTATCACTGGCACTTAAATCATCTATTGCATTTTAGAACTTTCTAACACAGACCTTTTGTCTAAAGAAAGATTACAGCTGCAGGTACCACTGTTTTAAGAATGTTTTGTCACCCACCTAATGGTACAATTTAAAAAACATATTAAGACTAGGTTTAAACATTTTTAAAACTTCAAAGCTTGAGAGAGTTCGTATTTTTTCTTCAGAGGTATTTGAAAATCATTATAGTATTCTTTCCCCCCTAGCACTGGGGATTGAACCCAGGACCTCCCACATGCTAAAAAAGTGTTCTACCACTAACTGCACCTCTAGTCCTGAAAATCATTATGAATAGCTTATTAATGCTATTTTTGAGATTGTAGTGCAAAATATAGTCTGGCTTTTGTTTTAATGTAATATATCATGAATTTTTAAAAATGCACCCCATAATATCCACACAGTCTATGTACAATTTGTTAACACAGATATTTCATGTACTTTAGATTAGTTTTTAAATGAAAACTGTTATTTTTTCTTCATTTAATTTTTTAATATCTAATAATTGGCCCGTAAAACAAAGCAATTATTTCTAAGTGGAGCAAAAATTTT
Organism: Sciurus carolinensis; assembly: GCF_902686445.1. Taxonomy (NCBI): domain Eukaryota; kingdom Metazoa; phylum Chordata; class Mammalia; order Rodentia; family Sciuridae; genus Sciurus; species Sciurus carolinensis. The sequence goes on along the minus strand of NC_062217.1, from coordinate 123,650,531 downwards.
ACATTATTTTCAAATATTTATTTCATTTGATCATTTAGTTGCTGTCTTTTATTCATATGGCTTATTTCAAGTGGTTTATATCCTTTATTTTCCCATTTTCTCTTACTTTTTGCATTCATCAAACCAAATATAAAAATTATGTTTTGTATTTTCTACTTTTATTACATCTAATAGCAACTTAATCTAAATCAAACACCACCATATTTTCTTTAAAAATCACAGTAGAAAACTGTGTGGTTCAGATAAGATTGTTTCTTAAATAGAGAATACCAGTTATAGAGCCTTGATGTAATCATCTTGTGTTTTCTAAAAATTAATTTCACATTCTATTTTAAGTATATTTATAACAAATTGAAACTAATTGTCCACCATATATTTCTTTCTTTCTGGTTTGGTACTGGGGATTGGGATTGAACCAAGGTCCTCAGGCATGCTAAACATGTTCTCTGTCACAAACACCTCCCCACCCTTAACGTTCTTTATGAAATAATGATAAATGAATTTAGAAATATTCCTTCGGGGATAAATTTTTGGTTCCTTTAAGGATAATATGAGCATTTTTTCCCCTATAATATAATACTGTTAGTGCTTTGTTTGAACTGTGATTATTTACTTCACATCACAGATAAACTAAGATTCTGGAATAAGGTCAAGTATAGTATTTCCCCTTGAAAAGTAAGTTATTAAAGAATTTCTTGTCTTCTAAGAGTGAAGTGTATCAAAGATCCAGGAAATGTAAGTGAGCAGATGTGGGAACTGAAAGTCGCGTGGGGCAGAGTTTGATGAATCTCCACATTTAGTTGAACTGCTTAAATTTTGGTCTGATTTAGGTAGTTTATAATGCAGATAAGATAGGTAATTCTGCATTGTTAAATAGCCATGTCCCGTCTGTCCCATTATTCTCTGTTACCTTTGAGGGACTTGAAACCAGACAAGTACAAAATCTTGTTGAGTTAATATATTTATTCAGGTTTTTTTGTTGCTCAATATGAATATATAGATAGAATTTTATTGTTTTTGCTTGTGATTCAAGTTTTCATTTGCCCTATCAATTCCATCTTTAAAGCAGGGTATATCACTTTTTTCTTTTTTTTCTAGTAAAAGAGAAATTCTTGCTTTTAAAAAAAAAGCAGATACTAAGAGATTACACATATTCATTCCTTGAAGCCAAAAGTTCCTCACAAATATTTCATATTCACATGTTTTTTGGGAGATGATGATTTAGTACTTTTTAACCCCCCCCCCCATAGCCAAGTGCAGTTGGCACATGCCTGTACTCCCAGGAACTAGGAAGCCTGAGACAGGAGGATCATAAGTTCGAGGTCAGCCTTGTCTTGTAGCTCAGTGGTGGAGTGCCCCTGGATTCAATACCCAATATCAATCAGTCAGCCAGTCAATTAATTGATGGTCAGTGGTTTATTTTTCCAGCTTAAAGAGAAATCTGTAAATGGAAAATGCTTGACTATTCACCTCGGGAGGGAATTAACACCAATATTAATAATATGAAAAAGAAAATAGTGGAAGCCTGGCTCCAAAGTCTACCCTCCTAAGTACTAAGTTAATACCACTTTTCATATATCTAAGCTATTTTTCTTTACGACCTATTTTGCAAATTTAAAAAATTATCTTATTTAACTAGTTCTTTGTCCTTTTTTTTTTTTTTTTTTGCGATACTGGGGATAGAACACAGGGCCTCGTGCTTGCAAGGCAAGCACTCTACCGACTGAGCTATCTCCCCAGCCCTTTAAGTAGTTCTTGTATTTGTACTGCTGTATGTGATGCTGTTTGCTAAAAACCAAAAGACACCCTTGATAATTTGACTTTATTTTCAATGAGTTGTTGAAATTGTCTGTTTTTATCTTAATTTTTAATTTTTTTTTCATTTTTTGAGATGGAGTTTTGCTATGTTGCCTAGACTGGTCTGAACCTTGGCTGCTGAAGTGATTGTCCTGCCTCAGCGGCCTGTGTAACTGGTACTCTAGGTGTGTACCAGCACACCCAGCTCCCAATTTTTTTCTGTTTTGGTAAAGTACAGATGGAAACCCATAATAAATGAAAAGCATAACATGTCATTTTAAAGAAAGAAATAAGAGATATACATATTTTAATACCTGAATTTAGAGATAAGAATGTCAACTTCTCTTTATTTGTTCCATTATTTTTTCACTCACCATGAGTCTCAACTGGTGTTTTGAAAAGTGCTGTGCTATTTTAATTGAAGCCATCACTCTTTTTGTTTATTTATTTGATAGTGCTGGGGATTCAAGCATGTTAGGCAAGCAGTCTGCCACTGAGCTACATCCTCACCCAAAAGCCTTTACTCTTCAAGTGAGCAGTGCCTTCTATACTTGAAAAATGGGATCTCTGCTGATTGTAAGCAGACAAATAGAAAATGTCATGTTCCTGTTGTAAACAAGACCACATATTTACTCTTTCAAATACATTAAACATGGTGCTGCTCATTATAGTCAGTCTTTATGGGAGCAAAAGTTTAGAACATAATGAAATTACCATAGTGAACTTGGATCTGATTCAACATTTCAGTAAGTTCTTTGAGCTGGGAGTGTAACTTGGTGGTAGAGCTCATGCTTAGCACTGAGGTCCTGAGTTCAGTCCCCAACAGAAAAAAGTTAATCCTTCAACAGCCTGCTGGAATTTTATGTTTTACTTTTAATCATAGATTTTCCCATTTTCTTTCTCACCCAGTTCTTTGAAGTACTTTTAAAACATTTTCTCAGTTTTCTCTCTTCTGACAAATTAACAGCTTTAGTTCTTTTTTCCACACAGTAGTCCCAAAATCTAGCTTTGGCATCTGGAATATTTTCCAAGGCATTTCATTTTGAGCATCTCAGTATTTGACAGCCATGTGTGAATGATTAGTAGATATTATAAAGCATGCTGAATTGGGTGTGAAAAATACAACCTTGTGCATTGCTGTACTACTTATTGTTTAGTAGAGCAGTATGAAAGGTGTGGACTTTAGATAATCATGTATTCATTCAAATATGGGCTTTACTGCATAGCTGATGAGTAATCTTGGGCAAGAAAGAGACCAGTTAATCTCTGAATGTCAGTTACACCTTGTAAAATTGAGACAGTAGGTAAAGCATCTAGCTCTACAAATTGTAGCTGTTTTGTATGATTTTGAACGCTTTACTCACTTTATGAAAGGAATTATCTGCTAACATGTGAACTGTCTTCTTTCTTGGTTTATATGAAATGCTACAGAACATCATACCCAATGCACAATTGCTCTCTTCCTGGTTTTTTCCTTCCAATTTCAATCAGCTATAAAAATCTCTTTGTGCTATGTCTGTAGTGACTGATTTACCTGCTTAAACAGCTAGTCCATTAACCAAAGAGAGACCTCTGGTTTGATTTCTTGTATCTGAGCTGTCCTGTGTTCACAGCAATTCATCTCACTCCCATGTTATAAAATCCTTTGGGTCTCTGTCACATCAATACCAGCTGTTGACTTGTAAATTGCTAAAAGCATCTATTTTTCTTTGTCAAGAACTTTAATAAGGCTACTAAGCTTGGTTTGAAAAATATGGTAAGTTCTGGAATAATTTTATTTCATAGCCAGTGAAATTATTTATTGAAAAAATTCTTTAAAACCATGTGGTATTTGAAGATATATTGGAGTAGTACCCTACTAAATTAGCTAACCTAAACTGTTCTCTCAAATGCCAGCCTCCATGATGACTGGTCTTTCTTTACCTTGTAGATAGTAGTTATTTAGAACATCATAATTTTGGAGGATACCTGTTCCTAAGTAGTCATTCTGATCTCATTCAAATTTGGTTTATATGGGTGGCAAAGCAATTAGTTTGTCATGAGGTGAAAAAAAATTAACATCCATGAAATGTGAGACACCTTATAGAAAACTTAGGGTTCTTTTTATAGAAATGGGAAGCTTTTCTACAACAATGTGTTTCTTATTGGAAAGGTTAGTAATTGAGTTGTTGCAGTAATTTGTTTTATTATGCCTAACTAGTAATATCTACAACATTTTTGTTTTCCTCATTTTTATTTCCAGGTGTTCAGCAATATTTGTACAGATTTTAATTGCTCTTTTATATGTTATGATTTGTGATGTATACATATATATTTGATTTGGGAGTATTTATTCATATAATTAAACAATGTTAATTTTTTTTCTTTTTCTCATCTTCTGATCAGGATTTCTGGCAGGTACTGACTCAGCAGCATGTGCTTTAAATTAATTAATGCTCCAGAATCCATAGTAATGCTTCAGAGACAGAGGTTTAGTGCATGCCCATGTCCTTCCCCTGCTCCTTTCAGATGATTCCATTCCTGTCGCTTTAAATTAACATACTTTAATATGACAATTCAAATGCTGCAAAAGTCCTTGAGAATATAGTACCCAGCATAATTTAAAGGGAAAGCTTTACACAAGGTGAAGGTGTGTTTCTCGACAAAAGGTCGAGAAACATTACTTTTAGTGACTGTATTGTTTCAGGAATTCATTAATTGGAGCATTTACATAGTCTTATTTGGGATGTTGTATTCCTACTTGAAATGTAATAGCAATTAAAAACAACAGTAACAAGTTAAAAATTGATAGATTTTTTTTCTTTTGAAATTTCTTACATAGTATATGCAGATAAGCAGTTGCTTCATTGCACTTTGCTCAGTAAAGTGACTTAAGAGGAAACACATGGGATATTTAGAAAGACTTAATTATTTTGCTCTTTTGAGTTAATCAGTGACTTTAACTTGGAAAAGCCAGCAAACACACATGGAGAAAAATCATAGAAAGAATATATATTTGTAGGCTGGAAAAGGAGATTTTTCAAAGATACTACAAACAACTTCTTTTTAAATCAATCTTCAGAGGCTTGGGCTCTTTAATTGTAGTTTATAAATTATTAAAGTTTATTCATTAAAGAAATTACCCTTTCATTTTTATTGATTGGCAGTCTTTTAAAATTTTTTTAAATTTAATTTTTTTGGTACCAGGGATTGAATCCAGAGGCACTTAACCACTGAGCCACATCCCTCGCCTGTTTTTTATTTTTAGACAGGATCTCATTGCTTAGGGTCTTCTAAGTTGCTGAGGCTGGCTTTGGATTTATGATCCTCCTTTCTTAGTCTCCTGAGCCACTGGGACTACAGGCATGTGCCACTCTGCCTGGCTGGTTGGCCGTCTTAATAAAAACATAAATTAAATTGAATTACAAACCTCTTTGGGCTCAAAATAAGGATATAACTAAGACCACAGGTGCTCTTTCTTTTTATAGTAAACTTTTTCAATGCTCTATTTTTAGTACTTCCAATGCCAAGTCCCCAGACCAGTCATCCTGTTACTGGTGCAATGCCTTTTAACTCTATTCTGAAACATACTAGCAAATACCTTAAAAATTATGTCAAAATAATTTATTGATTTCATTATCAATGTTTCTAATCCTGTGAAGACTATTTTAGAACACTATGTTATAAACATTATACTGAGTGCTGAGGAGAGTTAAATCAGATGAGATACTAACACCTGTCACTGAGGATAGCCCCTTCCAACTTTCTGTTTATGGTAGGACAATTTGTAGAAGTCAACTTTTAAAAACTCACTTTTCTTTAGTAATTGTATGGATTAAGACTGGAAGATTTAAAGTAACTTGCCTCAGAGCGGATTATACTAGAGAGGAATAGAGAAGAGAGATGGTAATTGTTAAGTGCTTGAAAGTCTGAAATCTGCATTGAGTAATCAACTACCGTAGATGACAAAGCACCAGTCTTTTTTAAGCTTTCACTATTGAAGGTAATATTCTTAAAGTTGATGAATGATTGAAATTCAAGTTTTACGGTGTTTGCTTGAGTAGCACATATACTAAAACTGGATACAGAGAAGATCAGCATAGTCCCTGTGCAAGGAGGACACACATTCATGAAGCACTTATATTTTTGTATCATCAGTCTTTTCCTATACCTGTGACAGTTTTTACAGTCATTTAATAAAAAGTAACCTAAGGGGCTGTACATACAGCTCAGTGGTTGGGCATTTGCCTAGCATTTGGAAAGCCCTGAGTTCAATCCTCAGGACCTGTAGTCCCACATACTTGGGAGACTGAAGCAGAAGGATCACTTGAACCCACAAATTCTAGACCAGTCTTTGCAATATAGTGAGACTGCCTTAAAAAGAGAGAGAGAAAAGAAAGCAATACATAGAATGCTGGGTTTGGTGGCACACACATGTAATCCCAGCTACTCAGGAGGCTGAGACAGGAGGATTGAAAATTTGAGGTGAGCCTCAGCAACTTAGCAAGAACCAGTCTCAAAATCAAAAGGACTGGAATGTAGCTCAATGGAAGAGTACCCCAGCTTTCAGTCTCCAGTACACCAAAAAAAATTAAATAAAAATAATAAACTTAAGTGATTAAGTTTGAGATATTTTTAAAAATCAGATTCTGTATTCTTAAGGGTATCTTATGAATATTTTTTTTCTTGGAATGGTGAGGGAATTGTTTATCTGTATGGGGTTCTGTAAATATCACTCATTCTAGTGACACTAGTATGAATTGTTTAACCTCCCAAAGGCCAATGAACCTTATAGAAGAGGCCTCTCTTGCTTGCTTCCTTGCAGAGATTTGTTCTTTGCATGCCAAGTTTCTATTGCCTGTGGAAAGGCCAGAATCAAAGGCCTGATAGCATAGAGTGCTGTTCTTCAGATGCATCTGATTAATGGTTTCAAATACTTAAACTGTATTGCTGTGAGGAGTATCAATGTCTCTTTCCAGTCTCTCAAGTTCCACCATGTATTTGATTATTCACGCTGACTAAAGAAATGATAATGTATTAAGTACTCCAAAAGAAGATGTCATTTCTTGGTTGTTAGATTCCTATTAAGATGTCTTTAAGTACATTTTTATTTTAGATTATGTTATGTTTGAGTTTGAGTTCAGCTGAACCCATTTAATTTATCATTGTTGATTTGAAAGCATAACATTTCAAACACCTTCCTGTTTAGCTTTTTCATCATAAAACAATATTTGAAATCGACTTTGACAAAATAGAACTTTATTCCAGACCTACTTGATTTTTCATATTACTTTAACAGAAACACTAGTAGTAAGTTTTAAGATTACACAGATAAATTTCTCTAAAAACTACTCTGAACAAGTAGCTTCTTTTTTGGCAAAACAGGTTTTCAACTTAGTGTAAACATTTGTTGATGATCTTTAGTTGTTGAGAATGTGTGAGGAATATTCTTGCTTTGTGTATTTGTTTTTGGCACGATGCATTTTCAGAAATTGGAAACCTGAATAAAAAGTTTTCCATTTACAGGTTAATATACACTAAGAGTATAAATGACCACTATGTTCTTGAGGTGATGTATATTTCAAAAAAGATTTAAAAGTACATTGAAGGTAATTTGAATAAAGGAAGGCATTATAAAAAATATTATATACCTAACAATCATTGGCTCAGACTTTCCTCTTAAAGATAGCAGGTACAAGTTATGCCCCAAGGTTAGTGTTTTACAAGTGAACTAAGTTTTGCTTCAAAATATTCAGCCCCCATTGATATTTTCAGAAGTTGAAAACAAGACAGATATCCTGTGTGGTTCTGTGGGGTTGATACAGTGTAACATATGGTTCATGGCTTGGGCTGAGGAGTCAAACCGTGGACTATATTTCTACTTTATAACATCATCACTAGAGTTACTTATTTAACTTCCCTAAACATGAATTTTCTTATCTGTGACCTCTCAGATAATAGGATCACTTGCCTCATAGAGTTACAATGAGGAATTAGAGAATTCAAGTGTAAAAGTTCTTAGCATAGTGTCTGGCATAGAATCTGCAAAGTATAATTCTTAAATTCTTGACATATCTTTAATGGTCAAAGGTATTCAAAGGATACCTTTAATCGTTTGATTTCAAAATTAATTTAAAAATTTTTCATCCAGAGTTTCCTGAGAGATGATAGTTACTAGAACAGTGTAAATTGAGTGTGTAAACAGTGATCCTCAGTGAACCTCTTTTTTTTTCTTGTAATATTTTTTCCCAATGGAAGAAAGTGAAATTACTATATTGATTTGTTTTTAAAACTTGTACTTGAGGTCATTTTTATATTAAGTGATGGGGAAGCCTTTTATAACCCTTGTGACTAAAACCAAGGCTGCTGCTGAGCTCATTAATGTTCTTTTTAGTACTGATCTATTTGAGTGACCAAAGTTCAAAGTTAATTTCTTAGATTTAGATAGCAGATAATCAATAATGATGAAACATGGGTTCTCACACTTAGAGCTTATCTGAAGCAAGTATATAGGCATAACAAGGTAGAACATAATAGAATTGATTTTTCTCCTAGAGTTTTGATAATACCTCATCAGATACTGTATATTAAAATAAATCATTTCAAGCTGGTGTGGTGGCATATGCCTATAATCCCAGCAACTCAGGAAGGTGAGGCAGGAGAATAGAGAATTCAAAGCCAGCCTGAGCAACTTAGTGAGACCCTGTCTCAAAATAAAAAATAAAAAGACTGGGGATATACCTCAGTGGTCAAGTGCCACTAGGTTCAATTCCCAGTACCTAAATAAATAAATATTGAACGAACAAATCCTTTCAATAAAGATGTGTCATTTCCTCAAAGTTAATGTCATTCTAGTGGTTTTTTTTTTTTATTTTTATTATCACTTTAATCAAATCATCTGACAATTTTAATTTTTTAAGCATCTTCATTTTTATCATTTCCTCTGAAGCCACCTAGTTAGTGAAATAAGAAAACATTTGCATTCTAGATATTTGGAATTGTTCTCAGAGCTCAGGTGGTTAGAATTGGGACTGAAAAGAGAATTGCTTTCTGGCAGAGTGAAGTTTACACTATCTTAAGCATTCATCTTCCTCAGTTTATTGCACAGTAATTTATGTTTGCCTCAAATACAGTATACCTTTGAAAGGCTTGGAAGAAAGTCTTAAGTCAGAAGGGGAAACCATAAACTACTCAGTTAAAAGCATTTCAATTTCATTTTTATCTGACATATACCCAAATTTTGCATTCCTATAAGTTCATGTATGGGGTGGGTAACAAGAAAAACATATTTTAACTGTGCAAAATTTTGTTTGGGAGTAATATGATTGCTTAAGATTGATATCTTACCAAGGCTTTGGCATCTATATGCACCAATAAGATAATGAAGTATGAGCAATAATTGCATGGGAAAATTGCTGAATTTTCTCTTCCTAACACTCTCCCCTTTCCTGGTTAACCCCAGCCTTAGGTAGAAATACTGCTTTGGAATTTGGAAATGGTATGCCAAATTGCATTTTCCAGAAGCAGCATATTATTATCATTAATTTGTTTAGAAGTACAACCTCAGATATTACTTGAGAGATTTGCAATGTATTTCAGCAATGTAGACAAATGTTAATATTAAAATAATTAGTAATAAATGTTAATTAAGCTAATATGAAGATTTCAGCTTCATAAAGGGTGGCATCTTAATTCAGTAGTAAGATTTTCTATACACCAGAGATAATTTGAGTCTAGATAACATATAAGCACTTATTTGGCAAACATAGTCCACCAACTTATATTAGATTGAAATGTTTATTTCTAACTATAGAACTTGAAGAGTGGGTCTTAACTAGAAGAAATGATATTAAATTCTAGATATAATTTTTCTCTTTGGCTTCATCTAGTTGAGTTCGAGAAGACAAAATCATTGTCCCTTTTTGATCAACCCTGTAACTAACTAGATTCATTATTTGAGCACATGTAGTACTTCTGAGTTGGAATCTTATCAGAAAATCCAGGTTTTAGCCTTTATTAGAAGTGTATAAATGGTATTTACCTGTGGGGAAAACTGATCTAAAATTTAACCCAACATTAAAGATTCATGTCATGTCAAGGGGCATTTTCACTTTCAGTTTGCAAAATTGAACATTAATAAGACTTGTGTAAGAAAAACTAACCAAAACTTTATCTTTTAGTCTTGATTTGCCCCTCGTGCCACCTGCAACTTCAGCCGTAGATTTATAAGTCAGAAACCAACACGTGTGTGCTTCAGCACAAAGTCATCCAGTAAACAATTCAGGTTTTAGACTCACTGAACTGTAGCATTTACATTGATATGGAGGATGATTTACTATGTAGTAAACTTACTCCCTGAGTCTGCTTATTAAAAAAGAATTCAGGATACGGTATAATTGAGCTCAGTACCAGACCCCTTATGAGGGTATATATCTATTTGCCTTTACTTGAGATTGGTCCCAAATTTGAATGTCTGTAGCTATGTTTTAAATTTTGAATTGAGTAAGACTAGGTTGTAAGTGAATGAGAAAATAGTTGTATTTTGTTCATGTAAGCAGTGAGTTCATTGTTCTGGTGAAATATTTTGCATAATTTTGTTCTCCAGAATAAAATAATATTTCTTACTAAATTGAACAAAAATGCTATTCTGATATTTGACCCGCATTCTGCTTTCACATCCTTAATTTCAGAAATTCAAGTAATTGGAATAGAATTTCATGTGAAACGTCTATGGTGCATGAAGTAATGTAATGCTTTGTAACTTATCTAGACTTAGAATCTCTTTTTAAAATACTCTGTTCTGGGGCTGGGGTTGTAACTCAGTGGGAGCATGCTTGTCTAGCATGTGTGGACCCTGGGTTCCATCCTTAGCACCACATAAAAAATAAAATAAAGGTATTATGTCCATCTACAATTAAAATACACACACACAAATATACACACACACAAATATTTAAAAAAATAAAATAGTTGTTTAATTTTCAGCATATATTTTCAAGTATTACAAGAATCTTTTTAATTTTTTATTTGTTCTTTTTAATTATACATGACAGTGGAATGTATTTTGACATATCATACATACATGGAGTATAACTTCCTATTCTTGTGGTTGAACATGATGAGTCATTGGTTTTATATTCATATATGAACATAGTAAAGTTATGTCTGATTCATTCTACTATCTTTTCCATTCCCACCCACTGCCCTCAATCCAATCTAGTGAACCTCCACTCTTCTTCCCACACCACCTATTATGAGAGAGCATCTACATATCAGAGATAACATTCAGCCTTTCCTTTTGGGGGATTGGCTTATTTCACTTACCATGATCTTTTCTAATTCCATCCATTTACCAGCAAATGCCACAATTTCATTCTTCTTTACAACTGAGTAATAGTCCATTGTGTATACATATCACATTTTCTTTATCCATTCATCTATTAAAGGGCACCTAAGTTGGTTCCATAGCTTAGCTATTGTGAATTGAGCTGCTATGAACATTGTTGTGGCCATGTCACTATAGTATCCTGATAAGTACTTTGGGTATATATCAAGGTGTGGGATAATTGGGTCAAAGGTGGTTCCATTTCAAGTTTTCTGAGGAATCTCCATATTGCTTTCCAGAGTAATTGCACCAATTTGCAGTCCCATCAGCAGTGTATGAGTGTATTACAAGAATCTTAACTCAGAAACTTAAGAAGGAAACAAGTTTCTCATAGGCCCTTACCAAAAAAGTGTTTTTAACTGAATTGATACCATAAGACATTATCTAATCTCACATCATATGCTCTTATAATTGATTTGAAATGTATTCTATTTCTTTGGACCTTTATACACAAAATTTTCTTTCTTGAAGTGTGTTATATTTTATATTTGTATGTTTACTATTTGTATTAAACTTATTAATATTGAATTAAATGCAAATCCATAGGTTAGATTGTCTTAGTAAAACTTGCATATTAATATAAATGTTTATTGATAGCAAAAATATAAATAACTTACCTGAGGCAGTGAGAGAAAATGAACATTATTAACAGTCTGATAAGGAACATTATGTTTTCCTTAGAATATGCCTCCATTTAGCACCTGAAGTATATAAATAGTATTTGCTTAGGAGAAAAAATGGCTTAAAATTTAGCTCAACTTTAAACATTTTTCAAAAGATTAAGCAAAGCAGCATTTTACTGGCATTTTTAATTTGCAAAATTGGACACTGATAATATTTTTTGAATAAGAAAAGCTAACCCAAACCACCTTTGTACTGGCCTTTATTCAGTCATGATTTTCCATTTGTACTATACTTTGGGGCTTTTAAAAAGTCATTCAATTTCACTGGAGCAAATTATGTTATATGCATTTATGAATATGTCAGAACAAACCTCACAATCTTGTGTAATTATAATGCACTAATTTTTAAAAAAGAAATGCAAATTAAGACCTTCCTGAAATATTTCTCTCACTAAGCAGATTTATAAAAAAATAAGACCACACTGCAAAGCAATCGATAACCAGACCCTGTCATACATTGGAGTGAAGAACCTAAGGTGACTCTGTACTATTACACCTTTTCTGTATCAAAATACAAAAAATTAAAGGAGAAAAAAAAAGTCATTCATTTCAAACTCATATGACTATTTTTATAGCTTCCCATTAGTATCATAGCTAAAGTAGATTCAGGTCTTCAATAGAAGAAAACCACCTAAGAAGCAACCATAGATACATAGTCTAACAATGAATTTAATAAGTCATTTCCTCCCAAATTTTGACCTTATTTGATGCTCCTATCTCTTTAAATAATTTAAGAGATCAGACTTGATAGTTTTATGATAATTTTGTATCTGTGATCAACATGTTAGGAATTTTAGAATTTTTGGAGTTTTGGATACTCATAAATCTACTTAAAAATTCTTAGGACTGATAAATGTATATAATCTTAAATGAACCACTCCTTAACAAGTGGATGCCTGAGAAAACATACAAATGACTTCTCTCCCTCTCTCCTCCTACCCCAGCTCCAGAAATGGAAAATTGATGTAAACCTTTACTAAAGAGTTGCAAGATTCTCATTCATAGCACTTCACAAAGCATGAGTAACTTCTAGATCCTCTTTAAGCATCTTTTTCATTTTTAAGGAGCTTCTGCAAAACACATTCTGTTATCTCCCTTTCCCCTACTTTTCCAGACTTTTTTTTTTTTCCGGATATCTTCTCTGACTTTTCTTGTAGAGCAATTTAACCTTCTTTTTGTCATTCCTGCTCCCTGTCACTCTGTTCATTATAGTAGAGGTTTCATGCATATCTACACAAACAAAAATCTTCCCTCCTCTAGGGAACAGAAGGTGTTAAGCACGGATGTGGGGGGTTCTCCTGCCACATCCCGCATGGGTGAGAAAGAGTTTTCTGTCAGAGGATGGTGCTGGCTATTGATTAACTACCAAGAAATCTATCTAATCAAATAAACACAAGAGCCAATAATCTTTTCAAATAGAAGGGGGTGTGACGAATCGGGCCATGCCAAGATCTGTCCTCCAACAAGATGGAGAAGCCTACCTTCACCTTTATTTATAGTCTCACAGGTAAAGGGGCCTGGACCAGAAGGGGCTTCTTCTGTGATGAACAGGATGGAGTGGAGTTAGGGAAGCCATTAGCTTTGAGAATTAGCATTTCCTCAGATGGTGAGCCAACTCTGCACAGGGCCACCTACCCCCGACTGTCTGAAACAGTCTCTTATGACTGCTAGTTCCTGGGAGTAAGACCTCTATACCCCATGGTTCAACCAAGCCTGATTCTGCTAATCATGGATGGCTCCCCACACGTGGACATGTTCTGTTTAATGTGGTAATGGCAAGGATGCCTTCCTGCAGAAAGGCACTTGAACCAGATTAACACTCTGAGGTGTTATAGATCCTATGGAGAAAGGTTCTGACAGTAATTCATTATTCATAATCAATATACTATTGAAGGTGTGATTAGTGAATTTTTACTATCTTGGTAGACTTTAAAGTTGTCCTCTTGGTGAGGTGAATGATGCTTACTCCCTCAGGCTGCCTTGTTAGCCTTTCAAATGATTCCATGTTTATTTTTTCTTTGGAAGACATTCATATACTCTGCTAGGAATCAGAGGACCTTTAAAAGGAAAGTGGCCAACTAAAAGCAGAAAATAACATAAAAGAGTAATCTGGACTTATACAACCAATTGATTTTTAACAAAGGTGCCCAAATAATTCATTGGGAAAGGATTCTCAAGAAGTGGTTGAGAAACACCTGTATATCCATTTTTTAGAAAATGACCCTAACTCCTCCCTAGTCTCGCTATATATAGAATTTACTTAAAATGTATCATAGACATAAATTGTGTATGTGTGACTAGACTTCTAAGAGAAAATATTGGCAAAAATTGTGTTAGCATGCAGAAAACAATCACAAATTTTTTGATAAATTTATACTTACAAGCCATAGACTGGCAGAAAATATTTTTAATACATTTACTTTTTTTTCTGTTGCTTAGTAACAATGAATAAATCCATAGCTTAGTATGTTAAATTGATAATAGTTATTTCTTATTTCTCATGCTTGTAAATCAGAAATTAGAGAGCAATTTGGGTAGATGGTTCTGGCTCAGGCTGTTTCATGAGGTTGTAGTCAGATGTTGCTTGGGGCTTTGGTAATCTACCTAGACTGAGAATGAGGATTTGTTTCCAAGGTGGCTCACTCAAATATCTAGGAAGGTAGTACAGCCTGTTGAATGGCCTCAGGTCTTCTCCCTGTAGTCCTTTCCACAAGCCAGTTTGAGGGTAATGTTCAGATGGAAAACTGACTTCCCTCAAACAAAGCAAGGTGCCTTTTATACCATTTATTACCAAGCTTCAGAAGTTACATATACAAACCAACCCAGATTCAATGTAGGAGGACGTTGATACCAGGAGACAGAATTCACTGGAGTCGTCTTGGAATCTGGTTGCCACACTGACAGAGGTTTCATATTTGGAATATATGATGATCTGCTGCATGTTAGTAATAAGATGATGAACAGCCCAATTAAAAAATCAGCACTGGGGAAATGGCAGACTTTTAAACAAATGATGCTGAATGAGATTAGATCCTTATCCTGAACAAAAATCAAGTCAGAATGGATTAAAAACCTAGGAATTAGATTAGAAACTAAGCATTCCTAAAAGAAACATAAGATCAACACTCCAACATATAGGTGTAGGCAATGACTTCCTCAGTAGTACTTCTAAAACTCAGGAAATAGTACTAACAATTAACAATGGATGGCATCAAATTAAAAAGCTTCTGCACATCAAAGGAAACAATGTGAAGAGAGAACCTACAGAAGGAGAAAACCTTTGCTAGCTACTCTTCTGACAGAAAATTAATATCCAGAATATATAAAGAACTTAAAAAAAATAAGCAAATGAAGTAAAGAGGCAGTTCTCAAAAGAAGAAATACAGATGACCAACAAATATATGAAAAGGGGTTAGACATTTTTAATAATTATGGAAATGCAAATAAAAAATACACTAGATTTCATCTCACTATTGTTACAATGGCAACCATCAAGAATACAAACTAATAAAAGCTGAAGAAGATGTGGAGAAAAAGGAACACTTTAACCTTTGGTGGGATAGTAAGTTAGTACAACCACTATGGAAATCAGTATAGAAGTTCCTCAAAAGACTAGGAGTGGAACTACCATATGACCCACCATATGATACCATTCCTCAGTATTTATCCTAAAGAATTAGTATACTATAGCAATACATGCAGGCCCATGTTTTATAACAGCACAATTCACAATAGGCAAACTATGGAACTAGCCTAGGTGTCCCTCAATGGATGCGTGGATAAAGAAAATATGATACACAAAATGGAGTTTTATTCAGCCATAAAGAAGAATGAAATTACGTCATTCCATGTGGATAGAACTTGAGAACATTGTTAAGTGAAATAAGCCAAATTCAAAAAGTTAATAATGTGGAAGCTAGAGAGGGGGGAAAAAAAGAGGGTTCCCAGATCTTATGAAAATCAAAGGGCGATCAGAGTAGAGGAAAGGAACTAGTGGGGGAAATAATGGTGAATGATATTGGGGAAATATATATCACGTGCATGTACAAAAATGTAACAACCAATACCATTAGTAGGTCTATTATAATGCACCTATAAAAAATGGGTGAAAAATACAGTCACCAATAAACAAAAATTAAAAGTATTCAACAACATTGGTCACTGGGGAAATATGCAATAAACTATAATGAAATACCACCATATACCCGCTTGAATGACTACTAAAGAGTTTGACAGCACAAATGTTAGCAGTGATATGGAGCACCTGGGACTCTCACACATTGATGGTGCAAGTGAAAAAGGTACAACATCCTGAGGAAATGCGTAATATTCAAAAATTGCAAAAAGACCAAATGTTTGTCAGTGAGGAGCAAATAACTTGTACTTACGTATATTTGCATCTTACATGGTATTGTACTAAAAATTATTGCAATACCTAATATTTTTATTATATTACTGAGCAGTATAAAATGCTACTTAACAATAAGATTGAAGTACTGATCATTCCAGTATGGATGAATCTCCCAAACACTATGTTGAGCCAAAGAAGCTGAACACCAAGGTATATACTGGTGATTCCATTTATACGAAGTTCTGAAATAATCCATGGCTAAAAACAAAACATTTAGGGGGCATAAAGGAACCACCAGCAGTGATTAAAACATTCTGTATCTTGGTAAGGATATAGATCCTTATATATGTGTTTACGTGTGTGGTCTATATAGAGATGTATTTCAGAATTCTTGTATATTAACTTGTATAAGAATTAACTTGTATTATGCCACATACAAATTTTATTTATGATGGTAACATCCTGAACTCTAGATTAAATATTTGTTTGCTGGATAAATATTATAGTGGAGCTATTTTTTGTGTATTCTAAACTTCAGCAAACAAGTAAATATACTGAAGACAATGGGAACCAGCATTCTCATTGTTGGACAGGAGAGAACAAGGGGTAAGATTAAATAATATCCTAGAGTGGAACTGGGTATCAATATGAATTCATGATTTGTGATAGCTAGATGTGAATCCAATCACGAGACATCAGCCTGTTTCAAAATGAGGAATATTCTGCAGTATAACACACCAGAACTTTTTATATTGCCAAGATCAAGAAGTACAAAGGGAGCAAAAATGGCAGAGTAGGGAACTCCAAAACTACATCTCTCCATCGAGCTGGTGATTAAACTGACAAAAAATGTCAATCAACTGTTTCAATCTTAGAATCTAATCAAAGTCTTAAAACAACCAGGGGGATGTTTAAAGAATAAGCTTCTTCAGTCTGATGGCAGCCATATAGATAGATAGTGACCCATATTTCTGATGTAGCTTGTTCATGCCAGAAAGAGCAGTACAGATTTTGTTCTTGGAATGCTGTGGATGTGGGCTTTGACCTGTCTGGTGGCTCCCTAAGGAAACAGCCAAGGTGCTTATCTTTGTTTTGCCTGCCTGAGAGCTTTTTTGGAGCTGAAGCACCTTTGTCCAAACCATTTAAAGGTAAATATACTAGCTGTGTAGCAGCATGTTATAAGTAATATATGAGCTAAAAGCCTTGGAGGTAAAGGCTGTGTAAAGGAGATGCCCAGGAGAACAAGGGTTTTGAAATGTTATACTGTATACTGCAGAAACAGGAAGGCACTGTGGAGCTGAAACGGGCTCAGTGGTGGAGTACTGGCCTAGCAGTACCCTGGGGTCAAACTCACAACTAGGGGCGGGGGGAAAAAGGCCCAGGTCTGAATGCTCAGAAGAAATCCTAGTAGACCCTATGCAGTCATGTTTGGCTGTTTTGTAGGCCCCATACAAGCAGGAATCTAAAGCTAAGGCAAAATTATAAACATTCTGGTCAAGGATTGAAGAAATTCCCAATACCCAAACTGCCAAGATCTGGAGAGTACATTTCCCCATTTGACTCCAGGCTGATCAATAACGTTAAGAGAACAGAGACTTGTGCATACCAAAGAATACAGTCTTTACAAAAAGAGTTTAGAAAAGTCACTAGAACAACTTCAACCCATAATAAGCAGCAACCTTAAGAAAGGGGAAATCCGATTTCTGGAGTCACTAAATAATAATGTAATAAATGTCCAGTATTCATCAGGAAGTTATTCTTGCATGAAAACAGTAAAGTATGGCACACAGGAAAATAAAAAAGGAAGTATCCTTGAGGAAGCAGACATACTATTCAGAGACTTTAATCAACCATCCTTAGTATAGTCAAATAGCCAGAAGAAACAAGGAGAATTCTGTATGAACTAAAGGAGAATATTGGTAAAGATATAGAAATTATTTTTTTAAAGGTACTAAATAAAAACTCTGGAACTTTAAAGTACAATAACTGAGGTGGAAAATTCCCTGGAGATGTGAAACCAGCAGATTTGAGTAAGCGATGAAAAGTATAAGTGATCTTGAAAATTCATCAGTTGATATTATCCAACCTGAAACTGAGAGAAGAAAGAATGAAGAACAGAGATTAAGACACATAAACTTGAAAATGGTTATAGTGGTAAATTTAAGTTACATGCATTTTTCCCAAATTTTTTATTATAAAAAACTAATTGTGGTATAAAGATAGATATAAACAATGGGATAAAGGTGAGAATCCAGAAATAACCCCATGTAATGGGTGACTTTCTTCTTTTTCTTCCATTTTTCCCCCATATTTTTATTGGTGCATTATAATTATATGTAATAGTGGGATTCATTGTTAACATATTCGTTCATGCATGCAATTTAACAAATTATTCCTTGGTATTTCACCTTTCCTCCCCTCCTTCCTCTCAAGGTCCCTTTCCTGCACTCTACTGGTCTTCCTTCAGTTATCATGAGATCTTCTCTCACACCTTTCTTTTCCTTTTTTTCTCTCTAATTTCCACATATGAGAGAAAACATACCACCCTTGACTTTCTGATTTTGGCTTATTTCACTTAACATAATGTTCTCAAGTTCCAGATGTATTGACTTTCTGTGACTGTGCCAAGACCATTCAGTGGTAAAAGCATAGTCTCTGTGGGTCCACGGGATATCCATGTATGAAAGAATGAAGTTGAATTCCTACCTCTTATTACATATAAAAGTAAAACAGATCAACAACCTAAAAAAAAAAAAAAGAGTTAAAACTATAGAACTCTTAGAAAACAGGAGTAAAGGTTCATGACTTTGAGTTTAGTGATGGAGCATTAGATAAAAATTGAAAAACATGACAATAAAAGAAAAAATTGTTAAATTAGACTTCACCAATATTAAACTTTCAATTATAAGACATTTTGGTTTTCAAGAGAGTGAAAGTCAACACAAAGAATGGTAGAAAATATTTGCAAATCCCACCTATGATAAGGGAGTAGTATCCAGAAATACCGAGATACAAGTCAACAGTAAAATGACAATCAATTCAAAAATAGGTGAAGGACTTGAATAGACGTTTCACATGGGCATCAAGCTCTTGAAAAGATGCTCAACCTCATTAGGGTACAAGGGAGATGCAAATAAAAACCACTATGAGATATCATTTCACACCCATGAACATGGTTATAATTTTAAAATGAAAAAAATACCAGGTGTTGGTAAGGATGTGGAGAAATTGAAACCCTCTTGTGTTGCTCAAGGGAATATAAATGGTGCAGCCTCAGAGGAAAATTGTTTGGCTAATCCTCAAACACTTAATATATAGAGCTGCCATATGATAGAGCAGTTCCACTCCTAGGTATATACTGAAAAGAATTGACAACAGATATTCAAACAGTTACTTTTATAAATAGCCAAAAGGTAGAAATAACCTAAATGTGCTACAACATTTGAATGGTTAAACAAATTGTGGTATGTGCATAAAATGGAATATTATTTGGTAGTAAAAAGGAATTAGTACTAATTCATGCTAAAACATGGGTGAACTTAGCCCTAAGTGTTAGAAGCCAAACACATATTGTATGGCTAAATAGTTAAAATGGTGACATCTATGTGACTTTTACCACAATTATACATAATAAACCTCAAAAGGAAAATATAATTATAAGGAAATGCTATTTCAGATTAGTGGTGACTAAGCAGATATAACAACTAAATGCAGTTTATTTAATACATCTCGAACTGGAGGGATATGACTATAAAAGCAATAATTGGGGTAGTTTACTGAATGTGAAAATGGACTGGATTAGATATGTGTATCAATATTTAATTTCCTGGTTTTATTGAATTTTTGCTGTGGTGAGAACATCTTAATAGGAAATACATGTTGAAATATTTAAGTGTAAAAGAGCACAATGTCTCCAATTTATTTTCAAAGTGATAAAAAAAAGTGTATTTCTACATAATGATAAAGTGAATGGGGTAAGGTGTTGGTGAATCTGGGTAGAGTGTTTGCTAGTTCCTTATAGTAGTCTTTCAGCTTTTCTGTGAGTTTGAAATTATATCAAAATTTAAAATTACCAACAAGATTAGACTTGTCTTTAATATTCAGAGCAGCCCTGTGGTCCAGGTATTGTTAGGAAAATAATGTTAGGTATGGATATTTGGCTCTTTAAAATTTTCTCAACTTCTAGCTCTGATGTATTATTTCTTTTGATTGATTATAGAAATCTCTCCATGACATTATTACTTTATTAATTACTCAACTTCTATATACATTTATTGTTCTGGCTAGTAATGGTTTACTTTGGGGGACCTATTCTCATTTTGTGTATTTTTTCCCTATTCACATACTTTATTTTGCAGCATCTTGGGTAATATAAAAAATTCTTTTACTTTGAGAAATTTAAACATTAACTTACCAGTGAATGACTTTGCTGCCCTCATGTTCTTCCAGCAGCTCTTTTTGGTTTGAAATTTGTGTTTAATCTCTTGGTAGAAAATCAAGTGTGGTACAAGATCTAACCTTAATTAAAATATATTGGATTCTATGCTCATTTTTGTTGTCAGGTCAAAGGAGTAATCTGTAAATTCTGTCATGCAGGATCATGTCTTCTGTCAGCCACAAAGGAAGTCAGAGAACCCTTTTCTTAAACAGCATCTGCCATCAAAACCTAGTACTGTTTTGTTGGTATTTACCTGTGGAGTTTTACCTTGTCCATGGTGACCATTTCTTGTGAACAAGCATCTACCCAGTAGAGGCTATTTTGAATGAGTTTATTAAGAAGATCTTGCAAACTGACTTCATGATAATTCATGTGGTGCTTGTGTTGTTCAATTAGTTAACAAGTTTTCTTTCTTTTGTGGTGTATGATGGGATCTTCACTAGACAGAGGTAACCCATTGGGTAGTTACGTACCTGGATGCTGGTGTGGTGGTGCTCGTTGGTTTAGTTTTCATGATACTCCTTCTGAAGTTATGCCTGCAATGCTGCCTCCTCTTTTGTGCTTGCATGAAATTATTACTTTGATTGCGCTTTGTTGGTTTGAGTTCCTAAAATTTCTTTTTTTTTTTTTTTTTTTGTACTCTGAATAATTTCTTAAATATTCGTTGGTCCAGAACCTATGGAAATTTGTTCAAAGTGTAATTCTTTGGTGGATCCTTTTCAGTTTTTGAAAACATCTTCAGTTTCACCACTAAGTTTATGCTTTAAGAATTCAGAAAACATGATAGCTTTGGTTAAACACTCAGGAAGAGTCTATTTGCCAGATCGGCCATTACTGAAGCTAAGAATTCACTTTCTTTCTGATTTATAGATTGAAGAAAAGGACTATATGTATGTAAAGTAAAGGTTAAGCTTTAGGAGACAGTTTTATCAAGTAGCTGAAATTTATAAGTCTCCACTAAGGTAACAGTAAATATGATTAAATCAAATTTGTTCTAAACCTTGGTTTTCATGTCTAATCTGGCATAATATTTCAGATGTCATTTACTCAGGATACTGCTGTGTTCCAAAACTAAGATTCTTGCCGTCATAAAGTAAAAATTTAAAATTAATATTTCAGAAATTAGTTTTCTGAGCATTTGTATGGGTCTTGAAAATAGTTGCATACCTCTTCATTGCTGACCACTAGTAGTTTAGTTTTTCTTGGGCAGCTAGAACTACTTTCCTTTTAGTTTGTTTGTTTTTTCATGTTTTTTTTTTTGTGTGTGTGTACTATCTTTTATACCTCAATAAAAGAAGGTGGATTGTTTTTAAAACTAAAAAACCAATTCTGAAGTGGGTCTGTGTTTGTTCAGTGACAGAGGTTTATAAAACTGAATAATAGTCATATTAACCCAGTGTTTAAATGATAAAGTCATCTTTTGTCTTGGAATTTTTATCATCTTAAAAACTGTAAAGGATCCACTGATTTTTAGTGACCCTCAGAGAAAATGCTTAGGATAAATAGTATAAAACCGTGAGTTAAATGGTGTTTCATTTTTTATTATTTAGGTTCTAATTCATTTATATCTTTTTTTTTATCTTTTGGTGGGATCCATACATTTAATAGAAAATTTCCCAGGAACGAGAAAAATTTGCTGATGAAGGCAGTATATTTTACACCCTTGGAGAATGTGGACTCATATCCTTTTCAGATTACATTTTCCTTACAACTGTTCTTTCCAGTAAGTAAAAACTTTTCCTTTTATTTATTTATAGGGAACATACAGGTCTATAAAATGAGTTAAGTTAAATTACAAATCACATAAAATTTGTTTTGAATTGTTGGTAATTTGTGTATGGAGTCACCTGAAAGAAAAACTTAAAATATCCTGTAAAGTTTTTTTTAAAAGACTCTAAAGTTACATCTACTTTTTAAAAATAATTTATTTTCATTTATTCTAATTAGTTATATATGACAACAGAATGCATTTCGATTCTTTGTACACAAATGGAGCACAACTATTCATTTCTCTGGTTGTACATAATGTAAAGTCATACCATTCGTGTAATTATACAAGTAATGATGTCAATCTCATTCCACTATCTTTCCCACTCCCTTGCTCCCTCCCCTCCCCTTCTTCCCCTCTGCCCAATCCAGAGTTTCTCCTTTTATTCCCCACCCCCATTTTGGATCAACATCTACATATCAGAGAAAACATTTGGCCTTTGGTTTTTTTGAGATTGACTTATCTCACTTAGCATGATATTCTCCAACTCCATCCATTTACCTGCAAATGCCATAATTTTATTCTTCTTTATGGCTGAATGATATTCCATTGTGTATATATACCACAGTTTCTTTATCCGTTCATCTGTTAAAGGGCATCTAAGTTGGTTCCATAGCTTAGCTATTGTAAATTGAGCTGCTATAAACATTGATGTGACTGCATCACCACAGTATGCTGATTTTAAGTCCTTTGGGTATATGCTGAGGAGTGAGATAGCTGGGTCAAATGGTGGTTCCATTCCAAGTTTTCTAAGAAACCTCCATACTGTTTTCCAGAGTGGTTTCACTAATTTGCAGTTCCACCAGCAACGTATGAGTATTCCTTTTCCCCCCACATCCTTGACAACATTTATTGTTACTTGTATTCTTCATCATTGCCATTCTGACTGGAGTTAGATGAAATCTTAAAGTACTTTTAATTTGCATTTCTCTAATTACTAGAGATGTTGAACATTTTTTCATATATTTGTTGATCATCTATATATCTTCTTCTGTGAAGTTTCTGTTCAGTTCCTTAGCCCATTTATTGACTGGGTTATTTGTCTTTTTGGTGTTAAGTTTTTTGAGTTCTTTGTATATCCTGGAGACCAGTGCTCTATCTGATGTATGTGTGGTAAAGATTTTCTCCCACTCCATAGGCTCTCTCTTCACATTATTGTTTCCTTTGCTGAGAAGAAACTTTTTAGTTTGAATCCATCCCATTTATTGATTCTTGATTTTATTTCTTGTGCTTTAGGAGTCTTGTTAAGGAAGTCAGACCCTAAGCCAACATGATGAAGATTTGGGCCTGCTTTTTCTTCTGTTAGGCACAGGGTCTCTCATCTAATTCGTAGGTCCTTGATCCATTTTTAGGAGTTGAGTTTTGTGCGGGATGAGAGACAGGGATTTAATTTCATTTTACTGCATATGGATTTCCAGTTTTCCCAGCACCATTTGTTGAAGAGGCTATCTTTTCTCCAATGTATATTTTTGGCACCTCTGTCTAGTGTGAGATAACTATACTTATGTGGGTTTGTCTCTGTGTCTTCTATTGTGTACTGTTGGTCTACTTGTCCATTTTGGTGCCAATATCATCCTGTTTCTGTTATTATAGCTCTGTAGTATACTTTAGATCTAGTATTGTGATGCCTCCTGCTTCACTCTTCTTGCTAAGGATTGCTTTGGCTATTCTGGGTCTCTTATTTTTCCAAATGAATTTCATAATTGCTTTCTCTATTTCCATGAGGAAAGGCATTGGGATTTTAATCGGAATTGCATTGAATCTGTTTAACACTTTGGGTAGTGTGGCCATTTTGACAATATTCTGCCTATCCAAGAACATGGGAGGTCTTTCCATTTTCTAAGGTCTTCTTTAATTTCTTTCTTTAGTATTCTGTAGTTTTCATTGTAGAGGTCTTTCATCTCTTTTTTAAAATTGATTCCCAAGGTTTTTGATTTTGAGACTACTGTGAATTGGGGTAGTTTTCCTAATTTATCTTTCAGAGGATTCATCACTGATAGATAGAAATGCATTAGATTTATGGGTGTGGATTTTATATCCTGCTACTTTGCTGAATTCATTCATTAATTCTAGAAGTTTTCTGGTGGAATTTTTTTGAATCCTGTAAATAAAGAATCATGTCATCAGCAAATAGTGATAAATTGAGTTCTTTTCCTGTTCATATCTTTTTAATTTCTTTCATCTGTTTAATTGCTCTGGCTAGAGTTTCAAGGACTATGTTGAATAGAAGTGGTGAAAGAGGCATCCCTGTCTTGTTCCAGTTTTTAGATGGAAAACTTTCAGTTTTTCTCCATTTAGAATAATGTTGGCCTTAGGCTTAGCATAGATAGCTTTTACAATGTTGAGCCCCATTTTTTCTAGTGTTTTGAACATAAAGGGGTACTGTATTTTGTCAAATGTCTTTTCTGCATCTATTGAGAGTTACATCTTCTTTTAACTGTTTATAGTATATGTCAGTGCAGTTCCCCAAGTTCTTCAGCTAGAACAGTGCAAAGGATCACCCAGATGATGCAGGACTTTCATATTTCTCATTAGCTATTTTCATTCAAAGTTAATGGACTCAATGGTATTCAAGAAATTACCATCAATTTTTTTATTTTTTATTTTTTTGGTACTGGGTATTGAACTCAGGGGCACTCAACCACTGAGCCACATCCCCAGCCCTATTTTGTATTTTATTTAGAGACAGGGTCTCACTGAGTTGCTTAGCGCCTTGCCATTACTGCGACTAGCTTTGAACTTGGGATCCTCCTGTCGCAGACTCCCAAGCCAATGGGATTACAGGCGTATGCCACCATACCCGACCAAGAAGTTACCATCGTTTTGAGTAATATGAACACTCTGACCTAATGGATTGAAATTGGGAACCTGAGTACTTTAGAAACATTACTATATTGTCTAAAATAAACTACACATAGCAAATTTGTTTTCTTTGCCAATTAAATTTAGAAAGCTGCTTTTCTAAAGAAGTCATGGTATTCTGTACAATTTTCTCCAATTAAATCGAGTTAACTCTTATTGAAATTTTTTGGAAGATTTACTTTTCTTTTTCTTTTTTTTTTTTTTTTGCGGTGCTGGGGATTTGAACCCAGGGCCTTATGCTTGCAAGGCAAGCACTCTACCAACTGAGGAGGATTTACTTTTCTAAGTAGGAGTTTCTTGGATACACATCCAGAATAACAATGAATTTAGTAGAAATATCTTGTGTTTATAATAACTGGTAGGAATTTCTCTTCTTCTCCATACCTTATTTGCATAATGAGCCTTCCTTGGACAACCTAAACATTTAAACACTTTTTATCCCATCTCATAGCACACATTACACATAACACACCTCCTAAATGCTTTTCTTCCTTTATTTTTTTCGCCTTGGCACTTATTACTATTTAACCTTCTATGCAACTTATTTCTCTGTCTTATTTATTGTCCATTTTCCAATGTAAATGTAAATTGCATAACAGTGTTCACAGGTTTAGACAAACATTTACTGTATGTAAAGTATTGTGGCAAGGGAACAGAACAAGAACATGAAATATATTGGGTTTTTTCATCTCATCAAAAAAAAGTTTTAACAAACTAAAAATTTGTGCTGGGGACATAGCTCAGTAATAGAGCCCTTACCTAGCATGCATGAGGCCCTGGGTTTAATCCACAATACCACCACCCCCCCAAAAAAAAATAAAGACTTGATTTTGCTGTTGATATCCTAAATTGAGAATAGTCCTTCAATCTGCAACTGGTACTAATAGAATGAAGGAAATGTGTTTTTTAATTAATGTATTTCAAAACAAGCTTTGTTTCTTATGATAATTCAGAGTTCAAGTATTTGTGTTCCCCAAGTTCTAATTCACAAATTCTGTTGTTTATACTTAATTTCTCTGATCAGCTTTAGTAGATAATTTTCAGCATGAGCATCTGTATTAAGTAAAATATTAAATATTCACTAGATAACTAGTCATTAACAAAATAAGTTTAGGTTCATTTTAGGCAAGATAAAAGAGGTGGTTAAAAATTATTATTAAATAATTTCCAAAGAGCCTCTGATCCTTCAAGTAGGTTAGTAAGAATTGAGTGAGAATATACACGCATGGTTATTAATAGCTTCATTCTCTGCACTAACCAACCATAACATTAGCTGATGATATTAAATCTTATAATAGAAGTCAGAGATTTTCCCTCATATCTAGGTATAGAAAAAGGCCATCAGGATTTATCTGGAATGATAAATATTGTTTATTGATTTGGATCATTTTTACTAATGCTAAAATTCACTAGATTTTGATAATTTAACAGTCTAGATCTTATCTATTGACAGTTATGAAGTATTTATTTTGTGTTCTTATCTTCATCTTTGTTCTAATTAAAATTAACCCATAAGCCAGTAACATGAAAACAATTTTCGATGGGGAGATAAGAAGGTAATAATAAAACATTTGTAAAAATTAATTGTTAAGCATCTTTCTTACTGTTTACTCTTAATCTTTGAAAAGCCACCAGAAAAATCAACAGCAAAAAATGCTATGGCATGTTCAATACCCAGAACTTTAAAATTTCAGGGTAGATCTAATGAAAACCAGGCATAATTCAGATGATTCTGACTTTTCCTTTAAATTTAGAGAATCTGTGGAGAAATTGAATTAGGTGTATTTTTACTATAGCTAGATTTGGTTTAAAAATTAAACCATGTCCTCTTTGTACTGCATTTTTCTCACAAATATACAAACCTTTTGATAAATTATAAGGACATTCAAATGAAATTATATTTTATTTTTCTTGCCATACTAAAGTCAAGAGCAGACCACAAAGTGAATGTGACTTGGAAAGAATGGTGCTGACCAGTGCCATACCATCTGATGAAAATGAAGTTTTCAATTTGAGTGATCTATTGCAAAATATGGGCAAGGCCTAATAGATATAAGGCAGTTTCAAATTGTTTTTACTGGTATATCAGAGTTGGGAAAGTTTGGTTAAGCTATGATCTTCATATTTTTTTGTTTTAGAATTATCTGCCATTGCTACATTGAAATTATGAAGAGTAAGACAAAATGAAAGGCCAGTCTTTTCTTCAGTGTTGGTCTAACCTATAGGAGGTGCTCAGAATTTCAGAAACATTCATTTGCATGTTGTAATGCCAAAAGTATCTTGGCGTATTCTTTACAAGTAACTTCCCTCTCTAATATAAGCTATTTTTTGTTTAATTCATTGACTTTATTATGATACAACCTCTGTCACAACAATAAAATAACACCTTTAAAAATATCAAGTATTTATAGATGATATTAAATTAATTTTGAACCAGATATATTTGAGAACAGTGCGCCATTTCAGTAGCCCCAGCTAATGCAGAAAGTTGAAGTATTTACATCTTTCCTCAACAACCACACACGATATTTAGTTCATATGAGCAAGAAATTACAGTTCTTCTGGATAGAAAGGAGACCTAGCCATCTATCCAACTACATAGCTTTGATCACAGTGTCAAATCTGCCTCAGTGTTCCTTTTTGCCATACATAGTTGCCTGTTCATTACCCTAAAGCACATTGAAGAAACTTGCCCTGATCCCAATCCCTTAGGACACTTGTAATTTCTGTCCCTCCTCCTCCAGTCCTACCCTGTCCTGATTTTGTTCTGTTGCTGCTTGGGATAGCTTTGTAAGAATTTAGCTCTCAATGACTGATAACGCTTAAAAACCTTTACCTATGATCTTTGAGTCCCATTTTTTCAAATTGTTTGCCTCTTTGAAGCTGAACTGGAATCAGATACATTAGTCCTTCTATATAGCTGAATGTTTCCCTAAAACTCTCACCTTAATAGTATTTGGGAACAAGGTTTTAAAATGCTTATTCACTGTGCTGTGTAATTTGAAGGATGCACAGAGAAAATCAAGGCAAGATATAGTGGTTGTCATTAAATGGTTTGCCTAATTACAGCCTGCTCTGGAAAGGATATCAAGCACAATATATAATACATAGAAGTACTTCATATATATTTATTGGCTAATAAAAATCTAATAATTTTTCTGAGCAGTTACTTAGTATACATACTAAAATTTTATATCTTTTCAAGTAATGGTTACTTTATATATTTAGTTATTCTCTATATATAAATGCTAGGAAACTAAAATAGCTGAATTTTTCTATTTGAAAAACAGATAGAAACACTAAATTGAACAACAAATAGTTTTGGGTGAATGCCAAACCTAGTCACATATAAAGAGGGTCCTACAAATTAGCATAGGTTAACTAACAAAAATCCAGTTTCTTTATTAAAGCAATTTCTTTAAGCATCATTTGATAAATTGCAACTTAGCATAAGCTGTTGCTTTGACTGATTACTGATCACCTGGGCTGGAATGCAACCATATAGAATGAAAAGAAAGTCAAGCAGATAGTAATTTTTTAGAACTCTGAAGTTAGTGAGGTCCTGTCACATAGGCATATGTAGTTTGGGCATAAAATAGTAATAAACTTGAAGGAATCGTATTGCAAATTGTAAAGCAGAACGTGACCTTAATGGCTTGCCTTTTAGAATCTGTCTCCCAGGAACTCTTGAGAAATCCAAGCTTTTTGACATCTTTGTTATTGAATACTCTTCCTGTAGCACAACAATCAAGTAACAGGAAGACCAATTTAAATGAAAGCCTGTTTTCTGACAGCTCTCTGAAAGTCATCTAGTAAGTGAGACTGAGATAAAGTTCATGATAGGCTATGAACTGTGAACTAGAAACATCAGCTGTTTTGTTTTTTTCAGGCATATAATTATGTCTTTTTTTATTTAAACAAGAATCAAGGCTGAAGTCAGGTATAGTAGCACATGTCTATAATCCCAGCTACTCCAGAGGCTAAAGCAGGAGAATTGCAAGTTCAAGGCCAGCCTGGACTACTTGCAAGATCCTGTCTCAAAATAAAAAAGACTGGAGATGCATCTCAGTGGTAGAGCACCCTTGGGTTCAAACCCCAGTACTGTGGTGGAAAAATCAGGGATAAGACATATTTTCTATAGAAAATGTAAATAGAAGAATTGCTGTTGTTAGGATTAAGTCTTATACAGCTGAAGCCTTGCTGAAGAAATTACAAAAAATACCTCTCAATCTTTTTATGAGTTTTTTTTGGTTTTTGTTTTTATTTTCTTATGACACTGGCACTAAACTTAGGGCTGTATACATGTTGGGCAGGGACTCACCCACTAAGCTGCACATCTAGCCATTGTATTTTATTTTATTTTAATTATTTCAGGTCTCACTAAGTTGCGAGTAGATGGAATTACAGACATGTGCCAGCACACCTAGTCTGACACTTTAAAACTCATGTTTTAATGTGCAGTGTTTCATATTATTTTAAAAATCTTGCCAGTTGCCATTAAATAAATTAATCACACCAAGATGCAGTAAAGAATAAAGAGCTCTTTCTCTTAGGATTTTCAAATATAAACAAGACAATTGATATGAATTTTAAGTCTGTTCTGAGAATACATTAAATTTTTAAGTGTTTTTTCTTTATGTTTAGAATTTGGTAGAACAGAAACATGGGTCTTCTGACTAGAATGTCCCAATAAGTGCTGCTAGGAATAGCAACTTAATTGCCCCCCACCAATTTTAAGGAGGTCCTGGACATCATGTGACTGACTATAGACTGGTAAATTCCAGGGCATGGGTTTGTCTAGAAGCTATCCCAAATATAGGCATTATGTCTGTACCATGCATGTTGGGCAGCTTTCCCCCAAATCTGCCCCAAGGTTAAACTTGCCTAGAGTTGAATTCAGTCCCCTAAACTACATATAAGGTGAAATCTTTCCTGAATTTTGATTATTCCCAGAGGTCAAAAGGACTCCAAGAAACTGAGGTAAAGATTAGGATCAGTTAACTCTTTGAGGAAGCAATTTGTTATACCTCCTATTTGACTACCAAATTCATAGTGTGCCCTAAACCCTTTTATACCAGAATGAACTATTTGATTGACACTTAATTGATTCTGTAGCATTGGTGGAAGCATAATTTATTGGCACAACTTTTTTTGAATCTTGACAGATTCTATCAAACACCTTCATAAAATACTTACCTTTTGGCCCAGCAATTTCTTTTCTACAAGTTTAGGCTAATAAAATAACCAAGTGTATAATAATGTTGATGGGCTAAAGGTAAATTTGAAAGAACTCAAATATCAAACAGATGGCAGAACCAATTATAGTAAATCTATATAATGAAATCCAACATAGTTCTTACTGTATGTAATACAGAGGTCTATTAGTAGAGAAACATGTTCATATATTGTTGAGTCAAAAACATACCTGTTATATGATTCCATTTTGGGAAAAATGAGTTTATATACACAGTTGCACATACATACATATACATTTAACAAATTGTCTGAATATTTGTATTTCTAAACTGTTGGCAAATCCTGTCAATTCTATCTGAAAGTGGTCCAGGACCTGATCATTTTTTACTGTACACACTGATTTTAGTGTACACACTGCCTTTATCCAAGACCTTCTCACATCTTACCTAGATTATTTCAATACCTTCCTAATTAGTCAGTGTTCTTAACCACAATGAAAAATGGTGACTGTTTTAAGTACTGCTAATTCACAGCCATAGTTAAGGATGTTGGGAGTGACGAGCATAGTTTATTAAACTTCTGTACTGTTTTTTGAAACTTTTATAACATCTCATAAAATTTATTTTTAGTGTTTGCAAAGCCTATCTGTTAGTTGTATTTTAGTTTATTGGCACTGTTGAATCCAGTAAGTCCATTTTATTGGTAAACAGTCTGCTTTACTAGTATACAAAAATTTTAAAAAGGAAAAGATATTAGATTATTATGGCAAAAAAACAAAAAGACATAGAGTTGTGGATAAATGAATTTATGTACCTAGAATAACTTCGTAGGCCAAATACTTTGGAATCTAATATGGTATCCAGGACCAGATTAGATAAACTAGTTCTATGAGGCCTCTGACCATTCATTAACTTCAGCAGTCCTTTACTTACTCATCTTTCACAGAGTTTCTTTTAAGCTGGATAAATATGAATCCACGAGAGATGCCTCATGTTAAGAAAGGCAGTGGTCTGAAATATAGAGTTAGGAATCACATAAGTTAAAGGGTAATTATTTTATCCATGGAATGAATCACTGTAGTACTTGCTCAAATGGATTGTTTTTTTTTTCCCAAGTCTAGACTATATATAAAGTAATATTTAATTGTTTTTTGTTCTAATGAAAAGAAATTGTCTTATAGATTTAAGAGAATAATTATGTTGGTGCTTATTGTAAAAAACATAAATAATCCAGCTGGTTTCATCTCCAGAGAGGAAAACATTTGAAACAGAGCATTGTTTTATCCTAACAACATTGTTTCACAGATGGTGTCATTTCTCTTCTTGCTGTATAAATTCATTCAGGAAACCTATCTTCAGCCTTTTATAGGACTAACCCTGTTCATAATTTTGTTTTGTGCATGGCTGGCTATGCTTTCCACTGATCGAATACTAGTCAGACACATGGGGTTTACTTCTTCCATGGGCTCTTTTCCCTAATGGGAGGAAGCCCGTAGATCTGGACCAAGACAAATTAAAGGGAAAAGACTGATCCTTGGTGAAATGCAAAGTAGACTAAATTCTCTGCCTTCCAGGAAATTCTTCATCCAACGAAATTACTTTTTCCCCTTTGTTGTGCAGAAGGAACATGGACACGCTGATACTATACAGTATATAAAAGTAATCTAAAATAATGTCTAGTGAAGATAGGCATAAAAACAGCAAAATTCCTAGTCCTAGTCCTCTTGTCATTGAGCAGCAAAGTGTGCTTAGTTGGGTCATGCACAGCTGGAACAGATCATGAAAGGGTCCCCTGTAACTTTCCCTGGAATTACGGGGATGGGAGGCATCCAAAGACTGTGTAGCAGTGGGAGCTTCCTGGTTTATGCAGTGGTCTGCGTATAAAAAAGGCGCCTCTTGGCTCCTTAGGTAGAGGAGCCTCTTCTTTCATTCAGCTAATTCAGATCCACAGACAGCTTTTTGCTAAGCTATCAAAGGTCATCTATATTTGTCTCCTCTCACACTCCCCTCCAGATAGTTTCCCTAGTGGTATTCTCTATTTGACATGAAAATCAGGAGTCCAAATAGAAAAATTTGGACTAAAACTGATTTGTCTTTCCTTTAGTTCTTTCACTTAACATCTTGGTCGGCAAATAAGATACACATATGTTCAGAGACAAGAATACATTTAGAGCAGCTGCAGTCTAATGGAGGAGTAAGCATATAAAAATAATGATCAGTACATTTAAAAATTACATCTTAACTCCCATATGTAGCTATTGTTCCCCTCAAAATACTTTTCCTCCCTCCTTCTGCTTTTTCCTCCCTGTGTACACACATCATTTAATAAAGGACTAAAAAACAACTTTGTATACTAAGTCAGTATTCTTAAACTTCCAAAATTGTTCCAACCAATCATTGGTTTACTGAGGGTTTTTATGTTTTTTTAAATATATTTTTTTGTTTTCCCAATAGATTTAAGAAAGAGGCTATCTCAGTTGTGTTTATTTACTCTACATCTTCCAAATATGACTGAAATTTCCCATTTATTTTCTTGTTCCTCAAACTAGTCACTTGAGCCTGTCTTTTTATCTTGTTTGTAGTCATAGTGATAATCATTTAACAATTTCTGCCTTTTTCCTATTAAAAATGTCACATTTAATTCAGATTATTAGAAAAAGGTTCAAGGAGGGGACTAGATGAAGGCTTTTCAAAATGTACCTGAAAGTAGAACTAGAAATGAGGGAAGGGGGCTGGTGGTAAAGTCAGTGTTTTAGTGCTTTCTTAGCATGCAGGGAACCCTGGATTCAATCTCCAGGACTGTTAAGAAAGAAAAGGAAAAAAAGTTGAAGCTAGGTGCTCCAGCACATGGCTGTAATCCCAGTGGCTCAGGAGGCTGAGGCAGGAGGATCGAGAGTTCAAAGCCAGCCTCAGCAATGGCAAGACACTAAGCAACTCAGTGAGACCCTGTCTCTAAATAAAATACAAAATAGGGCTGGGGATGTGGCTCAGTGGTCAAGTGCCCCTGAATTAAATAATTCAATCCCTGGTACCCCGCCCCCCCCAAAAAAAAGAAATGGCCTCAGGCTAAGGAAAGAGAAGCACAAGTTCAAGGCCAGTCTTGGCAACTTGTTGAGACCGTCTCAAAATAAAAAATAAAGAGAGTGTGGGGTGTAGCTCAGTGGTAAAGCACCCCTGTGTTCAGTAACCATTACAAAAAATATTAAAAAACAGTTACAAATATCTTAGTCTTATGGGCCATAACTTCTCTGTTGCAACTATTTAATTGCTTTTATATCTGAAATGTAACCATAGAATTATATATAAACAAACAGCTAGCTAGTGTTTACTGTGTTTACTGACACTTGCTTCAGACTTGTTTTTGTTTCTTCAGAAATTTTATTAGGAATGGTATGTAGATTACACAGTTTCAGTGTCCTTGAATGTCTGAGAATATCGTCATTACTAATATAGGTAAATAATGATTTCATTCTTGTAGAAATCTTAGAATACAAATTTTTCCCCTCAAAACTCTAGAACTTGCTCTGTGGTTTTCAAGTGTGATGGAAAATTATGATATAATCCAATACTTTGCTCTTTCTGATAACTAATTATGTTTTTCTCCTGGATGTTTGATGATTATTTTTTTCTTTATGTTTAGGATTTATCATTTCACCAGGGGAATTTTTTTCTGTGTTAAAAGAGCAAAGCTAAGAAAAACTAGATGAGTGCATTTGCTTACCAGGAACTTTATTTCAAATTATCTTATTGTCTTATTTCCTCACTAAGGAAATTTCCAGAGACTATAGTCCCAAAGTTAGCAATGAAAATGTCTGATCACTTTACCATTTCAAATTGCATATCACATGGGAAACCAGATTTTTAAAATTTATTCCCCCCTCCCCGCCGTACTGGGGAGTGAACCCGGAGATGCTGTACCACTGAGCTACATCCTCGGCCCTTTTCATTTTTAATTTTGAGGCGTGGTCTTGCTAAGTTGCTGAGGCTGGCTTTGAACTTGGGATTCTCCTGCCTCAGCCTTCAAGTAGCTTGAATTATAGGGTGTACCACAAGAAGACACTTTCAGTTATATAATTTGGTCCCATTTTGATATAGTTTAATGATAGTATATAGTCATACAGCTGCAAAATACACATTCAGGAAATAGTTTAATTAATTTACCTGTGTTTGAGTCACTCACTAAATGGTAAGAAACTGAAACTTGTGGCATAGTCAAAGAGTTGTTACAGTGTTTTTAGTTGTAATTCTAGCACAACCCAAAGAGAGAAACTTAATTTAAATTTTATTTCATGACACAGTGTCTTCTGTAACCAATTATAATCTAGATGGGTGTTTTGTTTTACATTTTCTCTCTTTTCTTCCCTGTGCCTTAAAGTTATCAAACAGCACCCAAAAAGACCTGATTGTAACCAGTCTTAGTGGCACATACTTATAAACCCAGCAACAAGGGAGGCTCGGGCAGGAGGAACACAAGT
The DNA here is from genome assembly GCF_902686445.1 of Sciurus carolinensis. NCBI lineage: Eukaryota > Metazoa > Chordata > Mammalia > Rodentia > Sciuridae > Sciurus > Sciurus carolinensis. Next base: position 123,615,598 of record NC_062217.1, on the reverse strand, counting down.
TTGAAGCTAGCCTCTACAACTTAGCAAGATCCTATCTACAAAATAAAAAAATAAAAATGGCTAGGAATGTGCCTTGGTGCTAAAGCACCCCTGGGTTCAATCTCCAGTACTGGGGGGTGGGGGGAGACCCAATTATTAAAGGAAAGACAGTGGCAGATTTTTCTGAGTAATATTTCAAGAGTGATCAAACTGTGAATCTAGAGTTAATTTAAACTCCTCACACCACCTTATGGCCACAAGTGAAAATATGAAAATTTATTTTTTAAACTTAAACTAGATAAGGCTTCAGAGCAAAGCTTTCAGTGGTGAATGACTGCCTCAGAAACAATGTAATCAGTGCTGAATGGATAAAACTCAAAACTTCTGGAGCTGACTTGGGGAGCATAGAACCTCAGTGCTACATTCTCTTCCTCCATTCTTCCCCACAAACCAAAATGCAACCAAACTCTTATATCAGGGTGACTGAGTGTGAAAAACAAGCAAGCAGGCCCAAACTATGGAAACTCCTGACTTTTAGTGAACTTTCTCCTCCAAATGGGTCTGTAGAGTCAAGAACTGTCAGTAATAGCAGTTCACAGCCTGGTAGGCCCACTGCTACAGGCCACTGCAGCTCAGCATCAGGGCCTCTCCGTGACATAAAACACTGTATGAACAGAATCCAGAAGCTTTACATCAGGTGGTAAAGGTGCCATGAATGGCAACAGGACCATCTGGAATGTTCAGGGGCTCAAAGCCAAAGGTGGGAGGACCAGTTGGGAAAGAGGAAAGCAGAATCTGTGGCAGACTAGGCTCAAGGGAGCTTACACTATTGGTGAAATCCTTTAAGCATGAAGGTCCTTTCTCACCTGTCAAGCAAAACCATAAGAAAGGGGACATTTCCTTTCTCTACCTCCTTGTCTACTGTATCAATCCAGATCTCTGGGCTGGAGCAGTTCAGCATAAAGACTAGGAGTTCTGTCTCTGTGTCTGTCACTGGACCCTCCTCAGCTCTGCTGAGGGATCCTTCAGATCCCTCACCATCCTTAAACACCAGAGCCTGGGACCTTCTAGAACATACAAGTCATCTGGATCCTATCCCAATGGAAATTGCCTGGGGTCATGAGCATAAAGGGTTATTCGTATAATTAAGATAGTGGAGACTTCAACTCTGAGTCTTCACATAAGAACAGGGGGCCTCAAATATCTGGCTATAGGAAATGTGATGAGTTGTTTCCTACTTTTCTTTCTTCAAGCGTCCCACCCAAAACTGTATGTCTTTCATCAGCTTCTGGGGAGAGGTCTGAAAGTCCTCCAGCTCACCACAGTTTAGGAACACAAAGGTTGCAACTGGAGAATAGGCTCTCCCTTCTGGCAGACTTTTTTCCTTAACAATCAGTGGCAGAGAAGATATGGGCCCAGAGCACTGACTGGGCAGGGTGGTTTAGCCAGTTGTACTGGGTCATTTCTGGCCATGGAAAAGATACCCATAAGTACAAGGTGTGGATCCAGTCAGGATCTGACAGCTTGCTGGTCAGTGGTAAGACTGCTTTGCAAGTAATGAACTTAGTCAATACACAGTGTCCAATCCAGGTCTCCAAGTGGGACTTGAGTACTAACCTTGAAATAAATCCATAATAGGTGACCTGAGCACTGGCACTGTGCACAGCAGGATGTGCGGCCATGTCCAGCAATTAGCCTCGCATGACTAGAAGGACTCAACTAGCCCCATCTGTTTCCCTGTAGTGACCTCCTTCACTTGACAACTATAGAATCAGAACACTAGGCAAGAGCGTGAGTGTCCACCATGTCCGTCCTCCTCAGAATCTCCTGGACCAACACTTTTATGGCCTCCATCTCTTCCTTAGAGGCTGGCTCCTGACTTCTAAGCAATATCAGTATAATATAATATATAATATATATTTTTTGAGATCAGGTACTGTTTTATTAACAGTATATTTATAATTGCTATGGTTTGAATGTGAGGTGTCCCCCAAAATCTCATGGGTGAGACAATGTGAGAGGGTTCAGAGGGGAAATGATTAGGTTGTGAGAGCCTTAAACTGATCAGTGAATTAATCCCCAATGGGATTAACAGAGTGATAGGTGGAGGCAGGTCGGGTATGGCTGGAGGAAGTGGTGAATTGGAGGTGTGGCTATGGAGTATATGTTTTTTATCTGGAGAGTGAAGTGTCCCTCTCTGCTTTTTTGATCATTATGTGAGCTGCTTCCCTCTGCCACACTCTTTCGCAATGACGTTCTGCCTCATCTTGAGGCCAAGGAATAGAACCCGCCTTCTATGTACTATGTCCTCTGAAACCATGAGCCTTCAAATAAACTTTTTCTCCTCTACAGTTGTTCTGGTTGGATCCTTTAGTCAAAGCAGTGAAAATGCTGACTAAAACAATAATGTATAGTTATAGTATAAGTCCTGAATAACCATCTGGATGGTTTGGTTAATATCCTCTTTCAACTTCCTTTCTGCCTCAGGCATCAGGGCAGGTGACCATTGGGATGAGGCATTCTTAGGTGTAGTTTATCTGTAGCCCCTGCAGTGGTGTTGGAGCCCAAACTCCCTCTCAGCACCACTAGCAATGTAGACAGAAGGTACAGAAGCAAACCTTGACCAAAAGGTGACTGACCAAGAGCCAACCAAACAAGATCCCCCAGCCACCAGCTTCTGGCCACTCAGCAAGTTATTGAGGCTACAGCTAGACCCAGCTGAGTTCAAGAATGAGGGCACTTTCTTTGCCTGCATGGCTGAAAGGACCTGGAGGCTCCCCCAGATGACTGCCCTCTTTCTGTTTTACTTCAAAATTAGGGAAGAGGACATGATATGAGTAAATATCCTCATATCCTCCTGGATATGAGTAAATCTGAAGCGCTGTTCAGAGAACCAGACAGGGTTCTAGGCCTTTGAAGTCCTACAAGCTCTGCAAAGCAAAGGCAGCAATCCTGCTTCTCCTACCAACAGAACCCTCCCACTGGCCACTTCCAGCAGAGATGCTGCTTTTGAAAGTTCAAAAAAGCCTAATAGATTATCAGAGTATCTATGAAATAGTTAGTACCAGGAATGAAATCAGATATCAACAGGCAACCTAGGTCAGTGAAAAGAAAATCAGTCTGCTATTGCTTAAGTGCTTAGGATATTTTCATTATTCTGCAGCTGAGTCATCTTAAGGAAATGCTGTACTACAACACATTGGACCATGGGAACTTTTCCCCAACTCTGTGTGAAGGACAGAAAAATTTCCTCCAGATGCACGTAATTGTCATATCTTGAAGCATTTAGAAAAATTGAGAAGGGACATTTTTAAAAATCAAATCTTAAAGGATTTTCTCTCCCAACCCCTGACCTGAATGTAATGTAGAAAGCAGGACACGAGGACATTATATATTAATGCCAGTTTATTATTCTGCAAAAATGCAATCCTGTTCTAGAAAGCACATCATGTCCAGAGCTAACTAGGATATTACACTTACAGAAGACATTGACCATTTAAAGTGCCCCAGAGGGTAAAACACTTGCCTAGCATGTACCCAGTCCTGAGTTCAATCTCCAGTGCCAAATAAATAAATAAATAAATAGAATACCCCTGAGGAGGGCTATTAGCATGTTGATCTGAAAGCAGATTCTGAGAAGACTTAGTCATAGAGACATGATAATAGTTTGTATTTATTCAGTGGGCCATGATATAGGGAACAAAACAAATGTGTTTTTTTTTTTCCCCTCTCTTTAGAAAATTAGACTACAACAATTTGTAGGCACTACAAAGAGTAGGTTTAGGCTCTGCTTGTTTAATATCATCAACAGTCCTTAAGTCTCCGAAGTGGTGACTTACGTGTAAAATTATCAGAAGCTGTGTGATCACCCATATAAAATCAGTAGAAAGGTAAATCACCAAATAAATGGAGGATCATAATCTAAAGTTTTTCCTAATGCAGAATTCTCCATTGCTACCTATTAATTACCTCATTTATCCAACAGGATATTTTAAAACAGGAGTGAATACAGGTAAGAATTTTTGGTTAAAGAATCAAACCAACAGAAAGAAAAACATAATCAGAACATAATCTGATTGTTGTTCAGAATGTAATCTATCCATGTTTTCATCATTCTGTCAGTACTTCCAAAAAGAATTTAAAGCAGCAAATGACTCATTGTATTGTTGGAAGAGCCAGAATTAGAGTTCTAGCCCTGTGCATTTCTAGTAAAGGACAGCCAGTAAAACAGACATGAAAGTTTCAGGACAACTTGTGTTGTTGCTGTCTGGTTATTTGACTTACTACACATAGAAAAATATGCTCTTTTTTTTCTTATTACTAAAGCAAAGTAGAAAAATTGTGCTTCAGTAAAGTCCAGAGGTATTGTTAGAGGTTGAATAATATAAAAAAGGACTCTTAACAGACCTAATGTAGCTCTGCATCCTAGTAGCAAAAATTATCATGTAAATTTTAATCATTTCCAACTTATGATAAGACCATCGGAAATTGTGTGGAAAGTAGATTATTACTGTTTTTAGTAGGGGGAGGCCCCGCTGTTCACTCTGTAAGTACCTCAGAATTCAGAAGGATTTCTCAGAACTTTTATGAGTTCACATAAACCAATGATACTCTCAACTTTCCAGAATAACTAGATTTAAAATTTATCCTGAAACCTACATTAGAGGGAAACAAGGACACTTACAAGAGAATTATCCAAAAGCATATTCTGTATAGTGTATTGCACTTCAGACAAGCTGGTTTTGGTCTTGTTTGTCTCATCTGCTTTGACGTGATCAGGAGGTGAAGAGTGAATATGCTGAGTGAGCACCTTCTGGAGGACCTTCCTTCATAGACTGGTGAGACCTTAATGAGAATGTTCAAGGCTGCCATTCAACTTGCCTTAGCAGAGACCAGAGCACAGGAGACAGCTTCTAGACTGTCCTCACATTACATTAATAAGCATTTAAGAGTAGCTCCTCATACAGCACGCAATCTGAAAGAAGCAAAAAAGACTGCAGAGTTGGGCAGTACAGGGTATGCTTTGTTCAGTAAAATTCACTTAACCTTAGCTATAGAAGGAGACATTAACTATGACTTGCTAGAATGACCAAGTAATTTAAATGATCAGTGCACATGCCTTGTAGAACTCACAGGACCCTAGACATAAAAGATTATGATAAGCTCAAATTTTACTTATTTATTTTTTGTTTTTGTTTTTGGTATTGGGGATTGAACCCAGGGGCATTTAACCCTGAGCCACATCCCCAGCTTTTTTACTTTTTGAGACAGGGTCTCTTGCTAAATTGCTGAAGCTGACTTTGAACTTGTGATCCTCCTGCCTCAGCCTCTGGAGCTGCTGGAATTACAGGCCTGTGCCACCACACCCAGCTTACACTCAAATTTTAAACACCCTAAACACCCTGCATAACCTGTGTCATCAGTGGGCTTAAGATATGGGAATGCTGCTCTAATTCCTGTGTGGGAACATTTTGACTTGGTTCTCAGTAATTTTTTTTTTTTTCTGTTTCTGTTAACTTGAACTGTATGCCTCCTGGTGTTGTGATGCTATATCACTGCTTTTCCTTTTCCCTGCACCTTAAATATTGCCTTCTTCCTGCACATTACCCTTTCCTAACCCCTCAGTTCTCTTTGGGTAACTTCATTTCAGGTTGTTCACAGTTAGCTATATATATGTCAGTAACTTCAGCTTTATCCTCTTTTTCTAACCTTTGATTCATATTTCTTTCTTATGCTGTGGACCCCTTGAATTCAGCATATTCCATCTGAACTATTATGGTTTTCAGACATTTTACCTCTATTTATTTCTTGGTAAATGACATGCAAGCTACCCAGGATCTCAGCCAGTTATCCTGTCATCCCTTTTCACTCTCAACCCATCACAGCTAACTAATCATTAAGTTATATAACTTCTGTCTTCTTAAGACATTTCAAATTTATTTTGAAATTCCTCTTCATTACCACTACCACCATCATCTCAGTTCACATTTCAGTATTTACAAGAGCTTCTATAATCTCCACTGAAGCTGACTTTTCTTTTGCAACTTATCCTTCACATGTACCAAGAGAAGTCCTTTATATAAAGGCCTCATTATGGCACTGTCCCATCTAAAATCTTCAGTGGCTTCATATTTTCTGCTGTTACAAGCTCAGGTATCTGCAGAGACTAGGCAAATAATATATGAGTGAAGTGAGCCAAGTGTCAGACTGGAGGAAAGAATAGGAGAGTATACACTGATAAAGAGATTCATATTTGGAATTTTGAAAGACATATGACAAACCTGTCTGAGAGTCTAATGTCTATGGGTCTCCAATTAGTATGACCAATTAATTAGTGAACATAATATGCTGTGCCTTTGATATCAATTATCTCCTTGCAAGGAACAACTTGAAACTCTCAGCTTTTGCAACCACTTAGTCGTGTTTTGTTGTTGTCTTTTTAAGTCAAAAAATGTCTACATCAAGAGTGTTTATTATAAGATTTCTGTATTCATATCAGAGGTCCTGAAGCATAATGAGATGTTTTTGTAGACTTTGGAGTCAGTATTGTTCTAAGTTCTGTTCCCATTTTTTCCACATATTACCTGCGTGATTTTGAGCCTTGAGCTTCACTTTCCCCCTGCTTAAAAAATAAAGAAATAAAAACTTCCAGGATTGAGAGTACAAAATCACATGGTAGACAAGTTGAAATTATCTAGCTCAATGCTTGGCACATAGTAACTTTTGATTAACAGATTACATTTATAAAGGTAGGAAAAACATGAGAAGTGGCAATAAATAGACAAAAATTTAATTCTCTCAGCTATATTCTTCCTAGCAGTTGTGGTTGTGGCCCAATGAAGAGCAAATCTGTTGGAAGCCAACAGGAAATAAAGCTGACAGACACGTTTCACTCAGGCAACCAAAACCCAGGAACTTACCAGCCTAGCTGGCTAGCTATATGAAAATGGAATTTAAATCCAGAAGATGCTATTGACAAATTCATGAGCAAGATAGTTTTATGGATGCTGTATAGTTATGCATAATGTACAAAGCTCATTCATCTTTTTTTAGTCTACATATAATCTTTACATTTTTTAGTAAAAATAATATTAACTGAAAATTTAATGGTATTAAGATATATAGGGTATTCGTTTGGCTTATTCTCTAAAGCTATATAAACTGGAAGTACCAAAGTAAGGAAGTCAACAACTTAGTTCTGTTTACCAGAACATTTAGCATGGTAAGGGAGGAAGACTGTTAAAGTTGTATTATTGCAGTATGTAAAGTATATTTATTTTACTTTGATTGATCCAGAACATTAAATAAGTATTGAAAAGTTTTCATCATTCATGTAATGGAAACAAATATGTTCTATCTTTATCAGGCTTTGCATGTTTGTATTTTGTGTTTTTAACTTCAGGTTAATTTTAACATTTAAAGATACTTTACTCAGTAATTTGTGTATACACTGACATGATTGAAATAGCTTACAGTATGTTGTTCTGCCCTACCACAGACTATAGTGGCAATGAGTAAAGTACTATAAGAAAAGAACTTGAAATTCCTGTTGTCAGAATAACATGTCCACAACTCCTGGTTGTACTTACAGTGGAGAGACTAGAAAGAACAACGGAGGGGCTGGGGAGATAGCTCAGTTGCTAGAGTGCTTGCCTTGAAAGCACAAGGCCCTGGGTTCAATACCCCAGCTCTGCAAAAAAAAAAAAAAAAAAAAAAAAAAGGAGAAAGTTAGCTTATTTTAAAGGCAAAACAAAGACCTAGACTTTTCAACTTGTTGCTTTGCAGCAGTTTGTGTCACCCTAGACAGACTTTCTTGCCCAAATAAATAAATAAATACTCAATTTAAGCAACTAAGCAGTAACACCATACAGCTTCAGTAGTAGAATACATGCGTAGCATGCCTGAAGATCTGATTTCAACCCCCAGCATCCAAAAGAAAAAAATTGGAAGATTGTACAGCTAAGAAGATGGTGTCTAAAAAGCAAAGATGAAATATTTAAGAAAAAGCTTTGAAACACAAAGATAGACAATTACTATATTTACTGGGTGCAGTGATTCTTAGTTTTAAGGGGTTTTACTGAAAGGTTCATCTAGATAAACTCTGGTCAATCTCCCTTTTTCCCCCAGTACTGGGGATTGAACCTGGGGGCACTTAACCACTGAGCCATATCCCCAGCCCGTTTTTTTAATTTATTTTATTTTATTAAGAGACAGGGTCTCACTGAGTTGCTTAGGGTCTTGCTAAGTTGCTGAGGCTGGCTTCAAACTTGTGATCCTCCTGCCTCAGCCTCACAAGCCTCTGTGTTACTTTCTGACATGGATATTATATTTCAGTGTTTAACCATTTATTTTTCTTAAATGATTTATTATTTTTTTATCAGTACCTTCTAAATATTTTTTCCTCCCTCTCTGCCTTCCTTTCTGCTTTTCTACTTGCAGCTCCTCAGAGAAATTTTGAAATTGCCTTCAAGATGTTTGACTTGAATGGAGATGGAGAAGTAGACATGGAGGAGTTTGAGCAGGCAAGTTGTTCTGGCTACTTCCTTTAAGTACATTATTCTTTGGTACTGGGAATTGTAGTTCAGTGGTAGAGTACTAGCCTAGCATATGCAAGGCCCTTGGTTTGATCCCCAGCACACAAAAAAGAAAAAAAAAAAAATAGACAATAAGTAATTAATATTTAAAACACGTTTCATGTACATTTGTTTTTTGGTTTTTGTTTTGTTTTGTTTTGTTGTTATTGATGAACATTAACTTTATTCATTTATTTATACGTGGCGCTGAGAATCCAATCCAGTGCCTCACACATGCTAGGCAAGCGCTGAGCCACAACCCCGGCCTCATGTACATTAGATTTAATAAAGGATTTAACAAAGTAATCTCAACTTTAATAATTTTTTAAATCTAAAAGTAGTGATGGATTTATGTTTAAATCTGTATATTATGATTAAATGTCTAATCAAAATGGTAATGATGGCTGTTGTTTGTTGAATGAGTTTTCTTTGAAAAACTCTTTAGGAACACTTACATACATTATCTCTCATCCTTACAGTAGTCCTGTAACTATAAGAAATATTGTCCACTTTCTAAAGGCATTAATGTTATCTACGTGTATATTTGTTGAATTAGGTTTGTTTGAAATTAAATGACTAATGTTCCTACTCAAAACATTCATCAGATGCCTTCTATATGTACTTTTGTCTAAAACAAAAAGTTCTCTAAATACTTGAGTTTTATTAATGCTCTATCATTGAGCTACATTTCAAGCCCTTTTCAATTTTATTTTGAGATAGGGTCTCTTCAAGTTGCTGAGGCTGTTCTCTGACTTGGAATCCTCCTGCCTCAGCCTCCAAAATTTCTGGGATTATAGTTGTGTGCCACTGCATGAGCCTATAGACTTGCCTTTAAAAATTTATTTACATAGGTAAGCCACTGTTGCTGGTTCCAAAATTAATCTTTCTCAAAGATTGAACAAATGTCCATTATCTTCTTAGCGTATTATTTCATATCACCTTTGTGTTTCATGTGTCATTGTAATAAGTGTTTTCTTGGATGTTCAGAATTTGCCAGGCACAGTGGCTCACACCTGTAATCTCAGCAACTTGGGAAGCTGAGGCGGGGGACCCCAAGTTCAAGGCTAGCCTTAGCAACTTAGTAAGACCCTGTCTCAAAATAAAAAATAATAATAATAATAAAAAGAGCTAGGGCTGTGACTCAGTGGTAGAGCACCCCTGGGTTCTAATCCCCAGTATGAAAAAAGAAGGAATGGGAAGGAAAGGAGAAGGAAGAGGAGGAAAAGTCTTCTGAGATATGGAAGGTATAGTTGTAAAGTTTATGATGTCCTGTTTGTGTAAGTGAGCCCCCCAAAAACCAAATGCTCTTTTATGGAGGAAAATTTTTCTGAGAAATGTCCAAATTATTAAGGTGTCAGACTGCCTGTGTTAGAATTCTAGTTCTGCTACTTGCTAGCCACTTGACATTGAACAAGTTATTTAACTCTCTGTGTCTCAATTTCCTCATCTACAAAAGAAAGATGATAATAGGACTCACCTCACAAGATTGTTGTATACATTAAAAGTGGTTGAATGGTTCAGTCACATAGTAAACAAAAATTGTTCTTTTCTATGCTTTTCCACTTTCATAAAATTTCTCTGGATGGGAATTTGATTCTGCTTTAGGTTCAGAGCATCATTCGCTCTCAAACCAGCATGGGTATGCGTCACAGAGATCGTCCTACTACTGGTAACACTCTCAAGTCTGGCTTATGTTCGGCACTCACAACCTATTTTTTTGGAGCTGATCTCAAGGGGAAACTGACCATCAAAAACTTCCTTGAATTTCAGCGTAAACTTCAGCATGATGTTTTGAAGCTAGAGGTAGGTATTTCTTGGACTTTAGGAGATCCCTCCCATATCCATGTAGAGCCACTGGGTTAGGAGGGCCTGTATTATAGGTATTCTTTCAGTCTGTCCCCAGCTGATTGATTTGACCTAATCAGTGATCTACAGACCAACAGCCAATAGGAAAGTACATATTCTTTGAAAATATCATAGAGTAATGTGGTTCTAGAACTGAAAATCAAAAAGCCTAAATCATTGTCTTTGGATACCCTGCTTGAGGAAAAAGGCATTGAGGGGTCAAAGGGATTCTTACCCTAAGCACGAATTTCCAGTTTTGTTTATTCTGTGGAAGGCACCGGAAGGTAGACATGGGGCGGGGATGATAAATAGATCTATGAAAGTTCGCAAAAGTAATTAACAGCTAGAGCCACAGAGTATAGAATAAAAATATATGTGATCAAAGTTGCAAAACTGTCTTACTGTGGTGATTTACAAGCTTACTTTTCCACTCAGAGTTTAAACAGTCATACTCTTCCGTTTCTAGGCACCACATTCTAAGGGCATTACCATTATCTACATGTATAGTTGGTGAATTAGGTATGTTTGAGATTAAATGGCTAATGTTTCCACTCAAAATATTCATCAAATGCCATCAATATGTACTTTTGTCTGGAGACAAAATTCTCTAAATTCTTGAGTTTTTTAAAAATTATATTACATTATTGTTTCGCAACCTTTTTTCAAGCATATGCCTTACTTTAATAGTATTTGGAATTTCAAAACATTAAATACTATAACTAAAAGCACATGAAAATATGCTACTTCAGTTTTAAACCATGTTTATACTTCTCTGCTCACTCACCACCCTCCCAAATTCTGATATACTATTCCATGTTTCCATGCACTTGATTCAGTTGAGACAGTTTGAAAAAATATCACAAGTGAATTCCAATTATCCATAAGAATGCTATTTGATATTCATAATCTAGGAGAAAAGCAGGATGAATAATGTTAAAAATCAGATCAAACTTTGAAATATGCTTTTGTACTTTTTAAAATGATGTAATTAATATTCATAGAATTTACCTCAGAAAACAAAGTAATGGATTTCTGCAATTTATGCCAAGCTTCTGGTGGAGGCTCTTGAAACCCCTATAATAATTGGCAAGAACTGTACATATAGTAAAAGGTCAATAAATTTTTACCACACTGAAAAAATGTTATAGCTTTGCTATTCAAATTCCCTTAGCACTGCTAGCACAAAGCACAAGGCCAAGTAAGCATTAGCAAAAGTGGCTAGTGTTTGAATTTCAGAAACTTTTCTTTCCTGCATTCAGAGATTACAGCAGTAATTGAAGCAAAGTTATTATCTAGTCAGCTCTCAGTTAACCAGAAATTTAATCATAATACCCTCCATTACAAGTTAGTTATATTTTGCTTTTTTTAGTTGTACTTAAAAGAAAACCACAGTATAATGTTTCTTGCTAATTATCTTGCCACCGTAAACAGTTGCAGGTGATGGAGTTCAAAATAGAACCTCACAGAATGGAGAATGATGCATTTAATGAAGATTGGTATTCTAGAACTTTATTTGTAGATGTTAAGGTTAGCACAGGTTGAGTATCCTTTATTGAAAATGTTTAGGACCAAACGTATTTTGGACTTTGAATTTGTTTTTATTTATTTGTTATTTTTGCATTTGGGAATATTTGCATATGTAAATATTGAGATATCTAGGGGAAGGAACCCAGTCTATACATGAAATTCGTTTATGTTTTATATACATCTTATATACATGGCCTGAAGGTAATTTTATACAGTTTTCTTAGTGCACCTGTGTTTTCACTACAACTCATCAAATAAGGTCAGGTGTGGAATTTTCCACTTGTGCTTATAAAAGCTTCAGATTTTGGAGCACTCTGGATTTTTGATTTTTGGATTAGGGATGCTCAACATATTTTCATTCTAGGGAAAATGGATACTTCTTAGGCAGTGAATTTGATTTTGTTCACTGTTTTATATTGAATTTGGGATGTTTTACATATAAAATATACTAAAGATGATAAAACAAAACTACATTTATTACATATTTGTATTACATTATGTAATACATATGTATTACATATATTATATACATATATATGCCTTGTGCTCACCTTTGTGATGTTTGCATTCTTAACAGGAATATTCCAATATATTTCTTAGAGTGTAGAAGAAAGAAGTAGGCCTCATCCAATAACTATTGTGTAAGAGTTGCTATGTACTAGTGCCTGGGTCCCTACTATGCCTACCCAGACTTGTCTTCTTTGGAAACATCAGTGTAATCTGGAAACATAAATTTTTAAAAAAATTATATAGTTACAGTTTAACACAGAATATGGATCCATAAAATGTAGTTAGAGAGTAAAGCACAAAGTAAGAAGGTACTTTTAACAACTTTAAAGAACAATACATGGTCATCCTAGAACTGAGCAGGTGCCAGCCTGACCATAGCCTAACCTAGTACTCATTCCTGGAAGTACAAGTGGAACTCCAAAGACAGACTTGGGACTTTCATCCAAAGCTATAGAGAAAAAAGTCTACCTACATGTTGTGTAGATTGCCAGTGGGGCAAAAAATTATAAAGGAGATTAAGGACTTCATGTATATGTCCCTGCATATAACCCACACCCAAATGCAGAAGAAAAGAAACATAAAAGTAGTCCTATCTACGAGACTTATTCAAAAAACTCTCTTGCATTTGACATTGATTTAGGATTATTTATACGCTTTGGGCCAAGATGTACCAAGATTGGTCCTGTTGACGAGTCAGCAGCTCCTTATGTGAGGTGACAGTAGACATTTTGTGAAAGAACCCAGTGTAACATATAGTAAATGTTCTACAAACAGTTATTAATTCTGAATCCCTCTTTTCAGTATAATGACACAGGTCCAGTGAGTAAGTGCCTCTGTATCATAGCCCCCTTATTTAAAATGTCTTCAATCAGCACTGAGTCTTCCCAACTAGCTTTGTATTCCCTTGAAGAAGTGTGAATAGAAGAAAGAGCATCAGTTTTGGTGCTAATAAGGACTTGGTTAAATTTTTGCCTCAATCACTTACTGGCTATGTGACATTTGATGCATTATTTTTTCTCTCAGAGCCTCACTATTACATAAAACAATGCAATGGTTAAATTAGGAGATGTTTTCTCATGGGCTGAACTGTATCCCTCCAAAATACATATATAAAACCCTAACCACTGGTATCTCAAAATATCACTGTTTGAGATAGGGCGTGATAGTTAAAAGGAGGACATTAGGGTGGGCCCTAATCCAATCTCCCTGGTGTCTTTGTTAAGAAGAGACAGTTTGACCCTCAGAGAGAACAGGTGACAAGTGCATGGAAAGGCTATCATGTGGAGAAGCACTCAGGAACCATTTGTAAGTCAAGAAAAAAGCCTCAGAGGAAACTAACCCTGCGGGCGCATAGTTCTTACTCTTACACCCTCTAGCACCGTGCGAAAACTAATTTCTGTTGTTTAAGCCACTCTGTGTGTGGAATTTTGCTATGGTAGCCCTGTCACATTAATGCACCACCTGGTATGTACTATACCTTTCCCCCCTTTTTTTTGGTACGCTCCCTCTGCCATGGCATTAGACATATAGTAGACACCTAAATAGGTCATGATTTTGAAAGTGTTTTCTGAATTTAAAAAAAAATCCGGAAATGGCAGCAATTTTCGTTTTTATAAAACACTTTTAACTTCACGTTACAGAGTTTGAGTGGTTTATTCCTTCACTGAGTGTGAAATTTAATCTCATCCTCACAGCAAAGAGGAAAATGGGAATGATTAATAAGTGATCTTGTATCTTTCATATGAATTTTATAAACTGTTGTTTTTATCTCTTTACCTTTTTTTTTTTTTTTTTGCAGTGCTGGGGATCGAAACCAGGGCCTTGTGCTTGCTACCAACTGAGCTATCTCCCCAGCCCTCTCTTTACTATTTTTATTTCATTACTTATCTACTTTAAAATTTCAGATCAAGAAGATTTATTGTTCCATTTAGTGTTTCTTGTTCTCAGCAAGTAGCTTTGAGAGTGAAGAGAATGCTGTTTATCTATCAAATATAATCCAGAGGCAACAAGGAAGAAGGAAGAGTCTGTGAACATTTATTGAGTGCCTACTATTATCCAGGCACTCTACATATCTTACATACCTTCTTCATTTTATCATCAACCCTATCATGTTTAATGGTATTGTACCCATGATCCAGATGTAGAAACTGAAGCTCAAAGAGGTGAAAGTCACAGAACAAGTATATGGTAGAGCCATGATTCCAACTCACATGTGTTCCACACTGCCTTTTAGATTGAACTATTTCTTCTCTTTATAGTTAGGCGCATTAAAACATTTTTAAAATAAGCTAAGGATTCCCATGATTAAAAGTAATTAAGCAGCTAGTTTGGGTAACATCTTACAAACACAAAAGAACAGTATATTTTTTCTTGGTCATATGAGTGGCAAAGGAACTGGGAAAAGACAGACTATAGATATCCAAGAAATTGGTCTTCTTCTGTCCCTGAAAATCAAGCATTTTATTTTTTGAGTCCCAAAAAAAATCAGCCATAGAAACCTTCATCTCAGACTAAAAGTAAAAAACTTAGTTCAGATCATATTTGTCTTTTTCTACCAAATATGAGAACTCAAAATAACATGAACTTGAAGGAATGATTGAAGAATCCAAGACAGGGAACTGGGGCTATAGCTCTGTGGTAGAGCACTTGCCTAGCATGTGTGAGGCCCTGGATTTGATACTCGGCACTGCATATAAATAAATAAATTAAATAAAGGTATTGTGTTCATGTACAACTAACAAAAATATTTTTTAAAAAGTAATACAAAGTTAATTTTTAAAACACTTGAGGTTAAGAATTCCATCTAAGTCTACGAAGAACTACTGAATTGAGTGCCTTGGAGACAGGTGCCAAGTCTAATTCCAGTTAATATATTCATTGGTTTCTTGAAGATTATAGCAAGTAAGATGTCAATCAAAAATGAAAGATAATAGAAAGATTATGGTTAATTTTAATTTGCGGCAAGAAGGGGGAAAAGGAACTGTCATGTCAAAGGAAAGTAAAAACTAATTTATACCAAAAAAATCTAATTCTAGAATATACAACAAAGAAACTAAAAATAAGTTGGGGTCCATAAGCTGACTGCATAACCAAATTGCCCACATTTTAAGAAGGCATTAAGTATTAATTATCTGAAAGTAAATTATATATGATTCAAAGAATAATGATTGTCCTATATTCCCAGTCTTAAAAAAATAATATTGAAGTTAATTGAATTTGTTCAATCAGGATGAAAAATAAAAGGGAGCTATAAAGAACTGTGCTAATTTTTCTCATCTGTCAATAAGAGCAGAGCAAAAATAAGAGGGTCGATTTAATTCTTTGTTTTATTTTTTTTGCGATGATGGGAATTGAACCCAGGGCCTCATGCATGCTAACCAGCCGCTTTACCAGTGAGTTGCATCCACAGCCTAAGAAAGTTAAGTTAAATATTAAGGAGCTTTTTAAAAACTTGTAACTATAACTAGATGATTTAAAAGGGCCCAAGGAGATTCTAGAATCCCCTACTTTTTAAATCATCAAGTTGACATCTTTGTACCCATCTCCTTAAATTTAGTGCTGAAGCAGAATTAAATCCGTCTTGCCCTGATGTAGAGACCCACAGTAAAGAACAGACCTCAACTCCTGTGCTAACCAAAAGGTTATGGTAAAGGAGCCAAGAAGGCGCAGAAGCCTTTTAACCAAATACCTGCTTGGAACTGGAACACTCCGGGAGTCCTCATAGCCCAGTTTTGTTTCATTTGTTTTCTGGGAAAAGGACTCCATTATGTGAACTCAGTGCTGAGAGTTCACTCAATTAATTAAATACAAGGAATAAAACAGAATTTGCTTTTGTTTGATTCTTCTACTTTGCCTCTACAAAGCAGAATGTAGATAGCAATAAATTTAGTTTCTTGTTCCATCCTAAGATGTTTTTAGCTACAATTTTCCAGAAATTAATAGAAGGGTTTACTAAATGGTGCTTGTCTCTTTTAGGTCTTTTTAACTTTAACAAACCAAGTATATGTTTAAAGGTTTTTTTAAAGAAAAAACCTATAAGATAATAATAATAACCTTCACTGTAGTAAACTGCAACTTTTATATTTGATTACAAAAAACAAATTGATTTTACTAGTACATTTTTCCTATAAACTGCTTTACCCTTATAAAACTGGTGGAGGAAATACCATAAACAGTTATTTTCCTAAATACAAAAAAGGGGAGAGAAAAAAGGCATCAATTGCTTTTACCAGAAATTTAGGTAGTTAAAATAGTATTATAAGTAATGGGGAAACAGGAAAATTAGAACTCTGATATAGCTACTCCCATTTCCCCCAGGAAACTCTTGCCTCCTCAGCTGTGTCATTATTCCAAATATATGGAAAATATTTTTAAATCTTACTTACTTAAAATAATCTATTTTTGTGTTTACTAAAAATTAAGAAATCAGATCAGTAACATGATCCATACAACCTTGTAGTCTTTCTTTGAGGAACCAAGAGAGTTTTAAAGAAAGGATCGTAAAGTGCTTGCCTTACAAGCACAGGGCCCTGGGTTCGATCCCCAGCACCAAAAAAAAAAAAAAAAAAAGGATCATTATTTTTAAAAAATAAGTATGTACATATAAAGGTAATAGAATAAGAATGTTATTTTCTTTTTTGAGATAGGCTCTTGCTATGTTGCACAGGTTGACCTTGAACTCCTAAGCTCAAGTGGTCCTTCTGACCTAATCTCTTGAGTATTTGGGACTACAGGTGTGCCCTAGAGTGGCCATGATTCTCAAGAGATCTTAGTGCTTCTGAATCTGGCCTTTCAGATTGATAATTAAGGTACATAAAACTGGTAGGGATGATAATTTTCTTTGATTTTCAGATAACTTTGCAAATCCAAAGTCAATGACACACTAGTGATAACTTTGTAATACTTGGGAGTTTCCAGGATTTTCCTCTCATCAATTATCTTAATGTTACATTCTAAGTTCATTTTAAACTGGCCACAGGGAAAAAAAAAAACTTATAAATGAATCATGAGGATTTGATCTTTCTCTAGGGGAAACTTTTCCCCAGTCTATCAATCAAATATTCTTAGCAACCATTTTTTAGAACACAGGAGCTTTCAATGAATGAGCTCGTGCCAGTTTTTTAATATTTATAGGTGGTTTATTTGGAATTCAGAATGCAGGGAATAGTTAACTTTCTAGTCTCACATACAGCAGGATATATTGTTTTCAATAAAGTTAAAATGCAATACAGTAAAATGGAAAGTAATATAAAGGAAGATTATTGCAGATTTACAGACCAGTATTTAATCTGAACATATTATTGTACCTGTAGCAAATAGATATAGATGTGTAGCAGTCTCAAGCATTTGAACAAATTTGAGTACATACTGCATAATAAAAATACCAGCTAACATTTCTTGAGAATTTACTGTGAACCAGGTATAATTCAGGTGCTAGATGTGCATTGCTTCATTTTATCCCCAACACTACAAGGATGGTAGTTTCATTATCCACATTTAACGAACAAACTGAGGCACACACAGGTTAAGTAATTTGCCCAAGTCACACATACTAAATGTGGACTGGGACTTGATTCCTCTCAGTCTGGCTCTTAACTACTAACTTACTAGGAACTGTGCTACATGGTCAAGATAACAAAGATGAACAAAACATTGCTGTGCCCCAGGAAACTTTTAACAGTAAGACAGTGAACCAGAAATTCTTGCACAGTATTATACATAATGCACAGTGTTAGAGATACATGTGTAATACAGTGAAAGTATAAACTGGAACATATACATCAGTCTCTGAAGTAAGAGGACAGGGGACAACTCAGGGGCCTTGTCCCAGAAGTGGCATTATGTAAGTCAGCCCCAACTATGAAATTCATTCTATCTAAAGAATAGTATGGCTAATTTTCTTTTGTTCCTTGCTCCAGTGTAGAGAAGATGAGAATAGGCCAGGGAGTACTGAGTAACTCTGGGACTGAAGCCAGGAGAGAATGATAGAGAAAAATGACCTTTCTTATCAAGTTTGTCCTAGAGCAGGCTTGAATTGATGTATCCTTCAGGTGTTCTCATGTTGGTAAAGGGACCCTGTGCCCTCAAAGTCAGCTCTACAGAAATCATTAAAAAACAGATAAAAATTAGTGGGGAAATCAAAGAAAGAAACTTTCTCTAGGTTTCTGTAAGACTTGGCTGGGCCTATAAGCAGACCTATAGGTCTCTCAATCAAACTTAGAATGAGGAAATTTGTAAAAACTAATGTCGAGGGTATCTGAGTAGGTCTTTTTTATTTTTATCCTCTTACAGCCATCTTTATCTGCATTTGCCTTTCAGAATTAGTCTTTAGATTTTCAAAGATTTTTAAAGAATAGCTTTAGCCTCTGGTCTGTTCTAGAGCTTTAGAGGAGCCTGGGGAGTCTAGACGGTATGTTTAGCAACCAGAGCCAGCTTGGCAATAATTTGTGAATAAATATGCATTACATACTGCCTGTTGAGTTCACACTCTGAACAAATGCCACTTCAGAGGGTCATATATTACATCAGGTTATTATCTTCTGAATTCACTTAATGGCACAGAAATGATTATCCATTAAGTTTCTTTGATTTCTCATTGTTTATGTTATTGAATGGTTTTTCTCCCTCTCCACCCACACTTCCCTTATTTGTTTTACATCAGTCTACCACAGCATTAGCATGAATGTTTTTTTTTTATTAAGGTTGGACTAATGAAATAAAAACTACTTCAGTCATTTTCTTAGCATGAGAGAGATCTGTGCAGAATAGAAGGAAAATCTGCATTCTAGGGGAAAAAAATAGGCTCAAAGAAGGGAGGAAAGAAAAGGTGCTTCTTAGAAAACAAAAACAGAAGGCAGCAGCCAGGTCTGAAGTGCTTTGTATGTTCCACTAGAGAGTGTGGACACTTGATCCTAAAACCTAGATAGAGAGCCATTAAAAGGTTTAAAGAAGGAAGTAATATGTTCGAATTGGGGTATTTTGAAAGATCACTCTAGCAACACTAGATCGGCAAAGAGGGAAAACCTATTAGATAGATATTGGGTTTGTACAAGGAGAAAATAGTAAGGTAGACTTAGGGAAAAGGAGAGAAGGGGGGGATTGGTTTGAGACATCTTAAATGAAAGGTTCTTCAAGATTTGGCAGTTGGTACAAGAGAGATGATGTCATTCACTGAGATAGAGAACATAGAAGTGGGTTTTTAAAAAGAGTTCTGTTTGGGATGTTTTGAGTTTAAGGTATTTATGAGACGTCTCCTGGAAGCAGTTGGATATATGGATTTGGCATTCAGACTAGTAATACAGTTGAAAATACAGATGTGGGATTACAGCCTCAGGGTGTCTGTGGATGCAAAGTGGTGAGCTCACTCAATGACCATATTTACCTGAAGAAAAGAAAGCCAGGGACAGAATGTGGGCCTTGTATTTAATACTGTATAGAAGAGAGTAAGAGGAGCTTCTGAAGGATGGGCGTCAGCCAGGTCAGCCTCATGTCTAACTGGAGAGGTATAACACAAGAAAAGGAACAAGGAAACTGATGGCACTGGCGTGAGAGAAAGCTTTAAAGAGGCTATAGGAAGTATTTTCTGCTTCGATGTCACGTTCTTAAAGCAGCCCTCCCTGGACACTCTATTTAAAATCAATCCTTTCCCCTATCAAAAGGTTCATGAGACTGAACTGTCTGCTTGTTCACCTTGGATAAGGTGAACCATGGACCATGTTTAACATAGAGTAGGTGCACAACAAATATTTGTTCAAAAGTATAATCAGTATACGATGATGTTATTTCTATTTTTAAATGGATCTGAATGCATTTTACCTCTGTGACCTTGGGATCTTAATGGTTATATAGAATTGAGATAATCCCATCCTCACACATTGGTAAAGAGGTCTTCTCAGATAAGAAAATACCCAGAGCAGTAGCTGACACATATCAGAGCATTTGCTCACTTGTTCATTCATGGTGGCTACTCATTTGTCATTTTGGTGGTGGACTATTGCTCTGCTCCACAGAGCGTCTTCCCAGAGACTGGTGGTATCTCCTGTGCTTCTCTCGTTATTAGAAGTGAAGGAGGAATCAGTGACCTGTACTTCCTGCCATCTCTGTCCATTCTTGATAGCTTTGCAGATTTGTAACTGTTAAAGTTTGAAAGACCTCTAGAAAATTGCCAACCTCACAGTCATTATGTTTATTAGATTTTTTAATCCCAAGTTTCCCCAAGTTTGAACAGAATCCAAATGAGGTATATTGAATTAAATGTGCTGGAAGATATCAGTCAGAGGAATGTTTTGATAAAATATTTTTCAAATTTCCATGTAGCTATATTATGGAGCATGATATCAGAAATAAAAGAAGAGCCAGGCATAATGGTGTGTGCCTGTGTTTCCATCTCCTGGGGAGGCTGAAGCAGGAGGATTGCTTGAGCCCAGGAGTTCAAGGCCAACCTGAGCACAAAGCAACATCTCTCTCTAAAGTAAATAATACATACATAAGATATTAAGGAAGAAACTGAAGTTGTTTCCTTGAGTACAAGAGTAGAATTAGTTACTTTATTGAACATCACATATAGAATCATTAATGTAAGATGTTGCTCTTATCACTACTATGGATATTAATATGCTACTGTTCTTCTTTTAGTAGTGAATGGCTTTCATTAATATTGTGTGCTATTAAAGTTGGCCAGAAGCAAAGTAAGAAGTTTTGGAGCCAGGTGCAGTGGCACATGCCTGTAATCCCAGTGGCTCAGGAGGCTGAGGCAGGAGGATCAAAAGTTCAAAGCCAGCCTAAACAACTTAGGCCCTAAGCAATTTAGCAAGACAGACCTTGTCTCAAGTCTTTTTAAAAAATTGTAGAGGCCTGGGGTTTTGCTCAGTGATTAAGTCCCCCTTGATTCAATTTCTGGTAACCAAAAAAGTAATTTTGGAAGTATCACCATTAACTATTTGGTGATTTTGTAATAGTGGTGGTTATTTCTCTCTCTCTCTCTCTCTCTCTCTCTCTCTCTCTCTCTCTCATAAAATGCCGTGTGGGATAAATTAAAATTAGTAGGTTTAATTTAATTTAACAGCTCCTCCTATCCAAGGTAATGTGGCTGATGCTATGACTCCAGCTCTGATATTGATGTCACCACTACTGGACATTGCTGTTCTGTCTCTGGTGGTTTTTAACATTTGGCAGTTTTTAACATCTTTTTCTCTGAAACTGGAGCACTACAACTCTGTATTAGTTAAATGTTACTGTTTAAGAAATTACTCTAGGGGCTGGGGTTGTAGCTCAGTGGTCGAGTGCTTGCCTCGTACTCGTGAGGTCCTGGGTTTGATCCTCAGCACCACATAAAGATAAATAAATAAAATAAAGGTATTGTGTTCATCTACAACTACAAAAAAATCTTTTTAAAAAGAAACTAAAACTCAATAACTTCAAACATAATTTCTAATCTAGAAGCAACATTAGCTAGATTATTCTGACTGTCTCTCATACTTACAATCAAGAGATCAGCCAGAACTGTAGTTCACTCAAAACTTGGCTAAGCTGGAAGATCCTCTTCCAAGCTTGCTCACATGCTCAAGGCAAGAGACCAGTTCTTCACTCTGTGGAGGTCTTTATCAGGCTCTTGTGACATAGCAGCTAACTTTTCTCAGAGCTGAGAAAGTGTGTGACCCCTGGGAAGCACCTTCTCGTATAACCTAATCTCAGATGTGATGTGTTAGTCGCTACCTTCCCCAGGGTGTAAGTGTGGCCTTAGGGGGGCTGTGCCAAGACCATTGTGTTGGCATCCTAGCTCCAGTACTGCTATCTCATGCACCTGTACCATCCCTCCCTTGCCCAGTGGTTACTCTTTCTACCCAATGGTGGTTTAATTTGGTTGCATCATTGCCTTTCTGTACTAGCTGGTACTGTTCAGGCTCACTGCTGTCCTCCCCCATGTTTCATTACCTTTGAATGGTGACTCTGCCTCCCCTTCCCTCCCGGAAGGAAGGGGAACCTTGCTTCTTGGTAGAATTTTAGCGCTATGTGTCACTAGTTTCCCCTTGCATCATCAGACATACCCAGCTACATTTCTTAGGATCCAGACTTTCCAAGTGCTTGTTATAGTCCAGGCCCAGCCCCTTCCATCTTGAGAAATGGTCCTCCCAGGTAGCTTCTGAATTGATGAGGAAGGTCCCTTTAAATCCCCAGTGTTCCTGGTTCCCACCCTAGTGGGTAGAGGTTTAGTCACTATTATGCTATACACCATGGTTTATTGCTGCTCTTAGTGGCAGAAAATTTGGGCATTTTAAACTAATGTCACTTTATGGTGTTTTAGTTTCTGTGCTTATAATTTATTCCCTCAATTTGAGGAAAATGTCAAGATCATTTTGAAACTTAGTATTCATTTGTGAAAGTACCTTGTAGTTTTTTTTTCTGTAATATTTTGTATCCAATTTGAGAAATTCCCACTGTGACACATTGACAGTGTATTTAAAAGCCAACAGATTCCTTTGTTACTTCAGATGTGATTGTACTCTCATGATATGTGGAATATGACAAAAAACACTTTAATAATTTATCTTTTAGTGACAGCTCTATGGAATTTTTTTATTTCTAATGAACCCTGAACCTTTTAAGCAGAAACTAGTTACTATTTGGTTATGCTTTTACCTATTTCCAGTTATTCCTTTAGATATAAACTCTTATCCATCTGGGATACTAACCAAGAAAAATAGTAACAAAGTCTGTTGTCCATCGGGAAATGCCCCTGTCCATTTACACTGAACTTGGATTTTTCATGAAACTCCTAGCGTTCTTCATTGTGACAGTTTATATCAGGTCGAACTTGACTGAGACTAGTTCTTAAATTGGAATCTAAAGTGATGCTGGGATTTTCCAGTGCTCGGGAAATTGTACTGGTTTGTCCCCTAGTCTTACATTGACTCCAGAGAGCTCAAGCATGTTTTCTTGTTTTGTTTGTTTATTTTCCTTTCTCTACAGAGAAGAGAATTTGTCTCTACAACTTGTCTTAAAGGATACTGTGGTATATTCTTGTGCTATCTTTGGATCTAAATTAAGTTTTATGGTTAACTTTTAATACATATCTTTATGATCTGACAAGGTTATGATAGCTCGGGGAGCAATCTCTGGTTTTTCTCAATCGTGAGTATGTATAACCTCAAATGTGATGTTAAATGTGTTTTGCATTCCGTTTCTGTCAGAGCGATAGTAAATTGTGGAGCTGCTTGATTTGGTAAGTATACTGAGTCCATTTATTTGAACATACAGTCATTAACTCACCAGAGCTAATCAGATTTTACATATACTTTGTCAACCATGCCCAGTAACCAACTCTGCCTGGTGAAATATAATTAATTTCAAGCTGGCATAATGGGACATAGCCTTCTAGTCCCCTCTAATCCTGCTTTATAGAGGTCATCCAAAAAGACTCACCTTCCCAGCCAGGTTTTTCAGTAGTCACTAGGTCCATCTGTTAGAGATCCTGAGAGCACAGTAAAAATTATTTGATTTTAGTAAATGAATAGTTAGGCTATAATTAGTATATGTCAAACCGAAGTTACAAAATAGCTTCAAACATTTGAAATACCTGCTTCTGTCTGCCAGTGTTAGCTGGCAAATACATAACAGAAAGACATACGTTTTCCTCACTGTAATCATGGTGGCATAATTTTTGGTGTGTTTAATTGGTTGACTCTGATGTAAAATACTGATTAACTTCCTCTCTGCCTTGAAACTGAAAGCATTTGTGATATTATCTCGGCCTCTTGTCTCTGTGACCATCTTCTCTGGTATTGCAAGGCCATGGATAACTTGTACACTCCCTAGGTAATTTGAGACTACTTATTGCCTGCTAGCTGCATGGGGAAGGTGGATATTTGAATTGTAGTAAAGGGATGGAATGAAGAATGACCAGTATTAGTATCTTCATCTGTGTTATGTCTAGCTCTTCAGATCAAATACTCTGGAAAGCAGGGGACCTCTGCTATCTTTGAGAACTCCAAGAGATAATGGAAGCAATGTATTTAATAGTTGCCACTGCCCATGTTACCTTGTACTGGTTACTCACATGGATGTGTCAGCTGTTGCAAGTCTAGTAGGACCCCAAGAAGAGAAGACATTAAAAACAATTTAAGGGCCAGTTGTGGTGGCTATAATCCTGGCTTCTCGGGAGGTTGAGGCAGGAAGACACCAAGTTTGAGGCCAGCCTGGGCAACTTAGTGAGACCCTGTCTTAAAATAAATTTTTGTTTAAAAAAGGTTGGTAATCCCCACAACTTGGGAGACTGAAGCAGGAGGATCCTAAATTCAAAGTCAGCCTCAGCAATATAGCGAGACCCTGTGCACCTTAGTGAGACTCTGTCTCAAAATTAAAAATAACAAAAGAAGAAAAAAAAACGGTGGGAGTGGGCTGGGGATGTAGTTCAGTGTTAAAGTGCCCCTGGGTTCAATCCCTAGTGCCAAAAAGGGGTGGGGTGGAAGCTGAGTGCAGTGGTGCACACCTGTAATCGCAGCAACTCAGGAGGCTGAGGCAGGGAGAAGCGCAAGTTTGAGGCCAGCCTTGGCAACTTTATGTCTCAAAATAAAAAGGACTAGGGATGTAATTCAGTAGTAGAACATTTGCCCAATATGCATGAGACTGTGGTTTTAATCTCTAATAACACACACATACACACACACACACACACACACACACACACACTTGAGGTTTCCAGGAAGTATGATTTCAAACATGGAAACATTTTGCTGCACCAGCAATGATTTTATCTAATTTTCTTTGAGTAAAGGCTTAGAGTTAGCAGTAAGAAAATGAAGCAACCACAGCCTTTGCAGGTAATTATCATACAGAAGCCGAAAAGAACCTATTATCTCCAGTCACACCCACTCCACAATCACTGGCAGGACCTTCATGTCTGATCACTTATTTCCACATCCACCACTTTTCTAGTCCAAGCTGAACTACTTCAGGTCCCTCCTAGTAGGTCTCAACAATAGCCACTCTTGCCTCCCCCATTGTTCTTAGAATGGAGGACTTCAATCCAAGGTCCATAAGCTTTGCATAATTTAACCTCTTACTTCTCCAAGTTCATCTCATACCAATTATTCTTCCACCTAAGAGCCTTGCACCACTGTCGATTTGTCTGGAGTATCTTTCCCTCTTTGCCATCTTGTATATTAGTGCAGACTAATAATTCCCTCTTCGAGGATATGTCCTTTCCACTTTCCAAGCATAGCTGTGGGTTTCTGTAAGCCAGTTTTGTGCTTTGTGACTCACCCTGATGCTCCCTGCCTTGGTTAAATGGACCAGGAGTGGACACCTAATCTAGTTTGAACCAATCAGAATTCTCCAGAGCAAATTTGAAATTGGAACTAGGAACAGTTAGTCTCTTCTGGTTGTTGTACTATAAAACATTAACTCTGAAACTCCAGAGTAACTATCTTTTGTGCTCTATGCAGCCCTAAGAAGCACAGGGTAAGAAAAGCTGACAGAGGACTAGGGCTATACCTCAGTTAGTAGAGTGCTTGCCTCTCATGAGCAAGGCCCTGGGTTCAATCCCCAGGACCCCCCAAAAAAAGATTGACAGAAAGTCAGAATTAAAGCAGCTACACAGAAATGAGAGCCCTGCCTTCTTTCTCATCCTGCTTTTCAGTCCTTTCTCACCAATGATCTGCTTTTTTCTCCTGGAATTCTCATATTTCTTTTTTGCTAATGTTAGTTCGTGTAGGTTTTTATTTGTGCAACTAAAAAGAAGCTTTAATGCAACTAGAAAAAATAAAAAGTAGTCACTGAACCTAGGTAGACTAGGTAACTTCAGGTGCCTTACAAAATTTTTTAAAAATCTTAATTAGCTTGACGACATAAGAATTTTAAAATTACAACGACAAAGACAAAAATGCACTTCAGAGTGAGTGAGAAATTTAGCACTTGATGGTTTCTCCGGTACTCTGAACAACTTAATAGACCAACCGGGAATAGTTGAACCCAGAGTTAATCAATAGATTACAAATACACAAAAGAAATCCTGCATATTCTCTTTCTGGCTGTTTTTCACTATTGTTATCATAAAAGAACTTAATGACTTTTCTTACATTTTCCTATTTTCAGTGGGGTTGGGAATTTTTTTTTCCTTAATGAAAGATGAATGACTCCAATTCCATCTGTCCAACTAGACACCTTACTTTTTACCCACCTGTATTTGGACTATTTCTTCCTATTTTGTGTATTAAAGCTTGAGTAAGCTACTTATTTCTCAGCTACAGAGTTCTAGTCTTTCTTGCATTTGTCTGTATGCTTGTCATTCAACTTAATCTGAATCCTAATTTCAGTATTTTGTGTTTCACTCTTTAGCTGTTCATTTTCTATTCTAAAAAAATTGGTACTTTCCAATGAAACATTGAGTGTTGAAAAATATTAACTGTTTCCATAGTAACTAATGAGACTGGCCTCCTTACAATGGCTTCCTGAATGGCCACAATTAAATGGGTGATAAGATTAAACCACCTCTAGGTTATTGGAATAACTCAGTGATAGAGTGTCTTCTTTGCATGCAAGAGGCTCTAGGTTCAATCCCTAGCACAGTAAAACAAAAATAAAAACAAAAAAAGATGATGTCAATCAAAAAGGGATCACTCATATAGCAAGAAATGAGCTCAACTGAGATTTGAGATCCAGAGACCAAATAGACTGTGTTGCTAATTTTACAGATAGTGTCCTCAAACTGGAGTTTTTTAGTGTAGGTAGAACTTGCAGATTAATATTTGGCTAAGTTTGCATGTGTAAAAACAGTTATAACAACTGTTTTATTGTTCTAATGTAATAGACCTATATTTCTCTCTGTTAAACTATCCATCTTTTATAGAGCATTGAGTTGTCATGATGGATTCTTTGAACATGGCCATTTTTCTAAAGGCGTAACAATTGATTTTTTCAAGTCTTAGATTTTTTTCATGTCTGAAATCATTCCTATAGAAAACTTCAAGCAGTAACTACTTTTAACAATGCAGACTCCCTCTAGGTACAAACTAGCTGTTCAACTTACAATTTATTACCCAAATTTTCTTTTTTTTTATTTATTGGAAATATACCTACATGATCTTACAGGCAGCCTCTAATCATGGGCTTGTTGAAACAATGTTATATGATTTTGTCATGGCTCTAATCATGTCAGTAATATATATCCATATTGAATAATTTTAAAATTAATTATTAATTAGATTATTAAATTTAAAATTACTACTGTGTTGTAGGCATTGTCCTATTAACTCTTCAAATCTCAGTCCCTCTATTTTGAAAGGTATTATGAAACTTAAATAAGAGTGAATAGGGGGACTGGAATTGTGACTTAGCGGTAAAATGCTTGCCTAGCATGTGTGAGGCACTGGATTCAATTCTCAGCACCACATAAAAGTAAATAAATAAAATAAAGGTATTGTGCCCATCTACAACTAAAAAAAAAAAAATATATATATATATATATATATATATATATATATATATATGAAAGAGTGAGTAGGAAACATTTTATATGTTATTATCTCTCACCCTATTACTTCGGGACCCATATATAGTAAATTCAAGATTTACAAAGTTTATTCTTTTTTGTGTGTGTATGTGGCAGGGTTTGAACCCAGAGGTACTTAACCACTGAGCCACATTCCCAACCTTTTTTTTTTTTTTTGAAACGGGTGCCTAATTTATTTAGGGCCTTACTAAGTTGCTGAGACTGGCTTTGAACTTGCCATCCTCCTGCCTCAACCTCTCATCCTGGGATTATAGGTGTGCGCTACTATACCTGAACTTAGAAATATTTTATAAGAAAAGTGAGTTTATAATTCAACTTCCATGCCCAAATATAGTTCTGCTTTTGCCTATTTTTCTTCTCATAAATGTGCAAATGTTCATGTGAAGAGTGGAAAGGAGAGGATTAAAAGAATTACTTTGTTGTAGTTTTTCTTTCCTCTCTCAATCTTATACTATGTTGCCTTTGTAGATGACAGATTTTTTTCTCTTTAAATGAAACTGAAGTTAACGGAAGCAAGTGTCATTCCAAACTTCTTGTTATTTGTAGCTAACATTCAATTTTATTAATAACATTAATAGCAGTTAACATGTACTGAGTTCTTAGTATATACAAGGCTGTGTACATTTTATTGAGTCTAAAACAAAAACAATGGTAAGATACACCATTATTTTATCACTAAGACAAAAATTGCTGCTGAGTAAACTGTAACAAAAGTGAAATTAAAATATTCAGTTAACATCTATTGAAGTACTTCTTTAAGCTTAGATTTTTTTATTATGTGTTATTCTTGTACATCCATAAAAGAAAAATACAAGTGAGATAAATTAGTCATGTAGTTCAGTAGTAGAATGCTTGCCTAGCCTACCAAAAGAAAGAAAAACATTGATAATATGGCATTTTTTAAAAGAATACTCCACTGCTCACTGTTATCTGGGATTTTCTTCCTAGTCACTGACACCCATTCTGCAGGCTTTGACATGCTTCTACAAGCAATGACAAAGTCACAACTGCAGCCCAGCCAACAGCAATTTTAAGAAGCATATTTATGACTTTAGAGATGTCAAAATGTAGAAAATATGTAAGTTAATGCACTTTAGAAAATGTATTTCTAACTTAAATTTCACAGTAATCCCAAGAGGAAGGTTCTGTTATTATACCCTTTTTAAAAATGATGTAAGAAAGGCTTGGAAAGGTTAAATAGATTGCCCAGAAGTACACAGTTGGTGTGTGGTCAACTCAAGTCTGTCTGGCTGCAAACCCTATATTCTTGCCACTGTACTATAGTGACTCCATTTATATTCCCCAAATAATTAACATCTTTAATATGGATGCAGAAAGAATATCCTAATCATTCCAGAGAGCCAAAACAGTGTATATTGCTACAGAAAGTATTTCCCAGAGATTCCCAAGCTAAAATTTTTGTGACTGAAGACTTAAAGGACTCCCACAAAGATCTTTAGCTGAGTATAGATCCTACAATTTAGATTTCTAATTTAGATGAGTGAGTCCCTCTGCATTTTGATCAAAAGATTCTCATTTTCCTAATGAGCTATAGTGACTCTAATGATTTTCATATATCTACCCCAGCTTGAATTTTATAAAAATTAATGACATGGTAAAGTTTTCTATTATCTAGTGACAGAAAACAGAACTTTACTGATGGATTTTTTCTTCCCTTGAATGAATAAATGTACCTGCCATTCCCACCTAATTTTTCATTCCAGAATGGTTTCAGACTCTTGAGTACAAATCATTCTGACCTACCAAGTCTGGCATTGCCTGTCTTGCCTGCCACCTCCTGTATGCTTGTTGATTTACTTAGATGCTTTTTGTTGTTTCTTTTAGTCTTGTTAGATGTAAGATGAATACTATTGAGAAATTTTATTTATAATTGTACATAGCAAAAGAAAATGACACTTCATAGCAAGCAGAGCCCACAGTCATCTCCTTGGAACTTGAGGGTTTTTTTTTCCCCTGGCAATAAATATCAATACTAAAAAAGGGTGCAGTCTCTTCTTAGGTATTCAAGAGTGTGGGCTAGAAAGTGTATCTTATGTTCCTGTCAGATGATAAATAATTAGTCGGGAAATTTATAAATGAGACAGAGATTTGGCCAGTCAACCAAAATTATTCACTGAGCACATGCTATGCAGCCTTGTTCTCTGTGTGACACAGAATACAAACAAGCCATAGATTCTTCCTTCAAGAAGTATATAATGTTGTGAAAGGTAGAGACACTTAAAAAGATAAAGCATAATGTAATACACAGCATATTCTTCTCATAGTTTCAGACCTTACCTGCTGTAAGAGCTTAGAAAACTCAGGAAAGTTGAAGGTGTTTTGGAATAGTCAGCAGGGCCATAAAAAGAAGTTCAGAGGACAGGACTTGTACAAGTAGATGAAGGGGGACAACATCCCAGGCAGGGAAAATGACATAAATAAAAATGACCCTAGTGCTTAGCATAAAACAAGTCTCTCCCTAGAGTCACAAGTTATTCAATGTCCTGTCACAATTGATGAAAGCCTCCTTTGGAACACAGATTGCATTCCAAATTGGTTGGCTTCTTCTTGCTGTAGAAGGCTTTTATGTTTGTATTTTGTTGCTATGAAAAAGTATTAGGCACTGTGGTGCAGGCCTGTAATCCCAGTGACTCTGAAGGCTGCGGCAGGAGGATCACAAGTATGAGGCCAGACTCAGCAATTTAGTAAGACCCTGTCTCAAAAATGAAAAGAAAAGAAAAAAGCATTAGGCACAGCTTAGAGGAATTTATATTGTATGCATTAGTGAGGTGATGGCTAATTTGCATTATGCTGGAGCCCCTGAAAACATAAACCCTCCTTGCTTATATTAGACAGATTTTGATGTTTTGATCATTTTGACTTCTGAGTTAGTTTTCTCCCTGTATCACTATGGGAACAGAGGTAACGTTGCCTCCATCTCCAATACTTTTTACTTTTTATTTATTTATTTATTTGCAGTGCTGGGGATCGAACCCAGGGCCTTGAGCATGCAAGGCAAGCACTCTACTTACTGAGCTATCTCCCCAGTCCTCCAATACTTTTTAAAAAGTATTTGATTTGGAGTTTTTATCCTCCTTCTTATTCTTTTTTTTTTTTTTTTTTTTTTTTTTTTTTTTGTGTGTGTGCTGGAGATCAAACACAGGGCCTCACCCATACTAGGCAAACACAATTGAACTACACTCCTAACCTTTATTTTCTCATTTTTATTTTTTTAATCCAGTCATTCTTTATGATGAGGAAGCAATTATGAGTCACCAAGCTCAATGTAAATTCTGCGTCTTAATTATTATTATTTCTTAACATCTTTTGTATCAGCTACTGTCTTCCAGTTTACCACACCTTTAGGAAATATCATTACATCAAACTGGGTACTAGGGTTATTGAACAAGCTAAATCTCTGACATGAATGTTGACGAGCTGTCAGCAATGCTAGGGCATAGGGAGTGTGGAAACAGGTTGTGTTTTCACCTAGGGGTAGATCCCAGAGCACTCTCTACAGAAATGACAAGTCAGAGGAAAGCAAACCCATATTCAGGGTAAGAGAAAATAGCAGTTTGCTTTCCTACTGCAATTAGTCCTTGGTTCTTATCTCCTCAAATTGAAGCTTTTATGCTTTTTCCCCTGTAGTCTTTCTGTTTCCAAAACTCCTGTGATCTCACATAAAAAGAAAAGTGTCCTTGAACTCTGAATAATGGTGAGCCTCTCAAATCTCACAGGAATATATAATGCAAGGCTAGAGGTTTTCATATTACTGAAAGCAGAAGTGGTATATAATAAGATCTACTGCTTACTGAAAGAGTTATCTTAAAGGAAAAGTAGCTTTAAATTTTTAACAGTATCACGTGAAAACATTTACTTCAAAGAGTGGAATATTAAAAAGCAGTTAATTTTGTCAGAGTTAAAGGCTTCATATTGATTAAGGTCTTAAAGAAAAATAACCAATAAATTTTATATGATCCAAAATGCCATTTGAGTTAATGTCTGGAAAGCACTTAAATAGGATCTGACATGTAAATGCTGTGTAAGTGTGGTTACAGATGATGGACTATGGGTGATTTCTTAACCTAGGGAGTTTTTCTAAGTAAGTGAATATCCCTTTTAGGGCTTATTTTCTTAGAAACTGAACTATTTTTTCTGGCTTCTTTTTGTAACCCTGTAGCAAATGATACACATTTAAACTGAGAAGAGGAAAGTTAACTGGACTGTGAATTTTTCTTGAGATTATTATTCCCTTTATAGACGGAATCTGATTAATTAGGCTTAAATGATCCCATTCTAATTTAAATTCCCAAACATTCAGAGTAGTTAAAAAATCAGCAAACTGGAGGACTTTTTAAAACAAACATAGCTGATGATCTGCCCTTGTGTTCTGAGGATTTGATTATTGCCACTGTTTGGTGGTGAGGAATATATGTTTACATAGTTTGGGGCTTTTTTGTTTGTTTGTTTTCTGGTGGTTGTGGTATTTTGGGATGTTACTGTTTTTGGTTTTGTTTGGTGCAGTGTTGGGAATGAAACCCAGGACTGCATCACGCTAGCAAGTTCTCTACTACTGAGCTATGTTCCCAGTCTGTACATCTTAGTATTTTAAATTCTTTCCCTGTTTAAAATATAGGAACTTGCCAGGCACAGTGGTGGAGTGCACCTGCAATCCCAGAGACTCAGAAGGCTGAGGCAAAAGGATCACAAATGTGAGGCCAGCCTGGGCAACTCAGTGAGACCTTGTCTCAAAATAAAAAATAAAGAGAGCTGGGGATGTAGCTCAGTGGTAGAGCACCCCTGGGTTCAATCCCCAGGACCACAAAAAATAATAATAGTAGAAACTGTAGATCAGTATTTAATTACCTTCTTATCTAACCAGGAAGGAGTTCTTAGATATAAACCAGTGAAAGAAGATCTATACATCTGGTTATAATAAAGGTTTTGAACTTCCATATGTAAAACAGATTTAAATAAGATTAGAAGATGAGCAGACAAGGCAAAATGATTTGTTGCATTAACAAAGAGAAAATATTTTTAATTTTATAAGTTAAGATAAATATCAGCCTTCCTGTTTTTTTAAAATAGGCAAATAACCTAAGCCAAAAATTCAGAGAAATATAAATGACCAATACACATGTTAGAGAAATGATCACTCTAGTTACCGAAGATAGCGTAATTAAAATGAATTACTTTTTTTCCTGTCATAAAGTTGTTTTTAATTATCAAGCTTGATGTTATTAAGGGTACTAAGATTGTAAAGTGACACATCTTTCTGGAAGTTAATTTGGAAAAATGACATTAAGAGCATTAAAGAGATTATAGCTACTATTTTTACACCCAGGAGATTATTAAAAAAATAAAAGATCTGACAATACCAAGTACTGGTAAAAATGTGAAGCAGCAAAAACTCTTTCTTATACATGACTGATAAAAATATTGATGTGATTGAGGAAGTGATTGAGTTTGATCTTGAAAAGCCAGCAGTTCTTCTAGATTGATACCCTAGACTCAGAACTCTTGTTCCCTTTTCACCAGGACACTTATGCAAGAATGTTCCTAGTAGGGCTGGGGTTGTAGTTCAGTGGTAGAGTGTGTGCTTAGCTTATGCAGAGGTCTGGGTTCAGTCTCCAGCACCACCAAGAAGAACATTCATGACAGCATTTTTTAAAGTTTTATTTTAGTTTGTAAATGGACACAATACCTTTATTTCATTTGTTTTTATGTGGTGCTGAAGATCAAACCCAGTGCCTCACACATGCTAGGCAAGTGCTTTACCACTAAGCTACCACCCCAGCCCTCATAACAGCATTTTTCTAATAGCAAATATCTGATGATAATTCAGATATCCATATAGGGAAACTGATAAATAGTGGTATTTTCCAAACGATGAAATCTGTAATAGAGTAAAAATGAAAGCAGCACAGTTAAGTGTGTCAGTATGGATGAATCATAAAAATATGCTGATTAAATAAAGCAAATTATAGAAGAATACACTAGGATGCCATTCATAAAAGAAAGCAAAAGTAGATAGTTAAAAGAAGGAAAAAAGTAAGAGAAAGCCAGGAGTAAGGTTAGTATGAAAAATAAAAAGTAGAGTAAAAATTCCTATTCTTGTTAGAAGTGGACTACAGACTTGACTCTAAAGCTTTCTAATAACTGATATTAAAAAAGAAACATGCTTCATGATACCTTTAAAATAAGAATAAATCAACTGCTCTGATACTGAGACCTGAAATTTCTCCCCAGATTATCCGTGTGGGCAAGTTATTTAATTCTTTCTACTTAACATTACCTTTTCTATAAAATAGAATAATCATAGTACCTGTTATGTATTGTTCTGAGAATTATATAAGGTAAGTTCCTAGGACAGCACCTGACAGGTAATCTGTACTCGGGCACCTACTCATTAGCCATAACAAATAGCATTCTCAAGACTGTCCTTACAGAAGTCAATATGGAGTAGATATTATTAAGGGATAAGTGGTAAAATATTCCTCCCCTCAGATAGGGAATGTTACCAACAATAGGCCAGAAGTGTTGTGAGTAAATGTTCTAGTGTTTTGTCTGTGTTGATTCAATACATATATACTGACCTCCTGTTATACCAGGTTTTCTGTCTGGTAACTATGGGATGAGTACAGGACTTATTAAGTTGGTGTCATGCACCATCCAACTCTAAATAGTTTAATCCTGGAATCATTCATGTGTTGAATAATGAATAAAAGTTTTGTATGTACTTTTTCTACTCTTCAAATATGAAAGTGGTATTCTATAAGACTAAATAAAGACTGAGAAAAAGCAATTTTGAAAGGAAGGGGTGCAGTAATAGTAACTGAACTTAAGTCATGGTAACAAAAACAGCTGAGGCTGTTACCTTCCTGAGAAGTAATAAAAATATTAATTGCAAAATAAGGAAAATATTAATTGCTACATTTTATGCATAATGACTAGATATCAAATCATGCTAATGTCTATACATATATTTTCTCATTTAATCCATATGCAACAGTATTTCAAGATCACAAATATCTCTAAGGAAATTTTGAAGATTTGCAGGGGTGGGATGGGGGTAAGCAACTTGCCTGAAGTTACAGACAGCAAGTATGGGTTCAAGCCAGAATTTGAACCCAAACCTAAGCACATATTTTTAATCACTTCAGTGTATTCATTCTTCCGTGGAATAAAACCAAAACTTATCAAACTTTGAAAACCTTTTTCTAGATCTGAAATATTTTCCCTAATACAGTCAGCAAATATATTCTGATTTTTTATTATCAGTAATAAATTCATGGGCTGGGGAGATAGCTCAGCTGGTAGAGTGCTTGCCTCGCAAGCACAAGGCCCTGAGTTCGATCCCCAGTACCGCAAAAAAAAAAAAAAAAAAAAGTAATAAATTCATGCATCAGTTTTATTATCTTCCTATTTGGGACTGTCAGACAGACAAGTTAACTTTTTCTGGGTCTTACCATATGATTGGGACTTATATCATTTAGTCAATTAATTTCATCACCAGTCTGAACTTTATTTAAAAACAGTTTTTTTAGACGAGGTCTCAGTTTGTAGCCCACGTTAGTCTCAAACTTTTAGGCTCAAGTAATCCTTCTAAGTCAGCCTCTCAAATAGCTGGGATTACAGGCATATGCCACCACATCCAGTTAAAACAGTTTTTTAAATGGAAGCAATCTTTGGATTTCAAGTAAAAAAGTCTAGAGTTTAGGCTTGAAGTGTAGCTCACTGGTAGAGTGCTTGTGTGGCATGCATATCAATCCCCTGTATCATAAAAAAAGAAAAGGAAAAGAAGCTAGTTTGACAGTCTAAATCCCGTGGTCCAAGTCTCCAATGTTTGTTTTGGCCCTTGCTGAGGACACTGATCTATATCCAAATTGTCTAAGGCAAATTGTAGGCCATCTTCCTCAGCTCGCCAAGGCAACAATATTGGTTTTGACTGTGAAGAAACCTCTTACATTTAAAGATCAAGAAAATTTAGGTCCCTGGCAATCTGGCTTAGGGATCTCTGATATACCCGTCCAATTGCAGAAACACAGATTTCGATTCCAACTCTGAAATATGTACATCATGCTCACTGGGTTAGGTTTACAGTAGAGAGCATTGCCTAATCATTTTTCCTTTTGATGGATCAACATCAGTATCAACAGTATCAACAGTAGCATGGGTTAAAATCTCAAAAGCCACATACTGTCAGAGTGAAAAACAGACATGTTCAGCTCAGTGGCCTGAGATCACTATGCAGTCTTGCATCATACAGGTCAGAATCTAGAAAAAGCCTGTCAAGAAATTTATCATTCTGAAATATTTGTATAAGGGAAGAATTTACTCTGGGAGATAGACGAAGTCTCCTGAAAGGTAATTGGATGAAAGAAAGAAGACATGATTGAAGTTCACAATTCTTTTTCCTTTTACTATTTTTTAACCTTAATTTTGGACTTTGTTCATTAGATGTTTTCTTTTCTTCCTGACTTCCCATCTTCCTCAGATCATTTCATATAGATATGTGTAGACCATCTGTCCTTCCAAAAGGCTACTCCTTCTCTCAACAAGGGGCAGGGATGGGAATGGAGAGACATAGTGTGGATAGAAAGCCAGGAAAAATCTTACAGACAGTTTTTTGGCTTCTCTTTTCTGGCCCTTCTCTGCCTGCTCTGCAGCCCGCTGGGGATCAACAGGGAGACGACAGCTTGTATTCATTTGAGAAAGTGGCAGTGGCACAAAAGGGAAAGTGCTAGGTTGTTCAGCTTTCCTTTAAACACAGAAAAGGGACACAGATGGTGGGTGATGTGCTGGAATGCACACGTTCTGTGCCACAGGAGCAAATAGAATGGAAATTCTTAATTGTCATTGAAGTGGAACATAGGAGGTTCCAACATAAGTGGAACATATGTTTGGCTAAGGAAAATGCAAGCCCATGATTCAGATTGCTTCCAAATATACAACTAGAAGCTTTCTACATTGTGATAATTTTGTCATAACCTGTGTCCTTCTCCAAGGGCTCTCCCTTACCTTGGAGATTGATTGCATGTGAGTGTGCCCACAGGATTGTCAAGCCATGTGTACTTGGCTCATAGGGCCATGTTATGTCTAGCTGCTGCCCTTGAAAATTTAATCCCAATGAAGGTCCTTGAGGTACTACCTTCAGAAATCTTGGTAGGTCTTCAGTTAAAAAACGTTGAATTAATAGGACATTAGTTCATGTCTGTTCCCACGCACAGTTTTGTGGAGAGAAAAAATTTCCCATTGCTCCCTCCATCCATGTTGAGAAGCTCAGAAATAGGCTTGGCTGTAGCTCAACGTTAGAGTACTTGCCTAGTATGCAGAAGACTCTGAGTTCAATCTGCACCACTGGAAAGAGAAAGAAAAAAAAAAACAACTCAGAAATAAGGCAGCCCTGCCTCAGAAGACCCTACAGATATAAACAGAGGTGCCCAAAATCAAATTTTAGAGCTGAAGTAGTAAGTTTCAAAGTGAACCATACTACATGGATGAACTGAATTTTATAGTTTTTAAGCCTTTCAGTTCCAACTTCATAATAACAGAATCCATTATCAAAAGCCAAGTCTGAATTTTCAAAAGAACAGTGCTAAAAATGCTAATTTAAACATCAGAATTGTTACTTGGGAATCTCTGCTGGAAATTGTCGTTTTTTGCCTTTGAAATATAATAGAGGGGGATCTTTGCCACTGTGGAGAATAAAGGCCTTTCTATGAGCCTTGAGCAAGCCGCAACTGCCGCCAGTGTTACAAACGAGAAACATTTCAACGTTAAATCTATCTTGTGGTATAAAGCTGAAAACTCATCTAGAGCAAACAGGGGATGTCCCACAGCTATGAAGCCCTCCAGACAAGGGGAGAATGAAGGCCCTAAATTGTTAAAGCCTAGCCCCAAGATCAGGGACCTCTGCTTTGTTTCAGAACAAGTCCAAAGATGCACCCCCAGCTTTTACCCAGGTATCAGATTTCCCTGAAAATCTGATCTCAACATTGCAGAAACTGTCCATTTACAATATTTCATCAGCCTTCCATTTTGTTTCAGGATGGCAAATTGAACTATAAATCAAACTTAAATTGAATCCTGAAAACTTTTGGTATTGTCAGAAATTAATCAGCTCTGTGGAAGTGATGGTGTGACAAACATGATATATTGAGTGTTTGAGTTGAAAGGGAGGCCTTCACTTAATATTGATGATGTTGATTTCTTTGCAAATAGTTTTGCTTCTTACTTAAATGTGACTTAAAAGCCCCACGGCTATCTTCGTTAATCTAAAACAACTTAGTGCTGTCCTACAAGTTGCATGGGTACTACTGCTTCCAAGCAGGAAACAGTGTGGCATTGAGATAGTCTTTGGACCTAGCCGGACTGGGTTTGAACCCCAGCCATGTCACATGTAGCTGCACATTGCCTCAGTTTTCTCATCTGCAATGTGAAATTAATAATAGCTGTTTCATAGAACTATTGGTGATTAAAGAATGCATAGGTGAATTACCTGGCACATAGTACATGCTCAGTAAATGGTGATATTATTAAGATACAGTTTTGTGCCTTCTTTATTGCTATAGTCTCATCAATGGGCAAGTAAGATGTGTATCGACTTACCAAATCAGCTAAGAAAATTAGAATTGAAAAAGAATTCACTTTTGACTGTTTACTTCTTTATTTCACATCTCACGTGTAAATCTCATCTCCCTTCTAGATTCAGGTGAGGTTCCTGAGGATAGAAGCATAATTTTTTCCTTCTTTCCTGTACCCTACAATGATAAGTACAAGTGTTAAACAACTAGAAGACGTTGAGGAAATGCTTGTTGATGTGAACTTACCTAGTGACATCTTAGATCTATGTGTGCTCCTCTCATGAGAACAGATTAGGCTCTGCTGTGTAGAAATCCAAAAGTTTCCCTGTGATTGCTATTTTCCAGTAAAACCATGGAGAAATTTTGCCATCTTCAAATCATTTCTGTCTGATTATTGGACCATATCTAGTCATTTTATTATTTGTTTATAAGTATCATTAACATTGCAGCTGCAACTGAGATAGCTTTCTTGTCTCCACTTTAAATGAAAATTTTATTTTCTGATTATCATTTAGATTAGCTAGAGGTCTTTTATATTTAACATTTTCATCTGCATATTTAAATATATTTAAGAACTGGAGATGTAGCTTAATAGTAAAGTGCTTGCCTACCATGCCCAAGGCCCTGAATTCCATCCCCAGCACTGAAATAAATAAATAAATATAATTCATTTATTTTTCAGCAGCATTTGTGGCAAACAAGTCTGAAGAAAGCATCCTACATTTTATGTATTTTTTTCCTGAGCTCTATTGATATCCTAAAATTCAGTTAACCGTTTTAGGGAAACTTGAAAATACATTACTTTTATCTGAAATCCTCAAAAGTCTGAGTGTACAACAATATAGAATACATATTGAGGAACTGACTTAACTTTACATACATGTAACTGACCAAATTTGTAATAATTAGCTTTTAAGTTCTGAGAAGCAAGGACACAGATAATCTTAATTATTACTAATAATGGCATGGGTTTGTATAGAGCTTTAAAATCGTGTTTATCCCCACTAGGATGTTCCTGACCTCTGGAAGGTATTAGAGACTGTTGAGTTCTACTTTATCCTTGAGAAAACTGAGGCCCAGGATAAGTTGGGCAACTTCCCTTAAGTCATAGTTAATGACAGTCTGAGCTAAAAACCTGAATCTTCTGTTTCTTAGTAGTTTTTTCGGTTCTTGCAAGCTTTATGCAACTATGTTCTGCCATCTTAACACAATTGATTATTCTACATTCCTCATCAAAACACTCACCATTTGACTCCAAGAACATTCTTTCTGTTTCTCTCTCAGTTTGAACGCCATGATCCTGTGGATGGGAGAATTACTGAGAGGCAATTTGGTGGCATGCTGTTGGCCTACAGTGGGGTGCAGTCCAAAAAGCTGACTGCCATGCAGAAGCAGCTCAAGAAGCATTTCAAAGAAGGAAAGGTAGGTCACTTTGACTGGAGAAAGAAAAGAGGCCATGGGAATATCTGGTTATTGCAAAGATAGCAACGTAATAGTGAGAAGATGTCATGAACTAAGGATTATAACTAATTCATCTTTCATACCAAAGATCCAAAGGGAGGGAAAAAAAAGCAAAAAAGAAAGAGAAAAAAGTCCCAAATAACTCCATGTTTCTTGTTCAGGCAAAAGGTGGTACTGTGCACTGAGATGGAGAATTTCAACAGGAGGCTAGCTTGGATTGGAAGAAAGAGTTCAGTTGTGGATGTCTTGAGTTTAAGATATCCATGGACTCTCCAAATAGAGACAATCAGCAGACAACTGGATATTCAGTCTGTCTGAGGTAGATTTGGGAATCATCAGTACACTATTAGAGTGAAAACCATGAGAACAGAAGAGGTTTCACAAGGAAGGCATTACACAGAACAGAACTGTGGGTCAAGAATCCAGTGGAACACTAACATTTAAGCCCCTCAGGAAGGAAATCTAGAAGAAATGGTTATAGAAATACCTAGAGAGAATAGAGAAATCAAAGTGAAGGAAGGAGCAGGTTCAGGAACTGAGGGGTCTGCATTGCAACAGAGAGGCACTAGAGTAAGATAAAGATGAACTTATTGGTTGGTTTTGGTGAAATGGTAGTAACTGATGACCTTTGGGAGAGCTGTTCCATTGGAGTGGTGTAACTGGAAGGCAAATTAGATGGGAAGTAAGGAAGAAGAGAAAGAGAAGAGGCAGAAAAAGGCAGAGGAGGGTCTAGACAGGGAAGTCACATATGCAAAATTTTGAGATAGCGTATTAACCTATTGTGGCTGTATAGCAAAATACCACAGAGTGGTTTTAACAACAGAAATTTACTTTTTCACATTTCTGGAGACTGTGTCCTCAGATAAGATTTCCTCAGTACACATGGAGAGACAGCAAGCTCTTTGGTGGTTTTTCTCCTTATCAGGATAGCAATCCTGTCAGATTAGGGCCCACTTTTATGACTTCATTTGCCCTTCTTATTTCCTTTGAGGCCCCATCTTAGCTATACTAAGAGGACAACAGTTTCAGCACATGAATTTAGGGAGGGAGATGGGGACACGAACAGTCCATAA
This sequence comes from Sciurus carolinensis, assembly GCF_902686445.1. Taxonomy (NCBI): domain Eukaryota; kingdom Metazoa; phylum Chordata; class Mammalia; order Rodentia; family Sciuridae; genus Sciurus; species Sciurus carolinensis. Next base: position 123,574,536 of record NC_062217.1, on the reverse strand, counting down.
TCAGCAGGAAAAATAAACCTGGCACATCCAGGAACTGAAAGGGGGTATTGTGGTTCAAGCATCCTGAATAAGAAGAAAGACCTGAGATGAGGGCCAGGAAATTCATGGTATAGGCTTGGAAGGTGTGTAGAGTTTATTCACAGTGCAGTGGGACACTACTAAAGACGCTACTGAAATGACATGGTTGTGTGTACACTTGAAGAGACAGTCCTGACTACTTCATGGAAAGGAGTTTTAAAGGAATGAGCATAAAAGCAAATAGAGTGATGATAAAGTTATTAGAGAATTTAGGAAAAACTAGGCATGGTGACACATGCCTATAATTCCAGCTACTCAAGAGGCTATGGCACAACGATCCCAAGTTCAAGGCCAGCCTCAGCAATTTAGCAAAGTCCTGTCTCAAAAATAAAACAATAAAAAAGGACTGGCTAGTTCAGTAGTAGAGCACCCTGGGTTCAATCCCTAGTACTGGGGGAAAAAAAGAATTTAGGAAGGGATGATCTAGAGTTTTTTAGCAGCCTTGAAATTTAAGACCAACGATTCAAGACCAGAGATTCATTCTAACTCCAGTCAACACTGCTCTCTGATACCTTTTACTGCTAGTTATACTTGGTACAAAGAAAGAAAAGGGTAAGTGATAGAACCCACTCAGCATTGGAGGTTTTGCCAGCTGATGGGATGAACAAACTGGAGCACAGACCAGTTAAGAGGTCAGGTCTCTAAAAGACCACACCTATGCATGTACGCGCGCACACACACACACACACACACACACACACACACACACACACAGGAGAACCCAAATCTTATTCCCAGTCCCATGATTTCCCACTGAACAGTGATCACCATCTGGCCATGACCAGAAAACTGAACTGGCAATAAAAATGTTCCATGAGAGATTACCAAGGTAATGTGGTATGATAGACATGAAATTTCTTATCACTTTAAAGATTCAATAACAAGGGCTTGAGGTGTGGCTCAGTGGTAAAGTGCTTACCTAGCATGTACACGGTGGAGATCAATCCCCAGTACCACCAAAAAAAAAGAAGAAGAAGAAAACACAGCTAAATATTTATTCATTGAGCATAAGAAATAGTATAGCTAGTGCTTGTCCCAGTTTTCTTAGTCTTTTTGTCTTTTGGAAGAAATCTTGCATGAGTAGCATAGCCTCAAGTTGGTGGAAAGCACTTCTTCTCAGCCAGATTTTTCCTTCTTGTTTTGAATGTTGAAAAACTGAAAGGATTCCTGAACCAGGCTGTGAACTACAGCTGAGGACAGGACAGGCCCTGAGGGAAAGCACCAGCTCCTCCGAACTCAGTCCAGCCTGTTGCCACAGCAGGTATTCTTTTAGCTGTGGGTAAACTGATCATTAGTGAAAAGTGAGATAGGAAAGTATCTCTCCCAGAGAGTTCTACACTACCTAGTACCTGGCTCATGTCTATAGGAAGTTTTGACTTCAGAAAATTGATTATTTTAAGTGTTCAGGTGGATCTTTTAGTCCCTTGCTAAAAGCATAGTGTTTGCATTAGGAAACATTCCCTTTCTTCCAACCAGACTTATTTTCAAAGGTTGATCTACACATTGATTTGATCTTAATTATCTATCGTGATAGGCTAATTCATATTTTATTATGAACTTACATTTTAAAAAGCAATAAATTAGGTGTTGGAGATATCCTTGCAGAAAGAGTATTTTAGCTTTGGCAGGAGTTAATTTAAGACCTGAAGACCTTGCAAAAGAGTTCCAAAATGGAAGGACAAATTTTGTCAAATGATGAAAATCTAGAGTGCTAAATTACTTCTGGCCAGAATTTCTAGCCTGTTTTAGAAAAGAGATTAAGATTGATTGTCCTCTTGTGTTGATTAGTTTGTGAACATAGCAATTAACTAAAATGAGAGTTAATGAAGGACCTTTGCTCCTGAGGTTACCAGGCCATCTCTCTAGGACTATTTCTCATTAAAGGGAAATCACCATCTGCTTTCTAATTGCTTATTTTATTTCATTTTGGATTTGTTAACATGAAAATGTAAGTTTCCATTTAACTCACATTAATCAGTTTCTGTATTGTATGGGATTCTATGTCACGATATCAAACCAGACTGAAAAGACTTCATATTCTAATGGTGGTGCTCAATAAACATTTGCATGCAACTTTATGACCATGCAATGCTTCAGAACCATTTCTCTCTCTCTCTCTCTCTCTCTCTCTCTCTCTCTCTCTCTCTCTCTCTCTCTCTCTCTCTCTCTCTCTCTCCCTCTCTCTCTCTCTCTCTCCCCGCCCCTGCCACCTTTCTGGGAATTGAACCCAAGGGCACTTTACTGAGCTACATCCCCAGCCCTTTTTATTTTTTATTTTGACACAGACTCTCACTAAGTTGCTGAGACTGGCCTTGAACTTGCAATCCTCCTGCCTCAGCCTCCTAAGCTTCTGGGCTATCTACCTTGTTCGATATCATTGTGCCTTTGAGAATACAGAGGCAGAGAAAGAGAAATTAATAACAAACCATCCAGAGTCTTGACTAAAATACAAGGCTTCCTAATCCAGGTCTTGTCCTTTCCTAGCAACATGCTGTTTCTCCTAATCATATTCCTCCTCTTATGCAGTGCTTCTCAACAATAGGATCACCTGGGGATTTTGTAAGAAATGTGGTTGTCAGGACCTTCTTCAATCCTATTAAGTCAAAATCTCAGTGGGTAGTTCTAGGCATCTGTTTCTTAAAGGCTCCCCTAGTTTCATTTATCTTAACCTTTCTCTTCTTTCCTAACCCTCAAGGTCCTGCTCATACCAGAGAAAAGAGTTTATTTCAGAGTTTAATAGAATAAATTATTATCACCAGTTTTGTAGTGATGAGCATGCTGATTTCTAAGGACTTCTACCTCCCACCTTTTTTATTCTTTTTTTTTTTTTTTTTTTTTTTTTGTGGTGCAGGGGATTGAATCCAGGGCCTTGTGCTTGCAAGGCAAGCACTCTACCAACTGAGCTATATCCCATCCCCCAAGTACTTTCTTTCTTCCCATTTATCATAACAATCCTGCTTGGGAAATGAATCCTCATTTTTCAGATGAAAAGTTCTCAACCTTATTTGCCAGAAATCACACACTATCTGAAGAGGTATACAGGATACAAGTCCAAGGACTGTCCATAATCATCCTACTAATGATTCTATTTGTTGCCACTTCCTATTCTCTATGGTTTGAATAAGCAGAAGGTTTTAGGGAAGTTAAAAACTGGTGTCAGCAGACTCCAACCTAAAGCTCTTAGGGAGATAGTTAGAAAAGAAAGTTATGGAAGCAGATGGTGAAGGACCTTAAATCCTAGGCTAAGAAGTTTAAGAGTTTATTCAGTTACCCTGGGAAATCACTGAGATTTTGTGAGCAGGAGAGATGAAGATATTAAGAAAATGATGTTTCAGAAAGATTAGATACTTGTAGAAATATAAGCAACAGAAATGGTATAATTTCCCCTGCTGCTAGGCCACAATTGAAGAGAAGTCTGGTGTTTACAGTAGGGACATGCTTTAGGAAGCAGGAGATTGAACAAAGGTTAGATGATAAGATTGGTGGAGGTATGTTATATAAGGAGGAAAGAAGGAGACTATTTTATCTTTTCAGTGGGCCATAAAGGAAACTTGGGCAATTGCATTGACTCCTAGTGGATGGATTTGCTATGACTGATTTAAAAGACAGAGCCAGGGAATCATCTATTACAACATGTCCTCCATAGCCTGTCAGCACTGGATAGATACCTAGCTTTACAGTTGACTTCACATGAAGCCAAATTTTCCTTACCCCTTTTCTCATCTATTCCAACTACATTTTAGTTTTTAAAACAACTTTATTGAGATATAATTTATATACCATAAAAGTCATCTATTTTAGGTGTACAGTTGAGTGATTCTTAGCAAATGCAGAGTTACACAGTCATCACTGCCATCCAGTTTCAGAACATTTCCATCACCCCAGAAAGATCCCTCATGCTAGTTTTCAGTCAGTCTTCATTTCTGCCCTAGCCTTAGGCAAACGGAAGTGAGCTTTCAACCTCTGTAGGTTTGCCTGTTATGGACATTTCATATAAATGCAGTCATATAGTAATGTCGTCTTTTTCCATCTGGCTTCTTTTACTTAGCATAATGTTTTTAAGGTTTTTCCATGTTGATGTTTATACTGATAGTTTATCTTTTTATTGCTGAGTAGTAAATATAGATATATTGTGTATAGATATAGTACATTTTGTTAATCCATTTACCAGCTGGTGAACAATTGAATTGTTTCCATTGAAGGACTTTTCTGAAAAATTCTGCTATGAACATTTACATATAAATCTTTATATCAACCTTTGTTTTCATTTCTTTTGAGAAGAGTCCTAGGAGTGAAATAGCTGGATAATATGGTATATTTATGTTTATCTTTTTTTTTTTAGTTGTAGATGACACAATACCTTTATTTTTTATTTATTTATTTTTATGTGGTGCTCAAGATTGAAACCAGTGCATCACACTTGCTAGGCAAGTGCTTTACCACTGAGCCATAACCCCAGCCCTATTTATGTTTAACTTTTTAAACTGCCAAACTGTTTTCAAAAATGACTCTACCATTTTACTTTTCCACATGAATGTATGAAAATTCCAGTTTCTCCACATCCTCAGCAACACTTGTTATTGTCTCTTTTTTTGGCGGGGGGAGGTGCAGGGGGTACCGGGGATTGAACTCAGGGGCACTCAGTCACTGAGCCACATCTCCAGCCCTATTCTGTATTTCATTTAGAGATAGGGTCTCACTAAGTTGCTTAGTACCTTGCCTGTTCCTGAGGCTGACGTTGAACTCATGATCCTCCTGCCTTAGCCTCCTGAGCCTTAGGGATCACAGGCATGTGCCGTTGCTCCTGGCTTGTCTCTCTTTTTCATTATCATCATTCTAATAGGTGTGGTATATCATTGTGGTTTTAATTTGCATTTTCCCAATGACCAATGATGTTGAGAATCATTTCATGTCCTAATCAGTCATATCAGCCATTCATTTATCTTGTCTAGTAAAATATCTATTCAAAACTTTTTTTTCTCCTTTTTTTGCCATGCTGGGGATAGAACTCTGGGCCTTGCCCTTGCTAGGTAAGTGGTCTACCACTGAGCTACACCCCTAGTCTCAAATCTTCTTTTAAATCAAGTTATTGGTCTTCTCATTAGGTTGTAAGAATTCTGTTTTTATTATTTTTAAAAATGTGTTCTAATCAGTTATACATGACAGTAGAATGTGTTTTAACACCTTGTACACAAATGGGGCACAACTCCTCATTCCTCTGGCTATACATGGTGCAAAGGCAATTAGTCATGTAATCATACATGTATATAGGGTTATAATGTCCATCTCATTCCACCATTGTTCCCATCTCACATCCCCTCCCCTCCCCTCACTCTCCTCTGTCCAATTCAAAGTTCCTCTATTCTTCCCTACTCCCACAGCACACACCAATTATGGAGCACCATCTAACCATCAGGGAAAACATTTGGTCTTTGGATTTTGGGGTTTGGCTTATTTTGCTTAGCGTGATATTCCAGGTATAAGTCTATAAAATGAGTGATTTGCAAATATTTTCTCCCAGTCTGTGATTTGTCTGTTTTCTCAGTATTTTGAAGCACAAATTTTTAAAATTTTGATGAAGTCTAATTTATC